>NC_082699.1:1245250-1556562 GCF_949987515.2 Delphinus delphis | reverse complement strand
CTCCTTCCCGTCCAATGTGCTTTGTCTACCAGAACTCTCAGCGGCATGTCGACATGGTGTTGGATATAGTTTTAAATTGACAGTGAATCCTATTCAATCAGATAATTCTTCATTCGATCATTTGCCTCTTTAACAGCTAATTGGCATTGTTATCTCATTTGCATACTGTTCCCTGTCAGCAGAGTGAATTGCTGAAAGATTGGTGAATTCTAGAGCTCGAAATTTCTTAGGCACTGTGAAAACCAAACACTTCTGTAACCTGCTCTGTTTCTTGTCTATATTAACGCGATTTTGTTCTTCCGCCAGCTTCACCAGTATAACTTTACTCTTCCAGAAAATAGTAAATACATTGCCTGGGAAGGAAACCATTGCAAATAATGTGCTTGTTCATTCTGGGAACTTTTTGTAAAGAACAGCCAGTCTTCACAGTGCTGTGTGCACTGTGCAATCACAGCTACACCCCACATTGGAAGATTCACCTTAAACCGTACGACGAAATCCAAGTAAGTCTCCCAATTAAGCCCCACTCCCTCTGACAAGCTACTGGGACTGAACCCTCAGTACTGTCTTTCCAGGAGTTGCTTTGGTGATCATTTTAACATCATCAACCAAGATTCTTTCATTTCTTTTATTCCCTTTTAATTTTTTAACTTTTGTTTTACAAGATTTCTGATAGCCATAACATCTATGTTTCTTTTTGCTTTTAAAACCCAAAATAATATTATACAATTTTTCTAAAATTTACAAGTACGAGCTCATTTTCATGTTCATGTTAGACTCTTGGAAAAGAGAGGAAAACACCCTCTCAATGTGTAACAGGTACACTACTTTCAACAGAATAGATATCCAGCTTCCTTAGTCTCCACACTAGGAGGTTCCCTCAATAACTGGCTTCCTAAACTGAAAAGGTTCTTCCTCCCTTTGTTTTTCAGTACTTTTTAAGGTAATGGCTTATTTACACACAACCGGCCTCCACCTAGGTGGCCAGCAGATTCCAAGGGTCTCATTACTGCTCTCCAATTCTCCTTTTTTCCTAGTTAACTGCTTTTGCAAAGCACTGGTTTACACGTAATAGGCCTCCCTGCAAATGTAACTCATATGCTCTATGGAGAACTGAGACCAAAGACACGAGACCGTTTCCGGGACAAGCTACAAGGGTTTCCCCATTTTCTGCAACAGTGATTCTCTAACTTTGTTTTACCTAAGGAAGCTAGAGCAGCTTGTTTCTTTAAAAAATCGTAGGTTTCGAGGTAAGATCCAGACGTCTACATTTTCTTTTCCAAGCAACTTAGGTGATTCTGATGCAGTTGAGAAATACTAATTTGTCTGGCATTTAAACTCCTTTAAACTATCCATCTCACACTTTTCGGTTATATGTGCTTAAAGTAACATATTTTTGAGTATACACCTCTGAGCATATTCCTCCCATGAATACATTTATTTAAATAATGATCATGGCCACAAAGTTTTCACTTCCCTTGTTATTTTTCTGTCAGAGAAACAGTAGTTGCTTTTAATTTTTTCTCAGAGAAGGAATTTGGTGAGAGTTTAAAATCTTCCCTTTCCTTTATCTAGATAGAGTCCAGTCATTTTTCTTTTGTGACCTTCGTTGATCATCTTTGCTGTGACTATACCAGGATCTCATCATCTCCATAATTTGCCTTGCTTGCCACCTGCTGTTTCTCAACTAACTTCATCTTGCACATAGCTACCAGTTAAATTTTCTTTATAAACAAAACAAAGTAAAGCCAAACAAAACAAAGCTCTCACTGTGCGTGGAACTAGATTAAGGCCTTCTTTAGACCCTAACTGTCCTGAGTTGGCATCGGGAAGGCCAGGTGTGTATCACGGAGCAACCTTGAGATCAGATGGTTGGAGGGGAGAGAGGAGGTGTTTCGGGCAGCGGGAAAGGGAAGTTGAGCTGCCGTGGAGCCCGTGTCTGCCTCAGCCTCCCCAGGGGCTGCCCTGCTCCGGCCCTGTAAACTCAGGCGGGCATCCATCCGTCCTCGGGCATGGAGCCTGTCCCTGGGCTGCAGCCTCTGCAGCTGACCCAGGACAGTCTACTGCTGTTGTGGCAAAAATAGAAATGAAGTTTTCCCTCCCCTGAGAACAAGGAAAACAAAGGGAACAGCGAACAGGCTGGAGAAGAAACATAACTTGGCCTGAAAGAGTTCATCAGGCCTAGTTTTTGTTTGTTTTTTTAACTGTTACTAATCTGTAGCTAGATTTGTACTCCACAAAGCTAACTTACTTTCTTTAACACTACGTGAATTACATCCTGCGCTCCCCTGTCGCAAATCACCCCTTGCAGCATTTGCATTTCAGAAAAAAGACGCAATTACCCGGCTGGCTGGCGCCAGCTGTGACTTTCGAAATAACTCGGGAAGAAGAATGCAAGACCTTCACTACTTTGATCCTTATCTTATCCCCCGGACTGCTGCGAGCCCCATGTATAAAATCTTCCCTGATTCCCGAAGGAGGGGGTGGGCACAGTTCTTGAGGCGCTAGCCGGCTGTCTTCCCTGCTGCCTGGCAGAGAAATAAAGCCATCTCTCTCTTCCTCCCAAATCCCTGTCTCCGTATTTCTGTTCGGCCTCGGTGCCCAGGGAAGCCGATGTTTCGGCAACACTGCCCACTCTCCCCGCAGCTCTGAAGACAAGTCTCTCATAGAGAGGCTCCAGGAGGCCCATCTCCCCATCCACCACCCCCTCCCAGTCCAAATGTGATCATTTGTGTAACTCCTGAAGCCAAGTTAATATTTATACCCTAGATACCTTCACAGGACCTACAAGAATCACAGACCCCGACACCTACAGAAGCAATAAAGCTGGGCAGCTTTACGGAGAAAAGCGTTAACGTCTGCTAACTCACTGCAGGTCAACATCACACAACCTGTCCATCTTCACCCAGCAGATTGTAGCCAAACAGCAATGATCTTACTCTGTTTCATGGACCTTTTGAGAGGATTGTCTTTATCATTCAACTGTGACGCTGCTGTGTTTTTCACTATCGTACGTCTAATCTGTAGCACCTCGGCTATGCGAAGTAGTTCAATAGTTCAAGCTGCGGTGCGTCTCAGGGTCACCTCAGGAGTTTGGAAGATGCAAACCCTGGTCCTCCCACAAGCCTGGGTCTCTGTTCCTATAGCTCTTCTAGGAGATGCTACCACATATCAACTTTTGAGGACCTTGTAAAATGACAGGCAGTGAGATCCAGAGCTCTGTAGAGTTTTCTAAAACACTCTCTCTCAATCATTTTTATACAATTCCTCATGGTTTTCTCTCTTGGCACATTGAGAAGATTTATATTCTCTGGTGTTTCCAAGTGTCCAGGTGTTTTGGCATCTTATACCCTAATATACAGACACTTGACAGAAGCCAGGCCTTGCACGCACACCCCCGAAGCACGGTCTACCAGATGCTTTTTGCAATTTTAAAGTTTCAGCAGTCCCCCTTGGCATGGTAATTGTTTACAGATGTTCAGCATGAAAGGATCCTTGTGAGTAAAGAAGAGAAAAATTCAAATCTATAAACAGGTTATGTTTGCTCTGCTGGAAGTGTAGGATTGCTGTGTCTTTTAATAGAAGACAAGACATGCTAATAGCATGAAAAGAAATATCTAATATCAACTTAATGTAATATGTGGTCTCTCGCTACTATGTAATGATCTGAACAAAAACAGAACATCTAAGTAGGTTCTGACTTTGCCACAGATGCAGCCTGGTCCTTCCCTTGATCAATAATCACAGAAGGGGAAAAGAACACCTGGAGGTACTAAGTAACTGCTTTAGTTCTTCCCGAGTCCCATCTACCGGAAGAAACTGATGCTCATGAGAGATAATGAGCGTTTGCTTCACGACGCAGAAATATCATGGAGCACGCGATAAGGATTTATGAATTAAAAGTACAAGTTCTTACGTTCATGGAGCTAAAACATTTCGAGCAATGAGAGATAGAAAGAAGACAAGGTCATGCCAAAAATAATTCTGTATTGGATAGGGACAAATTATGAAATTAGAAACTAGACCTTTTGAAAATCCTGAATGCATGACTAATATGCATACTGCAAACATATTAAAATAGCCATGCCTTTAAAACTATGTTTTAATATGTAAAATATTCTAGCTATCAAGAAATTTAATTTACTGCCTTGTATACTTTACTTAACATTATAAAGACGTATAAGTTGTAAATAATGAATGGGTAAAATTGTATTCTTTTGGAAAATATTTTGAATAAGCCGATTTCAAATGCATTCACGATTGTGACTAAGTGGTAAGGATTAATTGAAGAACTATCAACATGTAAATATTACTTTAAACAAGTACTTCATCACAGAATAAAGTGAATCATATAATTATGGGCAGTATATCTTATTGGGGCATCTAAATGTAAAATGCCAAATTATAACTATTTTTAGAAAATGCACATTGATTGTGTTAAATTATGCATATAATATTAAGATTAAAACAAAGACAAACAAAGCCCCCAAACTTGACCTTATTCATAGTTATTCATTCATTTACCCTAAAACCAATTTCTCAATACATTATAGAGTTGTAACTTTAAAACTAGAATTGTACTTTTAGAAAAGCATCCGGGTTTTGAAATCAATTAAATAAGTCAAGCCAAAATTATGTTTTATTTTCTTTCTACTTTTCACCTTGTATTTACATGGCTACATTCCATTCATATATATGGAATGTGTGTGTGTGTATACTTTAATAATGATATATAATTCACATATACACACACAACTAAAAAACAGATTGCTCTTTCAGATGTCACTTTATGAAAAAACAGTGATGGGGGAAAAAGCCATTCTTAAGAAAATAATACAAGAAGAATAAATAATTATGTCATGAAAATATCTCACTGCTAATTGTTATCTCTAGCCAAAGGGAGAGATTAAGTTCATTGTTCCCTGGACTGGCGGCAGAGAAAATGCTCCGGCATCCTCTTGTGTTTTCTTACATTTCCCAGATTGTTTTACATTTAGGTTCAGCCCTTGGGCCTATAGGATGGGAGCAGAGGGACGTGTGTTACTTTCAGAATAAGGCCGTTTGAAGTGGGTGTCCATTCACACATACTCTGCTTCAGATCGGCACAGCTGGAACTGAAACACTTCGAGAGGAAGGCTTTGCGGAAAAGAGTAGTCACCTGGAGAGAGCAACTGTCTCTGACCCACCCAGACTGTGATTTGAATCAGAAATAAGCCTTTACTACATTCAGCCATTGCTCTTCAGAGTTTCATCTGTGACTGCAGCGCACCCTGGTCCAAGGGGATTAGCACAGCCGTCCACAGCGATAAAGCCAAGATCACCTCCACCTTGTTTTATGTGTTTGTTCTTCGGAAAGTTGGAGAAAAACAGTTTTCTATAATTAATTCTTCTGCACGTCACATCGCTATTAAATCAAGAACAAAATTTCTCTGCTTGAAATTAAATTAAGCAATTCTAATTTACCCAGTCTGTGCATGGGAAACTATTTTGCCTAACAAGTCAAAAGACTCATCCCTTTCTCCATAATAACTAAATATGGGGCAACAATCTTACATAATAGCAAGAGTGCCTAAAAATGCTAAAATAAACAGAACCCCAATTCCTCGCTCTTCCCTGTGTAACAGTATCAAAGACTAGACCACACGTAGTACTACTGCCTCCTATTTAGATTTTGATTTACTGTTTCTATGTGACAATTTTATTATTTGTTTGGATTTGGTTTCGAATGACTTTTTTTTTCTATTTCTTTTTCTTTTTGAGGGGAGATCGGATGGTGCTTGATTCTGAGAACAGTCCTGACGGTAAGATCACGTACGGGTAGAGGATTGACTTCATGCACAGATTCACCTTCTGGAGATGTTTGCATTTGCTAACTCAGCGAGGGCACCGAAGGGGCAAATGGGTAACTAGTCCATGTGTTCTCGGCCCTGGTCTTTCAGGAACGCGTGGTCAGTGCCCCAGCCGAGGGCTCTCTCCAGAAGGTTCCAGAGTGCCTCCAGGCCGACGTATCATCTGTCAGACATCCCCTCTATTCTGGCACCAGTGGGTATCTGGTGGCTTCTACACACGCGCACACACACACACACGCACAAACACACACATACGCAGACACACACTCAAATCTTCCACTGCGGGTCCTCCCTGGTTTCACTCTCTGTATCTAAAACTCCTTTTTTTTCCTGTCATGAAACCTTCTCTTTTGGGAGACGACCTTTTCCCGACCCTCTGGCCATCCTTCCCCATATCCTCCAGTTCTGTGGAGTTGTGCATTTCCTCGTGATGTAGGTGGGGCCCCCAGGGCCTCCAGTCCAACCCTCACGGTTCTGTCCCCGAGGGAGCCTGGCCTTGATTGGGGATGGTGGCCTTAGCTCTCCTCCCCAGCACACGTTTCCCACATTGCCCATAAAGCTTTCTCACAGGGTCAGTGTTTCCTAATACCTTGTATCTTTTCCTCTCTGACAGTATTAGAAATAGATACTATCTTCTTTTCCTTCCTTCATCTTCTTAACTCTCCTCATCCTAAAGTTTTTCTAATTACGTATCCACTTCTGTCATCCATCTTTCTGAGCCCAAAGGCACCATCTACCTAGAATGGGGTAAGTACTGTGGTCAGGACGGCAGGATTCCTTATGAGGCCGAGAATCTCAGCCGGGCCGTTTGTGTACATTTTCACTGCACACGTGTCAAGTGGTGTCAACCAAGATCCCCTGGGTCCATCACATCAGTTACTCGCTTGCCCCGGCATTTTCTAAAGTGGAGGATCGTCAAAGCTGCTGTAACGTGGGTCTCTCTGAACTTAGCTGACTGCTTACTCTTCTTAGCCTTCAGAAATATTGGGAATAAGCATGGAAATGTTTTCCAACAAATCACCAAGTATATACAAAAGCAGACAGATGAAGACTTGCTAGCAGTATGTTTCCATCCAGTCAGATTTACGTGAGGCCCTGAGATGTGCACAGCTCACACCGGGCGGAGACGGGGGCAGGGATGCTCTTTCACACCATGGACGTGCTCTGATCCATTTCCAGCCACACTAGTGTATTCTGTCCTGCCGGCCTTGAACACGAAGTCGAATGTCCTGGTTACCCACAGTCTCATCGCGAGCCCTCAGAGTGGTCACATCACCGTCAGGCTACAGCAGTTCTGGTTTGTTTTATTTTTAACCAGATGTACAGTGTGGCCAACACTCCTCAACTAACTCACTGCATCTGCAGGCGCATTGCATCCACAACATTGTCTCTGTCTTCCTGCTGAATATCATCTTTTATTTAATTTTAAGTATTGAATTATCTCCATATAGTTGTTTTTAAGTCATTGCAAAGTGACACCTTTTCTTGAAAGTTTCCGTCAAGCCTGCCCTTTCCATTATCTCCCCCAATTACTCCCCACCTTGGAAACTGATTCATTACTATTATGGTGCCTAAAACTGATACAATTTTAAGTATCTTTTATCTTTATTATGATCCCACCGTTGGGGAGGGGGTTGGTCGGTGTAGTGGTGTTTAATCATAGCCATCTTTCAAAACCATAATGGAAAATTAACTCAGGGCAGCATATGTCCTTTCTGCAGACACAGTGATAACGTGCATCTGTATGAAGTGATAACATGACGTTTACATTCGCAGGTGTCACACTTTCCAGTTTATCTCTGGCTCCCAATAGCTTGCCTAACATGTGCTATATAGTTCGTAAAAACTTGAATGATTACACTGAATGAATGAATGAATGCTGACATCACTTCTCTGGAGAGCCCAGGTTTGTCACTGTCCTTACACCCTTACACCTGGCTCCTCAGATAAGTAATTTGAAGAGAGAAAAAAAGCGTGTGGTGAATGGTAGGGTGGAAAAATCACTGTCACTTCGGGTGGGTTAACCCCCCAGACTACTTCCAAGAATCTGTGGGCTCTAAGGACGTAATTTACGATTTCTGCCACACAATGACATTTTGGTATACTGTGCTAATCATCCCAGAGAGTTAGAAATTCTATAACCTTTCACAGAATATAGAGTCGATCTTCAATGAGTTTTTATAGCCTGCCTGTTTCTTCGTACTATGTAATATATAGCTCAAACTTCTTTAACATTTCAGAGGAAATTTCTTATTTGATAGAGCAATCCAAAGTCAAAAAAGATATCAAAAGTGGCAAATGCGAATTTGTATCAATTCTGTTTTGAAATTAAACCCACGGGACACCTTCAGCCTGGCTATATTTTTACTGCATGTTTCTTCCTGCAGAACTGTGACTGTCCTTCCGGCATTTAAAAGCCCCTTCGCTGGAAGAGCTTGGAGGGTGCACGGCCTCAAGCTACTTTGTTTCCTCTTAGACGTTAGAACCACTGCTGCCTGTGGGCTGGCTTCACCCCTGCTGCAAACTCCAAAGCTCCAGCCTTTCCACCAGGTACCGTCTTCCCACGCACCTTAGTTCACGTTCCTGCTTATCTGGGACCCCTGTACGTCCAGCCAGCTGCAGGGGAAGCTAACAGCCGGAGGAGGCATCCTGCCAGGGCTTTTCTTCTCTCCAACCAGAAAAGGGAAATAAATGAAGCCAGTGTGTGACACTGGTTCTGGTCCATGCTGGTGACAAACTTCCCTCCAAGTGGGATAATGGTTTACCTTAAAGCTCTGGTTCCCTGCTTTTGTTACGGCGCTTTCAGAATTCTCTTCTCTGCTTCCTCCTCTTTTTAAAAAGGCAATCGGCTTAGGAAAAAACCTTCTGTAAAATCATTTTGCTAAATTGATACATAGACACAAATTTTATACATGGTATTTTCCTTCATAACATTTACACAGACACACAGACACCAATGCACACGCACAGTATGTAATAGATAGTTAGATGTGGATAATATTATCTATCGCCTATCTATCTACCTATCATCTATCTATCTCATGCTGTGTGTGTGTTTCTGTGTGTATATATGTATAGAATATTATCTATCTATCATCATTTACCTATAAAGAAATAAGCCTGTATTGACTCACTACCAATTGAAGAAGTAGAAGGGTACCATCTATCTATGCCTTCTCTACTTCAGGTCTCAATCTTTCCTTCCAAGGTACAGTATCTTGATTTTGTGTTTATCACCTCCTTGCCTTGTTCAAAAATATTTGTCATGTATGTATATATTCCAAAGCATATATTTTTCACTTTAGCTGTATTTGAGCATTAAATAAATAGTGTCATATTTAATGTACCTTTCTGTAGCTTTCGTTTCTGTTTAAATACTGTGATGTTTAAGCTGTATCTGTGGGCTTCCCTGGTGGCGCAGTGGTTGAAAGTCCGCCTGCCGATGCAGAAGACACGGGTTCGTGCCCCGGTCCTGGAGGATCCCCCATGCCACGGAGCGGCTGGGCCCGTGAGCCGTGGCCACTGAGCCTGCGCGTCCGGAGCCTGTGCTCCGCAACGGGAGAGACCACAGCAGTGAGAGGCCCACGTACCGCCAAAAAAAAAAAAAAAAAAGATTTATCTGTGAGGTTATTCTGTAATTGTACTTTGTTTACTTTTCTGCTCTGCAATGTTTATTTCTCTGTACAATTCTTCTTTTTTTTTTTTTTTTTTTTTTTTTTTTGCGTTACGCAGGCCTCTCAAACTTCTTTAAGTCTTCTCTACTGTTGGACTCTATTCCATTACTTCAAGTTCTGTTCTTTGCAATGGGGATTGTTGCTTCATACACCTGTTACCATTCACCCCAAGTGTAATTAGGTCCCTTCCACCAAGACATCTCCCTCCTTCTCCATCCCTACACCTCTCCCTGGAGGAGAGGTAGAAAAATTAAAAAGATCAATATCTTAAATTTAAATGCTAGGGTCTGTTTAAATTTTTCCTGGTCTATTTAAACAAAGGCACTGTCTACTTCAGGTCTTCTCAAAAATTATTAGTTAAATGTTCATTATTAAAGAGTGCCAAGTAAAGTGAGAGCTGAATTAAAATAAATCAGCCTAATTTCTAAGCTTCCACAAAGCAGAATTTGTTGTAACAGTGATATCTTTGCCTGATGGAAGAAAACTTGTTTGTACTTCAGTTCTAATAAAGAAATTTCTCCTGTAATAAAGCAATGAGATTTCAGTTTGACTTATGCCACTAACATTCTAGACAGAAAGAGAGAGAAACAGGTAGGCTGGTCGTATCCAATACCGACACCCATGTTGACAAGAAAATACTGTCCTGATGTATTAAGATGACACAGATTTGCTAATTAAGGTACTTTGAGCTGTTGCAGATGCAAATACAATGAATTCTGGGAGAAATTGATGAGGAAAACAACAAATCTAAACACTGAATGATATGGAGTAAAACAGCAGAGATGAGACTAATTTCTTCTTTACCTGAATTGGTCAAAACTGCTTCTGCTTGAGCTGTACACCTAGACTGGCTGAATTTCACTCATATAAACTATATCTCCATTTAAATTAAGGACAACGAGAAGGCTTTTTTCCTCTCCCTCTTATCTATGGAGTCCAGAGAAAACAGTGCAGCAGGGGACAGCCTCAGTGAGCCCAGCAGTATCCTCACACCAGCCCCTGAACTCAGAGTTGAAAGAATCAGGTTAGAAACCCACGAACACCGCTTGCTTTGTGAAATGGCCATGCTCGTCTGGATTTAATTTGTATTTTGCAAAGTCACATGATTAACTGAATTACCACTTTCTGTGTAATAGAAAACATCTCATATTAAATTATTGAATATTATTTAAACAATCACAGAGTTAGCTAATCATTAACGCTTACTGGACGTGCTATAGTCAATAAGCACAACTTGAGAAATGTAATTAGAAGTTAATTTTATTTTCTGTCTTTATTTAACCTGCTCCTGGGGGTGGCATAAATTACTTTTCTGCTTGCTTCCAAGTAATAAAAGCCCTATTGCAACTTTAAGGCACTGTCATTGTGTCAATAGACGCCCTTCTTCTACCTCGGAGTGTGCAGTCATTCCAGAAGCGAGAGCGTCATCACTCCTTTCCTTATTCTCACGGTCCCCCATCCCAAATGAGCCGCTCACTTTGGATGAAGGGTCAGCATACTCCGTCCTGACTGGTCCTGTCATAAGCTGACTCCCTGCTCTCCCCAGTCTGCAGCAGTGTAAAGCTGAGTGTTTCCCTCACGGGTACAAGAATGGCTTTTCTGCTTCTTCTTCCTGAGGCTCCCTTGCTGGATCCCTCCCACCACCCTTCCTCTGAATTGTATCCTCTGGGGCTACATTTCCCTCGGTCCCAGCCCCATCACACTGCTGGGCAGCCCTCCTGGACAAACTAACACGGTGTCCCCAGGCTCTGTCGCACATGCCACTTACCCCGTGCATGCCTGGCCGTTGACTTCTGGAGTGCGAACAGGTCCCAACTAACCCATCTCTCTCCCCTGAAGCTGGAGAAAATGCCCAGCTCTGATTTCTTGCATCTGTCCTGTGTGGGTCAGACCTCAGTCCAGAGCACCCACAGATGCAGGGCTAAGCCGCTAGTGGTCCTTCTGGATGTAAAGTGAGGCAAACAGAACCTCTAATCTTTCCCTGTGGTGAGTGTGGAATATTTTTCCCCCCAGAGAAATGCTTTCAGAACAGACCTGCAGTTTGTACTCCTCGCCACTTTAGATCCCCCTTTTGAATTTTATAGCCCTTGAAATGGCTCTTGTCCAACTACTTTGAAATTTCTGTCCGGTGGTCTTAAACCTCCCTTTGAACTTCCACATTCTTTGAATTTTGAACTTGCCATTGATGTCCTTGCATAACTCATTCTTTTTTTTTTTTAAATAAATTTCTGTGTTTATTTCCAAAATCACTGAAGGACGTTGGATTTGCTCTCAACTCTGAAGCATTAGTCAGTGTTCCTTCTTTGATAAGTAGACATGTGCACTAGCAATCTACCCCAAAGCATCTTCCTGCTCTCAAAATGATGGAATGGGAATAATAATTTTCCCACAATCAAATAATAAATTTATGCTGTGAAATAATTTAACTATCCCTTAAAATTAGTATAAGAAGAGGCCTTAAATTTATACCAAAGTTTGTGTGTGTGTGTGTGTATTGGTGGTCAAGTTTAAATTTTCAAAGTTATGAAATGATTGGATCGTAAAAATTTGATGGGCAGGGACAGTTGTTCATTCATAAAAGATCTGAGACTGATTAAAGAAAGCTACTGTACTTCTAATAATGATCTTCTAATAACACAAGAAGTATTTTCCTCTTCAAAGTTAAGCGTTCTTAAGAAACAATTTGAATTCCGGTTCCGTAAGGACAAACAGTGAAACTATTTAAAGTTGGAGACCATGATCTGATACAATGCACGAACTTCAGAGAACTAGTAAGATTTATAGAACATATGATTGCATATAAATGAATCACAATGTAGATAAAAAGAAGCAAAGACATCAGTTCTGGAAGAGATAAATAACATGTCCTAGCTTAAATCGCCATTTCTCGGCCTTGGATTCATTGCTTAGGGTCATTTTTACATATTGTTTTAGAGTGAAATTTATAAGTCACGTCGACAGCCAGGCATATTCAACATTCATGGACTCGTCTGGCCAGTATTTACTGAGCAGGACACCTGGGTGATGGGCATAAAATATGAATAGACATGACCTACGCTGTACTAGCGTTCATTGCAGAGGAATTCAAATACCTCATTAAATGGTGAAATTGTCCTCACACGATAACTATAAAGGATTGGGGAACACACAGTGCAAACGAGGAGGGAGGGAGTTTTAACCACGTTCTCTCAGAAATGCTGGGCGAGGTATTATACTCGGTCACAGTAGGATGAGTTCTATTGGCTGGAAAGGTTAAGGGGAAGACAGGTGAAAGCACAGAGGTATCAGTGACAACTCTGCTTTTTTTTTTTTAAGTTAGCGGTAATTCTGTTTAAGTGAAGCATACAGTTATATGACTGAGAACTTTGAAAAGGAAATTCAGGGCTGGATGGTTGAGGCTTTTTCTACAATGATTAGCTGTTCGATCTACATATTTCAGAAGAGAATTCCTTAAGAATCTAACTGAGGTCATGGCATGAACTCATCTCACATCCCTCTGGGGCGGTCTGGAGGGTGCCGTACTCAGGGGTGCAAGCAGGTGGGAGACCAGAGACAGGAAAACAATTTAGGGAGCTGACGTAGACTCCGGGAGTGAGTGCTGCAAACAGTGTGGTAAGAATGGAGAGGGAAAGCCATTTGTGCTGGACATAAGCTGATGCACAGGAAATGTCAACAATCGCCACGCAACGCTTTGAACTTAGGGTGCAAATATCTATGTATGCTTATGCACTTCCTATGTACCACCTCTAGTTTCAAGGTTCCTTATGGGTTGGAAATCACTGACTCACTCTCTACTCTAAACCATAATGGGACAGAATATTAAAAAAAAGAATATATATATATATGTATGTATAAGTGAATCACTTTGCTGTACAGCAGAAATTAGCACAACATTGTCAATCAACTACACTTCAATTTTAAAAAATGACGGAAAAAATAATAAAATAAATATTTAATTGATGTTTGGTGTCCAGACAGCTGTGGTGTTCAGATGAGGGGTGGTCTCCAGGCTGCCTGCGGTGGGAGACGTGTTTTCTCAGCTGAAGAACAAGCGGTGCGGGGGGGGGGGGTTTACTACCTGTGACCACACGCGCTGTAACGTGGATATTCCACACTCACAGAGATGCTTCCTATTCAGCTGTTGAAAGGAATTTACTATTTTTGACTTTCTTAGGTTGTACACAGAACAGAGACATAAACTGAAGGTCAGCCAGTGAGTGTGGGCCCTACAGACGCAAGTGGGGATGATCGCAGGAATGCGGGCGGTAAGGGACTTGATCATTCTGTCTCTCCATCGATGCAAACAGCAGTTTCCACGAAGCCCGACAGCGCTGGCGTCCTGGGGCTGGACCAGACCACGGAGAGTCAAGAGCTCACTCGAGAGCAAGCACACACGATGGGCCCTTGTGGGAGAACCTGCTCACATGACACATTAAGGTTTTTCATAGGAGACCACTGACCAGCTCGACACTGCCTGAGTTCATCAGCTGCTGCAGCATGAATACAATCCTGAAGACACACTGCAACTCCAGACACCCTGTTATCTCTTTCTAAATAACTGGACATTTCTATTAGTCACAAAGATGATTTTAACAGAGAGGAAAATACAGAAACAAATTGTGATTAGTGACTAATGGCAAGACCTCTTATGGCTTGTCTGTTTGTTTCTCCACAGTTAAGTTTTGGTTGGAAACATACTGAAAGAGGTATTGCAGATTTCATATTGCAGATTTCATATCTCACGTGAGCAGCGGGAGACATCTAGGTTTTGTGGTTTACGCAGTTTGGAGGGCCTTCACTGAGGAAAATGAAGCAAAGTTGAGATTACAAAGGTCCATCTAAAAGTGAATAACGACTTAGAATAAAAAGGAAATCGTAACAAATTTTAGAAAGCTAACCAGTAGAAACATGCAAGTCCAGAGAAGTAGAATAAGTGTTTATTCAGGAAGGGCCTGATATACCTCTATGTCCTCCTACCACTCTTCACTGCAGACACTCTCACTGTTCTCTCATGAGACCACGACTTTGCACCATGCTTCTGCACATGGAGGGAACCGACTGGTAACTCAGGTTTTCCTCCAGCGTGGTGCAGTGCGATTTCTCTCATGATTCACACGCGTTGTATGAAACGTGGGCCTTCACGTACTTCACGCTCTAATGGCAGCGTCCACCAAAGGCTATCAGTGGAAGTGACCGAGTCATGTAAACATGTCCCAGGAAGCCCAGACTCTGCTCCCGTAGCTCCCCGGAAGCCGCTGGCCTCTGCAACGCCCAACATGGAGGGAAGCGTGAGAGAGGAGAAAAGAATAGGAACAGACAGCTGTCTGAACCAATCGTAGTTAAAACATCCCCCTTCTGCACAGCGTTGGGAGACTTGACCCTGCGGGCAGGCCTCCAGGCCGTTCAAGGCCGTGGAGGGAGAGGGTCCTCAGGCTGCTGCTCTCGCCTCACGGGAAGGTTTCTCCTCTGTACAACTTGCTGAAGGGGAGTCGAGAAGGTTCTAAGGCCAAACCCTGGCCCAGCAAGAAGAGGGCCGTGACCCGTGCCAGCTGGGCATGGGCTGTGATGCAGAAGCTAAGTGCTTATCATCCTTTCTGAAGAAACACAGCTCTTCTTAATCAGACATGAAACATTTGCCAGGGGAAGGTGGCAACCTTCATGGAGGGTCTCATCTGCTTTGTCCAGGGTGGCCGCCGCTGCCTGCACCCTGCTTTTGAGCCCCTGACACGTGGCTGATCTGAGCTGAAAAGCGCTGTAAGCAGGAGACACCCTGAATCTCAAGGACGTGAGGGTCTCCTTGTGTATCTGTTGCTGGCCGCTGCTCTAAGGAGTTACTCAAAGTTGGATTTTCACTAAACCAGTATTGTTTAGCCAGTAACAATTTTGAATGTTATGCCTTGAACTCTCCATTTATCTGTGGAATGAAAGAATTGAAACAAAGAAGAAACAGGATGATAGATATCAACATTATACAAATACCCGCTGATTAAAAAAGACTTCTGTACTCAGTGTGTGAAAGTTGTCATCAGTGATAAAACGTAAAACTGTGGCAAGTTATTTTTTGATACTTTTATTTTGGAATACGTATAGATTCACAAACATTGCAATCTTATACAGAGACGTTTTGTACACGTTTACCCAGTTTCTCCCGATGGCCGCATCTTACATAATTACGATATCAGAATCAGGAAACTGACATTGGTAGAACGTGCGTGGTAGTTCTGTGCCGTTTTATCACATGTATGGATTTGTGTAACTACCACCCCAAGCAACACACAGAATTATTCCGTCACCACTTACCTCTCCCTCTTGTTGCCCCTTTGTGGTCAGAAGCACCCCTGTCTCATGCACCATATTCCTAACCACCGGCAACTGCTATTCTGGTTCCCGTCTCCTTAACTTTGCGACTTCAGGAATGATGACGTGGCTATTACCTATGTGGATGCTATGAACAGTCACAGATTTTGTGTACACGTGAAGGCTTTGTTTGTTCTATGAAAAGTTTTTCAGGCTCCAGTTAAGGTCTTATAGACAGACCAATCATAGGCTTAATTTTATAGAATTATTGTCTGTGCAGAATTACAGTTTATGCATTGACATTGGATTTCATTCTCTGGAAGTTTCATAATTATAGGACTAATTTCTTAAGACTATTTGTAATATTAGGTTCAGATTCGCTCCCTCGGGTTCAATTTGTTACCTACTTACAAAGTCCTACAGGATTAACCTGCGAGTAGAGAACTGTGGTATGATTTAAGGAAAATCAATACCAACCTCTTTCATGTTGTATAAGTACAAATTAAATACACTGGTGAAGAATGGAAAATTTTAGCCAGATAATTTAATTTTTAATTATCACAAAACTAATACCTATGTAAGGAAAATATATTTGCTCACCATCCCTATTTTTACACTTTCCAGGAATTCATTAACTAGGCTTTTTTTGTGTGTTCCTTATAAACGCTTCAGGGTGTAACCCCTCACTTTTTTCATCTCAAGACATTAAAGAAGCAGAATTTGTTATCAGACCTCACTGTCAACGGGCAGTAGGTAATGATATATTAGCAGACTCAGCAAAGCAGTTTTTTCAAAAATTTTTCATGTTTTTCATGAAGATACTTGTGAAGAGTATTGGCAAAATAATTTGAAGAATACCCCTCGATTTGATGTGTCTTATGTTTTTCACAGTCGGACCGGGGTGATAAACTTTGGGACACGTACCGCAAAGGTCAAGCGTCCTACGTGCGTTCAGGGGTGTGGTGCTAGCGTGGGTTATTGCTTGTTACGCTGTGCACACACTTGGCTGACGTGGCATCTCCTGGTTCCTCCGTGGTAAAGTTAGTATTTTTTCCTTCTTTCCTGACATCATTCCTTAGAAGTGAGTCACTATCTCCAGCCACGGACAAGGCGGATTAAGACCCACCTCCTGGAAAGAGCGACATCAAAGAATCTGTTTACCCATGTTAAAGCCACCCCAATATGCAATACACAATACACGTCTGTGGGAGATGCTTTGACACTACCCAGCTACCCTTCTTCTCCTTAAGGGTTTGCCGGCCACTGTTAGCATTTATTAGTCGATCCTGGCTGCAGCGGTTATGATGATGGGCTCCTAATAGTGATTTTCTATTTCTCTTATTCCTTCCAAAGTTAATATTTACAATTCTCCTGTAAGGAAAACTTGTCCCTTCTCCCTCATTTATTTATTCAATCATTTATTTATATCAGTATGGACTCAAGAATATTTATTTTACCCTTTGGGTTGTAATCTAATGTCATCATTTATTTTGTTGCTCAAATTCGTAGAGCATTGGCCATTGAAGGCTCTTTCATATCGATTCTGCGTCCTTTTGGTGTGGCCCCATCACCTGCTGTTATCTTTCGGCATCTCCTGAATTTCTTGCAGTATAACATGCTCAAGGCACATCTTCTATTTTGTCTTCCCTGGTCTTAGAATCAGCATTTCTCCAAGGATCCCTCTTTGTTCTAACTGAAGAATGGTATTAGAAAACAGTAACTGGGTTCTAGGAGCTTTAATTTTTTCTGTGGTGTCATTTCTTTGGGCTTAAACAGTGACAGAGCTAAAAGTATAGGTATGTATACTACCCCACATATGTCTGTATAGTTTTGTATCTATCTGTCTTTTTACATATTAAGATAAATATGGGTTCATACTGATACATCTGACTCTAATCCAGTTCCACAGGGCTCCTTCTAGCATCTCCTCCCTCTTTGTTCTTTTTTAACTTGTTTCTCTGACACTGGAAAACTGGGATCCCATCCTCTGTACTTTATTGACTTATATGTTCTTCAGGGTAAAGTAGTATGGGACTCTAGCAAATAGAGTTGAGTGCACAGCCTATGTACACATTTTTTTCTTTTACTTTAGCCTTAAGATATCTAGTCAAGGGACTTCCTTTGTGGTGTAGTGTTTAAGAATCTGCCTGCCAGTGCAGGGGACACGGGTTCGATCCCTGGTCTGGGAAGATCCCACATGCCGCGGAGCAACTAAGCCTGTGCCCCACAACTACTGAGCCTGCGCTCGAGAGCCCATGAGCCACAACTACTGAGCCCACGTGCCACAGCTACTGAAGCCCACGTGCCTAGAGCCTGCACACCGCAATGAAGAGTAGCCCCCACTCTCCACAATTAGAGAAAGCCCGCGTGCAACGACGAAGACCCAATGCAGCCAAAAATTAATAAATTAATTTTAAAAAAGATATCTAGTCAAAATCCCAACATTCTGGTTGATTATTTAAAAAACTACCTGCAGTAATGTTCTCTGCTTGTGATGTACATCTGCATCATCTGGGTACCACTCAGTGCCATCACCCTCAAAAGTCCGCTGTGTATCTTTGTCATCAAGCACCCCGTCTTCTTGCACTTCCAGCAGTCACTGAAGCGTTTGTACCCCTATTTCTTACTGTTTCCCCCTGAAGAAATCCCTTTAAGTCTTCTTATAGAATATGTCTGTTGGCAATCAATGCTCTCATTTTGTTTGCCTGAGGATGTCTTCATTTCTTCACATGGCGTTCTGAAGAGATGTCTCCCGTAATTTGTATCTTCCTTCCTCTGAAAATAATAACCCCAGTGGTAATGCTCACTCCCCCACCAGCTCCCCTTCAAGATTTTCTCTTCGTCTTTCATTTGCAGAAGTTTAAATATAATATGCCTTAGAGAGAGTGCGGTTTGTTTTGTACTTATCCTTTTTGATGTTTTCTGAGCTTCTGGGATTTGGTGTCTGTGACTAATTTTCAATTCCTGAGCCAGTTTTTCCTTATCTATTTCTTATGTTTTAATCTTTCCCTCTTTTCCAGCTAAGAATCCTATTTGTTAAACTGTTAATATTGTTTCATGGCTCTTGGGTTCTCTCTCTCGCTCTCTCTTTTTTCATTCTTTTTTGTCCTTTGCATCTTAGTTTGTAAAATTGTATTAACCTGCCTTCAAGTTACCTGATCATTTCCTGAACTGTGTAGTCTCCTGGTAAGCTTATTAAAGGCGTTCTTTATTTCTGTTTCTATGTTTAAAACTTTGCTCCTAACATTTCATTCCTATCATTCCTACTTGACGTTTTCATACGTCAAGTTACCTTTATTTGATCTTGCATACTCTCTACCTTTTCCATTAGCGCCTTTGCATAATAATCACCGCTATTTTAAATTCCCTTTCTGTTTTTCTCACCACCTGGGTTATTTAATGCTGATTTTGAGCTGCTCTGTCTTCAGAGTGTGCTTTTGTCTTCTCTTGGACGTGCATCATTATTTTGGGTTGAAAGCCATACGTGTGATGTAGGACAGTCGATGCTGAGGGGTGTACTGTTTTCATGCTTGCAGAAGAGGGAGCCGTTCCTCCTGTGAGGACTGCAGCGTGGGGTGTGTGCCAGGGCGCCAGCAGCGGGGCCGAGGCGGGGTCCGTGCACAGGAGCTGCCAGGCTGCTCTGTTGCTCTCTTGTCCATGGAAGAAGCTAATCCCACAGCAGGTTTTCCCAGTGTTTGCTCCTGGTCTGCCTGTGGGTCCCTCCACCGGGCCGTGGGTCTCCCTTTGCACTGCTCCCCAGGGGGACAGCCCAGCCCTCTCAGCTGCTCTTTGTGTCTGTACTGACAAGTGCAGTGGGAGGGGTGAGGGAGGGGCTGTTTGCAATGTTCTGATTAAGTCCGTGTCTTCCCAGATGCTGTGAAATGGGGTGTGGCCCTTGCACACATCCCGGCCCCTTCTCTGGGTGTCAGGCGGGACGAGTGACTGTTTCTGCTCTTTTCCCTCCCCCGCTGGGCAGTGCCTCTTCACCCGTGATCCTCAGGCTCTGGCTTTTCTTGTCCATCTCCTATGAATTAAGCCTTTCCCTGCTTGGTGGAGGTAGAGGTCTCAGTGCTGGATGGAGACTCGGCAGTAGCCGCTCTGTTCTCCTCAGCCTGCACCCTGGGCGGAGCTGCTCGGGATTCTCTGTGATCCTCCAGGGACCAGCTCCTCCCAGGCTTCCCCGAGGAAGAGCTACCCAGTGTCTACAGCCAGCGGGGTTAACGTACTCACTCAGTGTTGAGCGATTTATAAAAAACGTCCAGGCCAGTCTTGCCACTGGCTGACCTGACGCTCCGCAGCACGTCTGCCTGTGTGATGAGCTGCGGTTCCCTCTGCAGGAACCAGCCTCGCTCCACCTTACCTGTTATTTGTTTGCACTGCAGCCTGGTCTTTGAGTTCGTCGTAAATTGTATGTAGTCCAGCTTCTTTCTTATTGTAGGGTGGGAACTATGTTCTTACCTGGTCTAATTCTCTCTGAGCTAAAACTTGAAGTCTGCTGAAACATTCAGTTCTATCATGTCAAATACTGAGCATGTTTTCTTTTGCCCTGAGATGTGTCTCCTCTCACTTTATTGGTCTTCATGGTACAGATATGCACTCAGTCATTTAGCCTGGAAACGTAGAGTTGCATCTGACTGACTCTCTCCACATCTTTCATCCTTACATTCAAAATATTGCTGATTTTTTTCATATATATTTCTGCTTTCTTCCTCTCTGTTTCCAGTTTCTTAAGGTAGACTTGTTTGATCTCATCCCCAGATTTCTGTGCTGTCTTCTTCTCCTTGCAGGGGTCTCTCCATGCAGCAATCCGTCATCCCCCGACTACTACGGGAGCTTCTCAGAATCAGAACTGGATCACACTGCACTCACACTCAACGTGTCTTCAGCGCTGTCTAGCGAAGGATAACAGTTAATATTTCTGTCGTGGCTTGCAAAGCCATGGTCACCACTAGTTAGAGTGGCTTCTGAATGTCCAAGGACTAAACCCCTGCTCTCTGACCTTGTCCTTCTGACACTTGATGGTCCAAAGAACCGACCAGCCTGAACCAGTAACTGTCTCTCTCTTGAGAACAAGAAACACACAGGATCTGGGAATCAATGATTTAAATACAGAATGACGGGTTTTTTGTTTGTTTTAGAGTCATGTTGAGAGTGAAACGGAGCGCCGTTATGATGTGGGCATGAGCATTACAAACTGAAGAAACTGGGACAGTTCCAGGACAACCCTGCTTGCCTTAATATCAACGCAGGTGAGCCAAGTCCCCAAATCCTGCTACTGACACGGGGCATCTCTTACTCTGCCCTTCTCAATGTTTGCCTATTCAGTCCCCCAGTGATTTGAGTTTTATCTTGTTTATATATTTGCTGTTGTTTTTCTTTCACCTAGTGCAGTTGTTCAGTTTTATTCTATGTTTTGAGA
Organism: Delphinus delphis; assembly: GCF_949987515.2. NCBI lineage: Eukaryota > Metazoa > Chordata > Mammalia > Artiodactyla > Delphinidae > Delphinus > Delphinus delphis. The sequence goes on along the minus strand of NC_082699.1, from coordinate 1,535,323 downwards.
TTCTCATTTCCCTAGTTATGACTCATGCCCTGGTCACCTGGTAGGTCTGAAGATAAGCCTTGGAATTACCAGCTCTTCCTCGCAGGCTGGAGATCTCCGTATACCTGCAGCTTGTGGTTGATACCCTGAAACATACGGATTCTTCTCCCACACAAGCTGGGCTCATGACCGCCATCCCTTGCCGAGTTCTGGGAAACTGCTTCTTGCTGGGTTTTGGTCTGATCTGTCCGTCAGAGCCCCCAGCAGGATACAAAAGTCACCCTCAGATGCAATTTAAAGAAGTCTCTATTATAAAAGTGTAAGAAACGTTTAGGGAACCAATAAGGCATCTCTGGACTAACCAAAAGCAATGAATAGAAACAAAAAATAAATAACTAAATAATGGACAAGCAAGATGGAACTAGAAGGTAAGGTTTTAAAATAGCTGTAATAAATATTGTTTAAACTTTAAAGGAAACTTTAAAGGAAAATACGAGCATAAGGAGAAGAGAGACTGAAGACGTTAAATAAAACGTCTAGAGGTAAAAAGTACAGTATTTGAAGTAAAGGAAAATGTACTTTAAGGGACAAGAGATTAGATACTGAAAAAGAAAAGCTTAGAGGATTAGTAAATTTAAAAATGAACAGGGACTCAGTGACATGTGGAACTGGAGTCCCAGTAGAGGGCAGGAGGTGCTGAAAACAATGTGCGGATAAAATGATAGAAAATTGTCCAAATTTGATGAAAATGATGAAATCACAGCTCATCGAAATTCGAAAGACAAAAAAAGAAAACATACCAAGACACACTGTAATTAATTTTCTGAAAACCAGTAATAAGGAGAAAAAAACTAAAGACAGCTAGAAGAAAAATACCCATCACATGTAGAAGGACGAATGTAACAATATTTACAAAGTTATTAGCAGAAACAATAGAAGCCTGATGACAAGGAAATGGCAGCGCTAAAGTACCACAAGGAAAGAATCTGTCATTTAGGTCTATGCCATGTGGAAATATCTTTGAAAAATAGAAAAAAGAAAAACATTTTTCAGAAAACAAAGAGGAGGGAATTTGTCACCAAGAGACTGGCACTACAGAAAGGCCTTCAAGCAGAAGAAAATGCTTTTGTATAAAACCTTGAATATACTAAAACAAAACAAAACAAAAACAAAAAACACAAAAAGAATTAAAAGGGCTGAAAATGTTGACTATATAAGTAAATATAAAGAAAAATATTTTCGTATTTTTTAAAGTGATGGTCAAATATTTAAGGCAAAAATAAATGAATGTATTGTGGACTTTGTATTAACTGAAAAGTAAAATGTATGATAATAGTAGCACAAAAAGCAGGGGTGACGATCTGGAGCGGAAGTAGGAGACAGGTGTTGTGATCCTGACAGGCTGCAGCACCAAAAGTTGTACATTAGAAGGTGAGATACTGATTTTCATGACATAGCCAGGGCTGGCACACATCTCTCTAAAACTAATAACTTTAGCAAGAAGAACCAAAGTGAATTATGACTAAAATTGAGTTTCTTGATAATCCTCACAACCAGAAGGTAACCGGTTACGCTACAGAGATTAAAATGGAAATATAAGTAAATAAAACAGAGGATGCATCTATTTTAGAAATCTGATATTTGATTGTATTTTCAATGAAATAATATTTTTCATGCATAAAGTGTCGGTAGTAGATTCTTCACTATTTTTTTGAAGGTCAAACCTAAATGAAATCATATAGAAAAAACAGTATCAAATTGATTATTTGATTCTTTCAATACTTGAACATTACGTATCTTTTGTCTTTTCAAAAGGACTTCAAGTTCCTTGTGGTTTGATTCTCGTGGGTGTGTACGTACAGGTGTGTGAGTGTGAATGTTACCCGCTTACATTTACTACCACATGCGATCTGCATCAGTTGCATAAAGCATTCTTGTCTTATTAACTGAAAACACGATTCACAACAATTTAGAGCATACTGGACTACCAAACCACACCAAAATTTACTGTGTCACTCCTGAGTCTATCATGCAGTTAACTGGTGTGCGAGGGCTTTTAATTTGAACTAAGGAGGCAGACTTTTTCCCTTGCACAGACGCAATCCACATCTCGGGATAATAATGTCTGTGCTGAAAGAGACCAGGGTCTTCAGTAGCTGTCAGACTCTCAAAATTAACGGTCAATGACAGTACGCAGGCACGTCAGATACAATTATTTTTGTCTATTAATTGGTGGAAAGGACGATTACGGCTCTACGTAATATGAGCAGTAACATTCCATTCCATGTTTGAACTTGGCACATTCAAATCTTTTCATTTAATTTTGTAAAGGGTATAATATTGACTTTAGGAGATTTTTCATCAAAGAAAATAATAGCGCTTTTTCCTCTATTTAACTAGTATATATAAATCACCTGCAGAAAAGTAATGGCTCTGCCGTTGCTAAACCTACAGATATTGTATCTGCCTTTGACTAGTGACATTGGTGAAACTGGAGAAAATGAGCATCACGTCCGTTTATCTTTACTGTGCACTGTATATGTGATTCTCTCTCATTTGCAGAGCTTATGAGTCCAGGCTTGCGGCCCTTGAATCATTAGGCTGAAGGGTAAGTTAAGCAAACTTCTACTTCCTTTTCCCCACACGAGCCCGCGAAGCCGGCTCGAGGTTCTTTAAGACACGGGAGCGTGTGACTTGTAACTGGAAGGCCTTTCTGACGAAAGCATCTGCTCTCGTGACGCACAGAGCACTGTTGCCAAGACACAGGGCACTCAGCGTCCTGCTGGGAAAAGCGGTTTTTCCCTTCGGCAGCTTCCTTTTCTATCTTGAGAAGGTTTTCAGGTGCAACCCGACTCTGACCCACCAGCCAGCGTCAGACTGAGCATTCACCCCTCTTACCCTGCAGCTCTTTCTTCTAATTAGCTTTCATAATTTTCCCGAGTTGTTTTTTGAATTTTATTCAAAGCTTACCGTAACTGCACCATTTAGTCCAAAATGCTCCCAGTGCTTTTCCAGACAGCCGAGGTGTGAAGCTCGTTGCTTAAATGCAGGGAGTCATCCATCAGGTCAGTCTGTCAAACGCAAAGGTAAGGGATCAATAAAACAGACTCGAAAAATTCCATGACTTCATAAAGTTACTGAATGAAAAGGGATTCTCGAATGAATGTAACATATAAGAGTATCACCGCGATTTATTTTCGTTACTGATAAGTTTACTTTTTCCCTCTGATACTCAGAGATCATGATCTCTACTGGATCCCGGTTTTCTTTACAAAGGTCAGAACCCGGTGCTGCTTTTTCCACTTCCGTGATAGCCGCAGCCAGAAAGCCGGCGTGACCGAGCCCTCGGTGCCAGGACCCTTCTCAGTGCTCTGCTTGTGTTACCTTATTTGCACCTGTGAGCCCACCCTGGACAGAGAGAAAACAGGCTCTTTGGGGGCAAGGGGTAGGAGCTGCTCCATCCCACACCTGGTGCAGGTGGAGCCGGGGCAGGGCCGGGGTGGGGGTGGGGCATCTCCCAACCTCATAAATCAAAGAATGAGAGTAAAAGGACTAACGCCAGCTCTAGCAATAGTATTGCTTCAAAGAACTATTATCATCACCATTGTTATCATTACTATTTTGCAGTTCTGTTCTTTTCTTAGCACTGATCCCACCAGGATTATGCAGCCAAATACCCCACCCATTCCGGATAAGCTACATTCAAAGTACGTGAGTGGTTTAGCAACCCCGTCCGCTGCAGCAGGAACGAGGATATATTCAAAGAAACAGAATCGCCAATAAGTCATTTGGGAACAATTGAATTCCCTATATATAGAACTACATTGAAAAGGGTTGAATATACCATATACATACACACTAAATATATGAAATTCGTCTACACACAAAAACATGCATTAAATCAACACAGTAACACAAACACTTCAAAATAATCATAAGTCTGTCTTATAGCATTTCAAGTTAATTAGAAGCAATCCAATAAAAAGAAGCTGAGACTGGACAAGCGTTATGACGAGGCAGTTCACAGAGAACGGCTCTCAAACGGCAGATACAATAGTAAAAAGTTGCTCAATTTCATTATACACAGAATATTAGACATTAAGATGGTAATGAGCCAACATTTTCTCTTGTTGACATAAATGAACCCCTTAAGAATAGTAATTGTTGGTGATAGAGTAAAGGGAAAAAATGGGTATTTTTGCCTGTGGTGTAAATTGGAATATCACTTTGAAGGACAATTTGGAAGAAGGCAGTAGAGCTGAAACTGGACATATCCTAAAACTCGACAGCTATCATCCTAGTATCTACCTTAGAACCACGCTGGGAAGGATGAGTGTGCCCAGGAATCCAGGGCTGTTTGTTGGAGCAATAAGAACAAAAAAGTAAAAAAGTAAGTGATCAGCTAGTAAAGAGTTGGCCACTCTGCAGATGCGTAAATACAACGTGGTGCACTGATGTGCTGGAGCGTTAGACGTGTAGCAAAGCAAGACAGGCCACACACATGCACGCACACACACACACACACACACACACACACACTCCTTTTTCTGGGGAAAAATAAGTAGAATAAAAGAGCTGAGGTAACATAGGCATAACTGATTGGTATTTATCTGTTTGGTTTGTTGCACCTTATTTTGCATCCTTCAATTAGGCAAAAAGGTATTTTACTGTATATCTTTTAAAATATGATTTAAATATATCGTTTTGGTATTAAAAATATAAATAAAGATAGTGTCTTTCCATTAATTTCATTATCTCTGTTCAAAATAAAGGAACATTTATATAAAGCAATGACAATTCCCTAAAGAATAAAAATTCCTTCTTTGGGTATGTCTTTAAACTCATCCCTGGTCAATGACAAGAATATATCACAGGAAAAGATGACAGATTCGTTGCTATGTAAGTGCAGATATACAGCACTGGCTTAGGGAGGGCTCAGAGGGTAGAAAAGGGGCAGCTACCACAGACTGGAAGCAGCAGGTGTGTCTACGCAGCGTCGAAACACCGGGTAATCTGTTGCTGAAATAACCAGCGCAAGGCCGCCCACCTGCTGTGACGATATTCCTTCTATAAGCCTGGAAATGTGGCTGGAAAGAGTGAGAGTCCTTGTGTGTGTGGCAAACATTGGCCATTTCTAAAAGCACACTGCAAAAGAGAACTGAACTCCAGCAAGGATGGGGCAGATTTCATAAAGCAACGGATAAGACTAAAAAGAGCGCGAAGAATGGGACGGGCCCTGTCCTGGATTCCAGACTGAAAGAAATAAGTCTGTCAAGATCTCTCTCAGTGATAAAAGCCCAGCACCCAGCTAAATAAAGCGACAGTCTTGCAGGGATTATAAGACAAATATGCTTCTGCACTGATGGTGCTTGTATCCTCATGGGAGAGGCAAGCACAGTCAAGTAAACAGGTTGATGCTAAGTATCAGTGACTCATCTTAAATGGGCTACAGCCTGGGCGTCGTTGGACAGCTTCTCTAGACGCCTCTGAGCTAAGAGTAAAAATGAGGACACACATACAACGAGGTTAGAGAAACGTTTCCCTGGAAGAAAGAAAATTAGGTGCGAAGGGAAAAGGGGCCGCAGTGGCCTGAGAGAAGTGAGATGGGACGGGAGGGTCGTGAGTCACACATCGCTGGGGGGCCCTGGCCACCCAGGAACTTTACTTTGTGATACAGCAAGAGCAGCACATCCTATACGAAGCAGAGGCAGCTCTGAGGTCTCAGAGGAGACACCCAAACACAGCCCTGGGAACCGGTCAGAACAGAATTTGCACTCTCCAAATGTATTAAAAAATATTGACAGCAACATACCCCGTACCTGGAACTTTGTTATGACCATTTCACAGGGACTCTGGGAAGAAGAGATCATTTTATTTTTTTAAATTAAAAAAAATTTATTTTATATTGGAGTATAGTTGATTTACAATGTTGTGTTTTGGGTGTACAGCAAAGTGGTTCAGTTATACATATAGATGCGTCTGTTCTTTTTCAAATTCTTTTCCTATGTAGGTTGTTATATAATATTGAGCAGAGTTCCCTGTGCTGTACAGTAGGTCCTTGTTGTCTGTCTATTTTATGTACAGTAGGGTGTGTACGTTCATCCTAACTTCCTAATTTAGCCCTCTCTCATCCCTTTTACCCTTTGGTAACCATAAATTTGTTTTCTGTGTCTGTGAGTCTGTTTCTGTTTTGTAAATAAGTTCAACTGTATCATTTTTTAGATCCCACATATAAGTGAAATCGTGTGATATTTCTCTCTCTGTCTGGCTGAGATGTGACTTTACTTCCCGTGGATCACGTCTGAGCATGTGTCCCAGCCAGTCCCACGCGGCCTGAGTCATAACGACTTTATGTTCAGACTCATCTGTAGAAACGGGCGAAGGAAACTCAACGCCGAACATTGCTCAAGAGAATCAATAAGACATTTGCTCTGTGAGTAGAACATAACGTTGTTAGACATAAAATTAGGGTGGAGGCATAAACCTGATTGACAGCCTCCTTGGTCCCTTTCCTCTGGTGGCGGAGTCGCGACTTTGATATCCAGTAGATGCTTGGGAAGCAGATTACTTGAACGGGGGGCGGCGAGGAGGGGACAAGCAGAAATAACGCCTTAGCACCAGACACTGCTTCCATCAGATGCAGCCCAGGCCCCGCGCCTTCTCTGCCTGTGTCCTTCCCCCTCCCTCCCTGACAACCCTGTCCACAGGTGACCCGGGGCAGATCCCTGGGAAGAAACGTGTGATAATTCTGGTGAACTGAAAACCAGCTTTTTTCCCCTTTGGACCACAAGTTTCACTTTCACCAGGCCCCAAAGTGTCAGACTCCACTAGTATGTTCCTGGGTGTCTGTTTCATTTCCTGCACAGGTGGGTTTTCTGTGTCAGGACCAGGAGGTTCCCCGGCAGAAGGGCCGTGCAGGCGGCCGGGCGAGTTCCCCGCCTGGTGACAGCTTCCTCATCCTCAGATGCCCGCCAGACCTTTCCTCTGTGGAACCACAGGTGATGCCAGGTCATCCTCTGGAGACACACGGCTTCTCTTCCACGGCTGGCACTCTTAATACCACCTCTGCGTTGTGATGTTGACAGGTGATGCCATTTCTTTATCATAATCCACAATTTTAGCTACACGTAATCAATCTTACTCTAAAGATATATTTACAAGCTTTCAAGGAAAAAACACTCAAGTGGTTTAACTTCTGCAGAGATACTTTTAAGCATCTTGAGTCATTAACGGTTGCACTTACCTTCTAGTTGTAATTATCAGAGTGGTGTGCACACAGCTATTATAAATAATAAGTGGATGTGGGAAAATGACTACTCTTTTGAAACTGTAAGTGATAGACTTTTGGAGTCATAAGCTTATTTTTATAACAGCTTTTTAGATCAATGCTATGAATACATGATCCTGGAATATCAAATATTTATCACAGAGTTGCTATCATTGTTTTTTAATGTGACCCAGCACATCCGGGGAAAATGCCAGGCTGATTATGTCCGGACATAAAGTGAGTAATGCATTTTGAATGAGGCAATAGCAATTAGATGTGAAGACACATAGATGCATGACAGTAAGCAATGGTAGAATTAAAAAAAAATCTTATGTTACCTTCTGGCTTGGAAGTGCTTTAAAGAGCTTAATTGTTTTATTCATTTTTACAATTTTGCAGAATTGAAGACCTTTGCCCAGTATTTAGGATGTTAATGGAGCCGTTCATCTAACAAAGAGAAATTACGTGTAGACACTTGAGTATATTTGAAGAAACCAAGCCATGTCAAATTGAGGGGAAAATATTCTTTTCCAAACATCTTCTAAGCCTCTCAAAGTAATCTAAATCCTGAAAAATAGATTCGATTCCTCCTTTGGATTTTTTTGCCTGTGAAGGGAAATTCTTGAATTTGGAGAACAGTTTCCCAATGAGAAGAATATACGGTCCTGACCCTTTACAGCGTTTAATTTGTTAAACAAATATTTATTATGCAGCCCTCATTTGGGAAATATTTATTGTGGGAATTTGGATGAATCGCTTGGTGGCTCAGGTGTCAAGCTGTATTTGTGTGTGGAGTTGTCACGGGAAGAGGTCATCATGGCCTTGACCTTCTCCACTTGGCCGCCATGGGGCTCCGAGGAGCTAAGTTGCACCCAGCTCCCATAAACTTGAACTCTTTTATGAATCAACACCTTCTTGATGCAGAGTATGAGAAACGATTTTTCCTGTCTTCTCTATAAAAATAAAATATTTACATTAATTTCTTTTTAAAAAAATTTATTGTATTTATTTATTTTGGGCTGCTTTGGGTTGTCGTTGCTGCATGCGGGCTTTCTCTAGTTGTAGCGAGCAGGGGGCCACTCTTTGTTGTGGTGCGTGGGCTTCTCATTGTGGTGGCCTCTCTCGTTGCAGAGCATGGGTTCTAGGTGCGTGGGCTTCAGTAGTTGTGGCTCACGGGCTCAGTAGTTGTGGCTCACAGGCTCTAGAGCGCAGGCTCAGTAGCTGTGGCGCATGGGCTTCGTTGCTCCATGGCATGTGGGATCTTCCTGGGCCAGGGCTTGAACCCGTGTCGCCTGCATTGGCAGGTGGATTCTTAACCACTGTGCCACCAGGGAAGCCCTACATTACTTTCTGAGCAATTCAGAATGATGGATTTAAAAACCCCAACAATGTGTTTTGGGATTTTATTAAGTAGAAAGTGTAAAGGCTGAATAAGGAAATGGTCGCACTGACAGCTGATATTTATTGACAGAATAGTGTGACTAGTTGAAAAGCCAAATGTTCCATTTCAACAGCACTAAAAACACGAAAACTCTAAACACACTAGTCTCCCCCCCAAAAAACTTCATCTGATCTGCTGATAACGTCTTTCTGAAATCAGCACTTGTTCAGAGTGCGAGATAAGCCTCAGGATCCAGAGAATTAGGGTGGAAAAACAGATGATGATGATCCTGGATTTTATACTGATATGGTGGGTGTATCTGGATTATAATGGGAGAGAACACATGGCGGACAATGAAACACTGGAGATCAAAGGAGCAAATCGAGGCATAAACATGGGAAGTTCAGGGGAGGGGAGAGTGGTCACTGGTGGGTCCTGGGACGCGGGCTCCGAGTGAGGAGAGGAAGTCCTATGGGGAACCCGCGTGAGGTCAGAGTGTCAGGGGCAAGGGAAGGGGCAACAGGTGAGAGCCAGCTCTGACCCCATGTTGGATCTGTTTCTTTTACTTTAAGCTTGACGCTCCACTGCTTCTGTTCACTGAAAGGATACTGTCTCTACAGAATGGGCTGCCTCGGGGAGCCCTGGCCCGCTGCCTGAATGTTAAACCAAAGTGCCTTTGTTCAGGGAGACATCCTGACCCTGCCCACCTGTGAATGGCTGCAAGAAAGAAGAAACTAACACATCCCCTCCCCGAGGCTGGCCATTCCAGGGAATATTTGCAAAATTTACGGCCTTTTTACTTTACATCCTCATCTCCTCCCCCTCTCTGTGCTGTCAAAGACACTGGCATCCAAACCCCGAGGAGATGGTATTTTGAGACTTTAGTCTGCCGTCTTCTCGGTCTGCTGGCTTTCCGAATAAGGTCGTGTTCCTTGCCTCAACACGTCGTCTCTGGTTTATTGGCCTGTCGTGCAGCGAGCAGAGCAAGCTTGGATTCGGTAATAAAGGGACAGGTGTACGAGAGCCCCAGGTGTGCAGCAGGGGAGCTGTACCAAGAAGACCAAAAAAAGACACCGCCCTGACACGTGTCTTAGTCTAGGGGTACTTCCGTGTGTGGCTCTGGTGACAGTGCACATAGAAGTCATGGGTCTCTAGGCATAAGTTCAAAGGGAAACTTGCTGATTGAAGTTAAGATCTCCTGTGTCACGAAAGAACCGAAGTGGAGGATGAATGGGTTTAATATTGTCTGAAATGAATTCAAGGTAGATTGTCATGAAAAGACATGAATACAGAGGGTAGTAAGGGAGCAAACTTGGAGACGTAAACCATCCCCTCGTACACTCAGCCTGCACACAGCTTACTTTGCATTGGTGTGACTGACTTTGCTGTTAGACTGTCTTCAACAGTACTTCTTTCCAGAAACTGTAACTCTAGCAAATGGTTTGACTGCTCATTCCAGGAACTTGGGGCGAGACCCATAAAACGCTTCAAGGGAAGCATCAGTAGGCGATGTGCTCCTTTTAAGACTTTGAATCTCTCATCTCAGGGACCTGGCTTTTCTGTTTCCACCAATCCTGGTCTGGAGTATCATGACCCTTACCCAACCCTCATCAGGTGACCCCTGTGAAGGGTGTGCTGTAAATCAGACTTTCAATTCTCAATGAATTCTGCACTGAACCTTCCCTCTCTGAGGCTCTCACCACACTCTGTGGGAAGGTGTTCTCCTTTACGACTCCTGGAAATATAATGATAACCTCAGCTTTGTCTCATCTGCAGGTCATGCTGGTGACACTTAGGGCGGCCAGTTTGACAAGTGTCTGGAGGTCTCACACAAGCCTCAGTAAAAAGACTTTATTGTAGAACAACGTTTATTGAATCTAATTTCACAATACTCATTTTATTGCTTCTTCCTGGAAATAAGACTTCTGTGAAAACAGGAGTTTTATGGGTTTATTTACTTACATTGGTAGAAAAGCATTTGATAAATCTTTTAATAAATCAAAACCTTGTTACAAGAGAACATCAGCCATCTCACATCTTTAAGGACCTGGAAGTGAAAATGTTGGCAGAGTCAAGAACTACGGAAAATCTGAAATCCTACTTATGGCTACAGTTGCAAAAATGGAGCCTGGCTTTAAAATATTTGTCATTAAAAGAGACTGAGTTATTCAACATGGTACATATGAGAAAACAGTTTCTGCATATATGGTACCAGCTTCCTCCTAGACCACTATATAACTGAAATCTTTAAAACAATAAAATGTTTTTTATAATGGTCCTTGTCATTAGAAACAAGGTAGAGACGTGTGTGTGTGCATACTAAGTCACAGGTGGCCTGTCTTAAACACATACCCACCTAAAAATATAGCCTAAAAATGTATCAAACACCATCAAAAAGAAATATAGGAAGAAATAGGCCAATAATAGATTCATGGTGATGTTAACTCCCCTTTACAAGAAAGACATCGGTTGGGCAAACAACCATTAGAGCTATTGGAGATTGAGTAATACGAATATTATATTCAAGCTATTAGATTTTGGAGAACACATACTCCTTTTGAGCAGAATGGAATATTTACAAGAATATCAGTGTTCAGGGCCATAATGCTTATACGTGAAATCTAAAACAACTGAACTCAGGAACAGAAAATTAAGTTTTGGTTGTCGAAGGTGGTGGGTGGGGAGATAGCGAATGTAGCCAAGGAAGTGGTGAAAAGATGCGATAGAATTAAACATTAACAACAGAGTAAAACTGAACAAATTCAAGACGTTAGAACCTAGATAGCATTTTATTAAGTCACCTTGAGTTAACAGAATCAAGAAGAATATTTGAATTATAACCACGGAATAATAATGAAAATTCTACAAGTTAAAGTGTAACTTAGAACAAAATTAACACTTTTGAATATAGTTATTAGGAAACTTAAAACGATTGTACTGTCTTTGTGGGTTTAATATGCCTCGAAGGAAATCCTGAATGACTTATAGTTGACTTTTTAGTTCTCATGGAATATTTGAAAATATAGGGTTAAAACAAAAAAGAGAAAAATAATTGCAGATGCTGGCATTGAAGAACTCATGCACATCACTGTTTAGTAGAAACGTAATTCTCCTTAGAGCTAAATCACAGGGCAAACAACCTGAGATCCACTTTTCTAATTCAGGTTAGTAACGAGGACTACCGCAGATGAATTTGTTATAGTATCTTCCTCTCTTTCTCTCTCCCTCTCTCTCTGTCTCTCTGTCTCTCTGTATATATCTTCTATCTATCATCTATCTATCTATCTATCTATCTATCTATCTATCTATCTATCTATCTATCTATCTATCTTACGTTATCTATCTATCCAGCATCTATCTATGTATCTATCTCTCATCTGTCTGTTTCTAACATCTGTTATCTATCTCTCAAACTGCCTATCATCCACCCATCTATCTATCTACATAAAGAATATCTATGTGTTCTTTATTTGTGCAGCTTACGTAACTTATTGGGAAATTCAAAGTGGTTTTATTCGGAGCCTGGTTTGAATTTCAGCTGTTTCACCAATTTGCTGCAGGCGTTTGCACTCATTGCTAATCTGTACAATTCAGATCTTCATTTCAAATGAAGATTTCAGTTTAACTCATTTACTGAGATGCCCGGAGTAGTAACTGAGGCAGGATGCTTCTCTCATTAAAAACAATCTCTATATCAAGGGCACCATAATCCTCAGTATTTACCCTTTTCACCAAAAAAACAAAACAAAACAAAACAGCCAAAGGTCATTTGTTGTATCTCAATTTTAGAAAGAACTCTGGTATTTGTGGGGAAAACCCTAAAATATGGATAGGTATTTATCCACCCCTTGAGGTGTACAACAGCTGCACAAGAACTAGTGAACGGAGAGGAATCCGGTACAACCAGTCGACTGGAAACAGGCACACACGACGCTGAAGAGGGGGGCTCGGCTGTGACACTGGAAAACCAGTCAATGCCACCCTGGAGAGCTGATACGTGAAAACCTGCCAGAAAGATCTAAACAAATGTGCGTGCTCCTTTGGTTCCAAGTCTCACCCATTTCGGACAAGACGCGCTCACGTGTGGGGCTGCTGAATCTTCCCAGCAACGTGGCCATCAGCTGCCTTTCTCCTCTCTGGGCAGCTGTCGTCTCTGCGGGTCGGAAACGCTCCCTCCCCACCGCTCCGGCTGAATTTCTTTGTCCCCTGATCTTTGGAGCAAAGACCTTTATCGGTGATGACTCTCTCTGTCAAATGCATGACTGGGTCCATTTTTATTTGTGCCAAGAGAAGACCTCTGAGACCTTCTCAGTTTGGGTTATGTTCTTTGTATGGTGGACTTTGAATTGAATATGAAAACATCTAATTTATATGTAATTAAGTGAATACTCAAATTACAGGATATAAAAGTAGACCAAAGAGAACAAGAAGAAGTACTTTTAAGAATCAGCATGAAACTTCTGTACAAAGTTCCTACAGTGCTAGGAAAGATTGGTAGAGATTTTACCAAACGTGTCCTACGTTTCTCTGAATCTGTGGAAGGAGAAAATCACCTTGGGATTCTCCCTCCCTCCCCCCCCTTCTCCTCCCCCTTTGCTTCCTTCCCTCTCTCTCTGTCTGTCTCTTCCTTAATTCCTGTCTTTTCAATTAGCAATAATCGCACCTCGGATAAACCTCACTGGCTACGATCCTGCCACTGCACAAAGCTTGAAGAAGAGTCGCCCTCGTGTGTTCACCTTTAATTTTGTGGACTTGAGTTGGGTCGGATGGCACAGGTCTTCTTCCCTGGGCGGAGCTGCTTTGCCTAAGAGCCCTTAGGGGGCAGAGCAGGGAAGGTGGTTCTAGGAACATTTTGGGAAAGAAAGAGGTGGGACCCTGACCCTTTCCATTGTGAGGTTCAGTGTTACCGGGACACGTCCTCATTTTGCTGGCGGGAAAGGGTCTTAAGGTGCAACTCATCGTGATACGTGAGGCCTGTGCAGTGCAGAGGTGTTTCCGCGACAGTAACTGTATTTGGCAACCACAGGTCTATCCATCTGCACAGTAGTTGTGCTTTCAAAACATCACGGGGACAGTGGTTGAACACAGACCCAGGCCCAGGCTTCCAGCGGGCGTGGAGAAGGGCAACGTTTGTCCCCAGGCCCTGCCAGGGACGAGGGGTCAGGTCCCCCAGGCTGCTCCCGTCTGATGCTCCACCCACGGCAGTGGGCTGCCTTCTCTTTCAGGCCAAAGAAACACCTCCAGTTTTCTGTATGTTTCTCAGTTCACTCCCTTTTCCTCTCTAGTTTCTTGGGGGTTGGTCAGAGCCATCAAAACCCAAGACAGACAAGCTACCAGAACTCCTAGGTATTTATAGCCCAGAAACGCTGAAGCACGCAGAAAAAGCACCTACACACAGGATATTCGTAGCTGCATTGCGGTACCGGCAAATTATGTGAAACAACATTAATGCTCATCGATCAGGAACTAATTAAATTATGTTACAATCTATATAATGCCACTTAAAAAGAATGAGGCTGTTCTGTATATGGTAATAAGGAAAGATACACGAGATACATTGACAGGCACACAACCAAAGTGGAGAACGAAGTGTGCCGCAAATGGCCATTTGTACGGGGAATCAGAGGAGAAAAGAAGCAATGATTCGAGAACAGGGAGTAGGAAAAGGCTTATTTTCAGCACATTGTGCCTCGTGGATATTACATAATACACACAATGTAATACATACACACGCACAAAATATATCCACTTACTTTTTTACTAGTGAATTAAACAACTAAACATCACCAAAAGCAAGTAACTATAAAAATAACACCAATGGAACGGCTTGAATCAATGAAGTCTAAGTTTCTGTCTAACCACTAAAATAAACTATATCACAAAATAAAATAATAAATCAAGATCATGAAAAGTCTAGTTTTGCAGTCTTAGATGTGCATTAATTATTTTGATTTTCTAGAGCATAAATAAGTATATTCCTTTACCACCGTAGTGAATGATACACTTATAACTTATAGGAATTAATAATTTCTAAAGCTGCCTTGTTAGCCAGCATAGAGTGTGCTCCATGCGCTGTGAGAGCTGGTTTAATACACTCATTTCCTACTCTTAGGCACACTTTCAGATTCCATTAATGTTGAAAATGTGCACTGAGTTTCTGTGTTAAAGCTTTTTTTTAAATGCAAGGAGTTATTGAGATTTGCTTTAGAATTAGTAAATACCCAAGAAAATTAGCATTTATATGACATTTTATGCCATTGGGGAGATTTGCAATTAACCTCTAAATCTTTTCCAAACATCTTTCTAATCCCAATTGCAGGCAGTATTATTAGTAAGATGAGTTTACAAGAACAGGAAGATAAACAAGAGTTTGTGTAAAATCGTATATATACACCACTTTACTTAAGCATGGATAATTCTTTCTTTTTTTAACATCTTTATTGGGGTATAATTGCTTTACAATTGTGTGTTAGTTTCTGCTTTATAACAAAGTGGATCAGCTATACATATACATATATCCCCATATCTCTTCCCTCTTGCGTCTCCCTCCCACCCTCCCTATCCCACCCCTCTAGGTGGTCACCAAGCACCAGCTGATCTCCCTGTGCTGTGCGGCTGCTTCCCACTAGCTATCTATTTTACATTTGGTAGTGTATATATGTCCATGCCACTCTCTCACTTCGTCCCAGCTTACCCTTCCCCCGCCCCGTGTCCTCAAATCCATTCTCTACGTCTGCGTCTTTATTCCTGTCCTGCCCCTAAGTTCTTCAGAACCATTCTTAAAAAAAATTTTAGATTCCATATATATGTGTTAGCATACGGTATTTGTTTTTCTCTTTCTGACTTACTTCACTCTGTATGACTGACTCTAGGTCCATCCACCTCACTACAAATAACTCAATTTCATTTCTTTTTGTGGCTGAGTAATATTTCGTTGTATATATGTGCCGCATGTTCTTTAAGCATGGATAATTCTTGAAGGTTATTCATACAAAAGTTGTTTTCTTGTTTAATTTTGCCTTTTTTTGTTTCATACACTATGAGCTAGATGAGTTTTATACGTTTATGAATATTTTATTCAGTTACATACTGATTAATATCAGAATGTTTAGTTGTTTGAAAAAGTATAATATCAAACTGAAATACGTTTTCTTTTCCATTGTAGATACTCTTTACAACCATCATTCAGCGGATGAGCAGGATACTAACAACAACAGAAACATTTCTGAAGCATTTTGCATTTCTTTATTAGTGTCCCTGTATTCGTTCTAACTAAAATTCAGTGGTCTCTTCCTTCTTTATTTCCTGCAATAGAAATTAAAGTAGAGATAATCTAGGCAAGAATGAAAGTTTAATGACTTAGTGGGAGGAGATCAAAGATTCCTGCACCCAAAACTGGGACATATATTTCCAAAGAACTTAATGTACTAATTTGTTAACAAAACACACAATTTTATACTACGTATTATTATTACATACAGGACACATACCCCATTACTATTCTCCCTGCTTTTATCTGTAATTTATTCACAAAACTAAGATGTTGTATTTTGAGATTTTTAAAATATCTGTAAACAGCTTTACTCTGATATTTTGACATGTGATAAACTGGACAATTTCCTAAATTTTGACCTAAGTAAACACCGTGAATTCGTCATCACCATCACGATGACGCACACACTTATCAACCCCCAAATTCTCATTGTCATGACGACTTTCAGTAAGGCTGCTCTGAACAGTCCCATACAAGACCTTCTGTGGCTCTGGACTTCCATTTCTCTTGGGAAAGTACAGAGGAGTGGGTGGCTGGCTCCCGTGGTAGGTGGATCACCTCCCAGGGCAGCTGTAACAAACCCCCAGAGAGCCAGTGCCTTAAAACAACAAAAATGTATTTTCTCAGCATTCTCAGGCTGGAAGTGCAAAGTCGAGGCGTCTCAGAGGCTCTGGGGAGGACCCTTCTGGCCTCTCCCACTCCTGCGGTCCCTCAGCATCCCGTGCCCTGCGTCCACACCCCCAGTCTCTGCCTCCACGGTCCCACTGCTTCCTCCTCCCTGCTTCCGTCTCCTAAGGTTGCTGACATCAGCCGCGACCCTCCTGGGTTACCCAGGACGTGCTCCGCTCCTCAATGTCCTGAGTAACCTTAGTTCCTCAAGGTCCTGAGGATTTTGCCTTGTAAGGTCATATTCACCAGTTCCTGGGATTAGGATGGGGGCATATGTTTTGGGGGGCTGCCATCCAATCCACTACAACAGGTGTATGTTCAGCATTTTATGAAATTACTAAACCGTCTTCCAAAACGACTGTGTTCTCATTTCCCAACAAGAGTGTATGAGAATTTCAGTTGCACCCCGTCATCCTCCTTTGACCTGGTGTGGGCAGTCATGGTAATTTTAACCCATTCTAGATGGTGTGTGGGGATGTCTCAGTGCCGTTTTAATTCATATTTCCCTCATGGCTAATAATATTGAGCATCTCCTCATATGCTTATTTACCATTCAGATATCTTTATCAAGTTCCTTCTCAAAGCTTCTGCCCCTTTTTTAGAAACTGGGTTGTTTGTTTTCTTAGTACTGAGTTTTGAAAGATCTTTATCTATTCTGAATACAATTTCTGTAACAGGTACGTAATTTGAAAACATTTTATCTGTCCATGGCTTGTCTTTAGTTTCTCTTAATAGTGCATTTTGAACAGCAGAAGTTTTTAACTTTGAAAAAGTTTAATTTATCATATTTTCCTCATATGGATTGCGTTTCAATACCAAAACTAAGAAATCTTTGTTCAACTCAAATTCACAAAGATTGTCTTCTGTGTTTTCTCATAGGTTTCACATTTAGGCTATGATTTATTTGAGTTAATTTTTAAGTGTGATGCAATATATGAATTAAAGTTCACAGAGTTTGCACAGGGATAGATGATGATTCCGACACATTTGTAGGGAATGTCCTAGAATTGGAACTGTCTTCACAGCCTTTCTGAAAATTAATTGAACACATGTGTGTGTTTATTTTTGGACTCTCTATTGTGTTTTGTTGAATTATTAGTCTATCTTCATTCTATACCACACTGTCTTAATTATTGTAGATTTGCATTAACCCTTGAAATCCTCCAATTAGTATAATTTCTCCAGTCTTTTTCTTTCTTATGCCAAGTTGTTATGGCTACTCTAGACCCTCTGAGTTTCCATATAAGTTTTAGAATCAGCTCCTACAAAACGTGCCTGGCATTTTGACTGGGGTAGCATTGAATATATATCATTTTGGGGAGAACTGACATCTTAACGGTGTTGGAGCTCTTCGTCTGTGTACAAAGGGAATCTCCCATTCGTTTGAGTCTCCTTTAGTGTCTCTTGGCATTTTTTTTTTTTAATTTGTCAATCGACAGGTCTGGCATTTTTGTCAAATTTAGTCTAAATATTTAATATTTTTGAGGCTATTGTAAATAGCGTTATTTAAAATTTTCTATTTCTGTTAGTTTCTTGCTAATATATAGAAAGGAAGGCAGCAGCATCGTGGCAGGTAGCATCACCAATGCAGGCAGCATCTATAAGGCTGCTGTGCACCTCTTTCAGAGGGAACCAGCAGATGGAGGTGGTGGGTCCCATATGTCCAGTCACGGCAACTGGTGCTGGGGCTGCTATTGGCTGTCACCCTCTCCTTCTCCGCTTTCACTCCAAGTCTCCTCAGCTTCATCTACCACCTGGGCAGCCTCAGAAGCTGATCCCTTGATCAGCTTCATATGAGTCCAAGTTAGGTGGAGATGGCAGTTTCCAGTTAAAATGGGTCAAGAGATGACCAGGAGGTGTCCACACACACTCCTTCCTGCCCTGGGCGGTGAGAGCAGCTCTGTCTCCTTTGATGGGGCAATTAGACTGAAAACCACTTGTTTTCTCAGACCACTCCTAGCGCCATCCATTTTCTCCAAAGCCTTTAGTTTCTTCGAGGCAAGAAGTAGAAAGGATTAAACACACGGTTTATGAAGGGAAATGTCAGAGAAAATGATGAAGGAACTGCAAGAGACTGGGAGAGCAATCAGAACAGAGTGAAAAGGGACAGAACGTTGAGGGAAGCACCCGCACCATGTGAGTTCTCAGGCATCCCCGAGTCTCCTAGCAACAAGTATCCCACAGCAACTAGCCGGCTCAGCTGCAGGGTGACTGGTTGGAAGAGCCCATGGGACCAGAGTTGTGCACATCATCAGTGGACCCCATGGTGTGGTACTGGGACCCCGAGTCCACTGCCCCGCCTGCACACAGGGGCCTGGAGAGCACGGTCTCACCAACTCATCCATTCTGACAGGGTTTTTATAAAATTGTTATTTATTTTTCTGAAAATGTTTGATTACATTCAGTATGTCTGGACCTAGACATTTTTGTGGGAAGCTTTTAAATGAAAAATTCATTTTATTTACTAGATAAAGGGCTATTAATATTTCCCATTTTTAAAGCCATTTGTCAATTTTATTTAAATGATCAAAGGTATTAATATATAACTGTTCTAATATTTCTTTATTGTTCTTCTAGTTTCTCCAGGAATTTGGGGGATATCCCTGTTTCATTCTTGATTTTTGGAATATTTGTGTTTGACCTCTTTGTGTTTGCATTATTCTTGCTAGGTGTTTATTAATTTGATCAATATTTTCAAATAACAAACTTTTCGTTTTCTCAGTTCAGTTCCTGAGTTTTATTTTATTGATTTCTGCTCTTCTTAATTATTTTATTGCAATACTAGCATGATTCTATATGAAAAGAATATGAACATGGAAACATGTTATATAAACACAGTCCATTTTCAGCAAAGGTGCAAAGGCAATTAGTTGGAGAAATTATATCATTTTCAACAAATAGTATTGAAATAATTGGATTTCCATATGCCAAAAAATGTATTCTTAACACCAGTTAAAAAATTAACTCAGGGACTTCCCTGGTGGTCCAGTGGTTAAGAATCCATCTTCCAATGCAGGGGACGTGGGTTGGATCATTGGTCAGGGAACTAAGATCCCACATGCTGTGGGGCAACTAAGCCCAAGAGCTGCAACTACTGAGCAGGCGAGCCACAACTATAGAGGCTGTGTGCCACAACTACAGAGCCCACGCACTCTGGAGCCCGCATGCAGCAACTAAGACCCAATGCAGCCAAAAATAAAAATAAATAAATAAATAAATAAATATTTTAAAAAACACCTCAATGTGGCTTATAGATCTAAAGGCAAAACCTAAAGAGGTAAAATACTTGAAGAAACAGAAAATCTTAGCAAGCTTGAGTTAATCAAATGTTTTCTTCATTTAATACCAAAAGCACAATGCATAAAAGGAAATAACTGATGAATTGCACTTAATTAGAATTTTAAATTTCCTGTTGTTTCAAAGATACTTTTAAAAGAATGAAAGACAAGCCACACATAGAATATACTTACAACTCACATATAGGATAGAAGGCTTATTAACAAAATGTAAAAAAAAAAAAAAAGCCCACTCAAACTTAAGCAAGCAAGGAGCCAAGTAAAATATTGGACAAAATGTTTGAACAGAAAATTCACAAAAGAAAATATTTGAATGGCAAATACGTGCATAACAGATGCTCAACATAGGTGGGTACTAAGAAAGTGCCAATGAAAACTGCAGTGGCATTCCATGACTCATCTAATAGAGAGTAAGTTTAAAAGGAGACCAGACTACACACTGGCAAGAACGTGAAGCAACTGAGATTCTCACATGTGGAAAGTAAATGGCAAACAGCCTGTCAGTTTCCTAAGATGATAACATGCACATACCCTATGACCCATCACCCCCCCACAATTATTCACCCAAGAGAAATAAAAGTATATGTTTCTATATGTTTTGCAGATAAATGTCCACAGCTCAAAACTAGAAACAACCAAAATATCCTTCAATAGATTAATGGATAAAAAGATTGTGGTACATCCCACAACAGAATAGTACTTGCCGGTAAAAAAGTATTGATACAGGCAACGTCAGGGATGTATAATCAATTCTAGAAGATGTTAACTCATCTGCAGTGGCCAAAGCAAGTCTCTCGGTTGCCTAGACTTAGCTTGAGGGGAACAAGGACAGTTGGGAGAGAAGCATTGCAAGGGTTACAGAGAAACTTTTGAGAAAGATAGTAGTGTTCATTATTTTTATTAGGGGATAATTTTATGGGTATATACATATGTTAAAATATCAAACTGTAAAATTTAAATATGGACAATTTAATGTATGTCAATTATACCTTAATAAGATTGTTGAAAAACTATCAGAAAAAGTATTTCAGAACTTTGAAAGTTACAGAGCTTTAGAGCCAAGCATTTTATTTCTCTTGGTGAATGTTCTACTTCTAGCTAGTGTATATATAAAGTTGATGGGTGAAGGGCTTTGTGAATGTAAGTCAGGTCAAGATGACTGATAGCGTTCTTTAACTCTGCCGTAACTTCAAGTTATATTTCAGCCACTTTTCCCAACACTTGCTGATGGAAGTTTGTTAAAATCTTTAATAATGAATAACTGTTTGTTATTATTCCCTTTACTTCAATTTCCACCATCTTCCTTTTTCCTAGAAACCAGATACAATTAACTCGTAAAAGCAGGCCACTTCTCAATACTTGAAATTCCAGGTTCTTTTATTTCAACAAACTACATCGCATCGTTTGTAAATGGAAAAATGGGTTTGAGAACAGGCAAACTAAGTTGAAGTAGTTATACCAACACATTCACTCAATGTTGACAGAACTACACAAAATAAAATTCTACGGGCAACACACGGCCATTACCGTGATGGAACTTTGGAAAGTCCTCCGATCACAGCTCACATAAGACCATAAGTTACTCTTGCTTTTTTGTCCTAAGCCATGTGAGAGACAACCAGTGACAGACAACTCCCCTGGCCTTTCACTCCATATTTAAAGCAAGTCTTAGGGGTTATTCCTCTTCTTCACATAGACAGAGGTGAAAACACCTGGATTCCTGCCCTGAACTTTCAGGCTTCAGCAGAGGGCACCCCGAACTAGATCGGGGGCGACTCTTGCACTTAAATCTGTTGTCTAAGCAATTCTCTGGGAAGCTTCAGCGTTGAACACCCAGAAGCTACCGCTTCAGCCCCGCGCATCCTGTAGGGAGCATGTGATACGTCACCATGGGAGACATCCACGCCGCTGATTCCCAGCCCTGCAGGCGGTCTGGCTACTGAGTGAGACAGTGCGGGGCTACAGGCTCCGCCCCCCGCGTGGGTGCTTTGCCATCCTTGAACCAAGGCTTAGCGTTGGCGCCAGCGTGCTTTCGACAGTACCGTGTTAGACGGAAATGGGCGCAGATGCTACTGTGGCAGTGCTGCCACCATGTTCCTTGATGCGGATTCTGACTTCTGTGTAAGTTCCTGTAGCTCTACGACTGTCCAGGGGCTCAATGGAATCCATTTTGCCAACGCCAGCAATTAGACGTTTCCCATCCTCTGTGGAATCCAGAAGGGCCTTCTCGTGGGCCAGCACGGTCCTGGAGAGACTAGCTTCGAATACACCAGCACCAGCAATGACCCTGACACAGCCCAGTCAACATGAACTGTGCCGGTTTGTGATCAAGTCTCTGCGTCTCAAGGCATCAGTGTTGATCGAAAAATACTTTCTGCTCTAAAATGCCCATAGGGAGGTGCTCACACTGAGCCATCAGCTGACCCAGGACTCATGCATGCTCCAAAGAGAACTTTCTCATCTCAGCAGCATCTGTGTTTTGTCAATCCTGCAACATTTGTAGATCACGCAGCGAGCGGTAGGTGCTCTAAAGAGAGACCTGCTGCGAACCACATACATTTTGCCTGATTACAGCCTACCTTGTGTTACCACCTCAAACCCCAAGTTTCATATTTGATACTTCAGTTTCCCGTCCGTTACAATTTTCCAACAATACAATTCCATTCTCCATACTGAATTCTATTTGGCATATCTTCTACGTCTATGTACGTTGTAACTGGCAGCATACAGTGCTGCTGTTTCATGCTTTAAATAGTCAGATATCTTTTAAAAGGGAAAAAAAACGCACATCTTTGACATTTACCACATTTTTAATATCTCCGGTGGTCTTTTGTCTTCCTATAAATCCATTTCTTTCAATCCTAAAAACATATTTTACCATTGAAACAGTTTTTGCTTATCAGAAAATGTCTTTATTTAACGCTCACTATTGAAGTGCACTTTTAATGCGTATAGAATTCAGATTTTTTTTCCTTTAATACTTTAAAGATGTTATTCCATTGCCTGGCATTTATAGCTTCTATTGATTTTTTTTCATCTCCCAAACTCCTTTTATTGGAAAACTACTGGAGAACGTCTGTACAAAGTCAACTAGAATATGCATCATTTTATCTCTGTATGTAATGTGTCTTTTTTCTCTGACTGATCTTAACATTATTTCTTTATCTTTGTTTTCAGTCACTCAGCCATTATGTTTCTATACTTGACTTTCCTTCCATCCTTTCTTCTTCCCCCCTTTCTCCCTCCTCAGCTTCCTGTCTCCCTCCATCTTTATCATCACTCCCCCCCCCTTCCCTACTTCATCCCTCACATTAACCCTGAGGGGTTCCATGGGGTCAGTTTGAAAATATAGGTTTTAGTTTTCCATTTTCTGGTGCTGGAAGCTGAGCAATATGGTTGTACCTTGTTCCACACCAGGTTCAATCTCTGTTCAGAGGAAACAGGTGAGAACTCCGGACTCCAGGGATGACTCCCTTCCCTCCTCCCCAGCAGTTGTTTTGGTACTAAAGCAGTTTAGAACAGACGTTCATTTATATGTAAACAAGATTAGACTATGGGTTAGTAAAGCCACAGCAACCACGATTAACCTAACAGCTTCAAAAGAATCTTATGCATTGACTCAAATTGTCTTACTCCTTCAGTAAATAGATATTAAGGTGATAAGAAATGGCTTTTACATTTTCTTTACTATCCGTTAAAAAAATTCAAGCCAACTTCTAGAGAATGTTAATTTGATTAATGATATATGTTAAATCCTAAATTCTGTGTGGACAGAGTATTTTTCTAATAAGACACTTTAGCTGATGTTGAAGCCAGTATTGAAATGCAATTTGCCTTTTTTTCTCAGGATCCAGAATATATGACATCAGTTTTGCCTTAGTTGCTTCTGGGATGGCTGGGGGCGCTGAAAGGAGAAATTCATCCATAAACATTCCAGGAGACTTTCATCCTGGATCATCAAGTCGTCTCCTTGTAAGTCAGAGAAGATAAGAAATAGATAGCTTTGGGGGGGATACCAAAGACATTCATAAAGTATTTTCACTGCTTTTTCCTCTCCCAGCAAAATTCTTTTATCCATCCAATTACAAGAAAGCTCACCTACCTGAATCAAAAGTCATGCCATGCAAGGGCCACCTAGAGGACCAGTGAGTGCTGGAGACTAGGGAAGGCCAGCTTATTTTTTCCTCTCCCTGTCATTTTAGGGTCAGAAGACAATTCAAGCAGAAATGACTCAGGCTTCATGTGCAGTGACAAACACCTCTGGAGAAGGATGCTGAGAGAGACTGGGGAAGAGAGAGAGAGAAGAGCTACCTCCTGAGGGTATCCTGATGGGAAGGAATCGAGTCCTTCCTTGTAGGAGCAGCTCTGAGATACCTACATGTAGCAAACTCCAGGCAACAGCGGGAAGCCTGATGATTTATGGTCTAAGCCCTAAACTCTCAGCACCCCTGCAGCATTAGAGCCTGGGCCTCCACAGTTCTTCTCATTTTTTTTCACCACCCTAAACACAATAAGGATTTGATTCTTAAACCCGATCCAGCTAGACTTGGAAGCTTGGACAGTTCTTTCCCAGCTGCCACATGGGGTGATACGGTCTGAACCCTCTGCCCTTTGTCACCGGTGGAATCTGAGGATGATGTCGTCAGGGGTCACCCAGAGCCAAGCTAGTGCACCCCGTACCCAAGCTGGATCCCCTGTGCCATGTGCTGTCACAACCCACGCTCCATGCCCCCTTGAACACGGCATTTTCCTGGTAGGTGCTAAGAGCTAAGATCTTCAGATTTCCAAACGTTTACATGAAGTAAATCTTGAAAATTGCAAAAACAATTGGATTTACAGGTGAAAAAAAGTGTTCTAGAGCAATTTTGACCTCCAAATATGAAAAGCATTCCAGACCGCTCCAGCGTTTACTGTCTCACTAGAACAGGGCCACCCAGCTGTCCTTCCTCTTGGCTTCTGCTTCTATTCTCGTCAGTCATGTAGCGTAAAGGACAACAATTGGTTCTGCAAACTCGTTCTCCTACTAGAACCTAAGTAGTTGATTCCTTTGGGTGATTAAAAAGAAAAATAATTATCGTTTTGTACAGTTTTGTCAATGTCATGCCACTTACACAAATAGTCATGTGATTGTCACAATCTCTGAAATATGTAAGAAAATCAAGGGAATAAATTCAAGATAGAATTATGCACATCATATTTAATTCCCAGCTAAAAAGTTGTATCTATTATATCTTACATTATAGCATCCATAACACATAGGTAAGAGGTCATTCTTCTATTTATAGCTCCACTCTGTTCATTGACGGCAATGTATATTTTATTACCTAATTAGGTACAGATTATGACATGTCACCTCAGTACTTCTGACAAAGCAGTTGTCTAAAACACATTCATTAATTGTAATAAAGACTTATGAAAGGAGGAAAGAAAAGAATTCTTTTAAAGCGTTTAAATGAGACTTAGGGAGCTTTTTTTATAACGTACTTGGTCGTATTTCTCTGTAGGCTCTTTTCTGTCCTCGTTGCTATATTTAGACAGAATATCAATAGGACACATTTCCGTAAGACGATTCTGTTCCAAAAATAAAATTGCAGGAGTGAGATCAGTTCTTTTAAAATTCTGAAGGTTTCTGCCAGGAGGTGTTAAAGCACAAAGGAAATTCTATCTGTTTGAGTTTGCAGAACATGGAAAATTACATTATTTTAAGAAACAAATATCAGTGGTTTTCTTATAACCTAAAGACAGAAAATGTTAATGAATGAAATATTTCTAATTAGACTTTAAATCTTTCTTAATTTTTCCATAAAATTGTTCTCCATTGATCACTTATAAAAAGTTTAAGTACTCCAGTATTTCCTCAGATATCTGGAAAGTAATAGTTAATTGGATTGTGATCCAAAGTTTAACATTTTTAAAGTATTTAATCACATTAGACGGTGAAACTCCATAGGGTGAACTTACCATATACCACTATCTACCACACTCAAGACAAAAGTGTTCCAGAGACAGAGGACGGTACACTGTGAAGGGGAACAGAATCAGCCCCCCCAAAACATAACTGCTGGACACGAGAGTTGTTTTGAGCTGATTAATTTTAAGAAAGTGCAGACACAGGAGAAACTCTGAAAACAGAGAAGTTCCCCTTTTGCAAGGGAAATCTATAATTGTAAAGGAAATTAAATTAGAAAGCGGTGAGTACCAAGAGGTAAGAGCCACAGAGGTAACTCTTTCACCTGAGGCTTGTCTGCACTCGGGGCACCTTTGTCTCACTAACACCTCCCCTCTCTGCCTCCCCAGGAATTGCTTTCCTGCTTTGAATCCCCAGACCCCATCCCTTTCCATAGATCGGGTGGTACCTAGGCCTCAGTCATCTGGCTACCTTCTGAGTCATATCTTTATGGGACTCTCATACGTACATAATTTTCTTCTCCTCTTAATCTTTTATTACAGGAAGGCTTCAGCCAAGTGCTCATAAGCACAGAGGAAGAATTATTTACATTGCTCATGTCTTAGATCAGTTGTCAGCATGAATGTTTAAATGAACGAGCTTTCCCATTTATCTTCCATGGAGGTAAGTATCTGAGTTGTCATTTCTTATAATAGTAAAAGCATTTCTCCAGCATGTCCTGCTCTGAAAGAAAGACCGTGATACTATTCTGAGAACAGGTAATATAAAAATAACTTTCTATCTTACGGATCAATATAAAATACTTTATAGAAACCAATTATGTTGTATATATTGTTTGAATTTTACTGTTATGAAAATATTTGTAAATAGACAAAGACCATATTAGACTTCCAACAGCAGAGTGAATAAAAATGTATTATCAGCAAAGCAGTGCTACGAACCTATAATATCGGAATTTCGATTTCATTTTAGGCTTTTAAAAATGTCCAGGACTGTGTTTCCATTTATAGTTACAAAAGATCTCGTTAAAACTTGAAACAATTTTCATTTATCTGGAAGAAGACAACTTTAAATTGAGAGACACATTTCTAACCACCAGCTCAGCGAGTCTGCAGCAACATCGAACACACAGGGCAAAGTTTCGGAAAACACTGAATCCTACTGATTCCATGCTGCTGATTAATTTCTTCCCCCACAAGTTCCATGAAGAATTTTAGAGATTTACTCTCCTATCTTTTAATAAGGCCCTCAGAAATTCACTATTTCTACATTTTAATTTCCTGTACCTGTGGTGATAATGTGAAATTTTAGAAAAAAGCATTTAGAAAAGTGCTTCTATTTGCTAAGATAAGTTGAAAAATGGAGTAGAAAATGAAAAACAGAGTTTTGTATCCGTAGTCCAACTTGTCTTGGGGAAATGAACCTGGTCGATCCATTCAAAGGCCTGATAGACATGTGAAAGCCAAGTCCCTAGGGCCATGCTTGGACCACCTTTGGGGGTGGGGGGGACCAGCATTGTCACCTGTCTCTTTTCTCTCCTACACACACGACCTCTCCCTCCACTCTGGCTGGTTCTGATGGAAAAATGCCTTTCCTGAAGATTCTCTTCTTTCGACTTACATATATATATATGTAAGTCGAAAACATATATATATATATATATATATATATATATATATATATATATATATATATACATATTTGCAATTTACACAGAGACCCCAAATCCTTTCTCTCCAGTGTAAACTTCTCTCCAAACTCCATACCAGAATGGTCACATGCTTATTGGAAATATCATATTGCATGTTCTGCAAACATAAAACAGAAGATCTCCAAAATGGACATGACTTAACATCCCCTTCACCCACCCACAGCTATTCTTGCTACTGTGGTGCGTGTGATCACATGTCACAATGCATCCGATGCACTGGTCAGGAGCCATCAGACTGTACTGTGAAAAACAACCCCAGAATCTCAGCAACTGAGTGCAACAGTTTATTTCTTGTTTTTGCGACTAGTCCCACATGAGCAATTCAGAAAACCTTCAATATAAGTTTATTGAGTTCAAGTTCTCTTTTCTTTTACTAGCTCTGACCATCACTTGCAGGAAGAGTCACAAGAGTTTGACAGGACAGGATCCCACAGGGCAAGATTCTGTGACCCTGATAGTTGACATTGAACGATGAGAATTAGTCCTATAACAGCCTGGCCCAGAAAATTCAGGGATCCAACGCTAAGCACAGTCTCTAAGGGTGCAGCCTAAAGGCTTTGCTGGATGTTTTTTGAAACCTTTTATTTTAGAACAGTATTAGATGTACAGAAAGGTTGTAAAGATGATATACAGGGTTCTCACAAACCCCACACTCAATTCCCTATATTTCTAACATGTAGAGTTGACGTTTGAACAGCACAGGGTTGAACTGTACAGGTCCACTTTTTTTTGTTTTGTTTTGTTTTGCGATACGCAGGCCTCTCACTGTTGTGGCCTCTCCCGTTGTGGAGCACAGGCTCCAGACGCGCAGGCTCAGCGGCCATGGTTCAGGGGCCCAGCCGCTCCGCGGCATGTGGGATCTTCCCGGACCGGGGCACGAACCCGTGTCCCCTGCATCGGCAGGCGGACTTTCAACCGCTGCGCCACCAGGGAAGCCCCAGGACCACTTTTATGTGGATTGTTTTCATTAAATATATTGGAAAAAATTTTTGAGACTTGTGGGAATTTAAAAAAACTAGCAGACAAAATATATAGCCTAGAAATATCCAAAAAATTAAGAAAAAGTTATGTCATGAATGCATAAAGTACATGTGGATAGTAGTCTATTTTATCATTTGCTACCACAGAATATACACAATTTTATTTTAAAAGTTAAAATTTATCAAAATTTACACACACACACACACACACACTTACAGACCCTGCATGATGACTTGCAGTGGAGAAAGATGTAAGCCAACGTAGAGGTGCAGTTTTAAGCTGTTAACTGCCTACATGTAACTGTAGTTCACTCTGTGCTACTGTCGTAATTCTCTAGCCCCTCCTGTTGCTATTGCAGGGAGCTCAGGTGTGCGAGTATCTGCTTAAACCAGGTGAGCAGTTGTCTCTCCAGTAAATTGCATATCGCAGTAAAAGGTGCTCTCTCTTGATTCTTGCCTATTTTCCATCGTGTTCAGTGCAATACGGTCAACCTTGAATGACACCATGAAAACCACGCAAAGTGCCGATAATGATGCTGAGAATGTGCTCCCAGGAAGCAGAAAAAAGTCAGGACACGACAAGCTCAATTGTTTGATATGCACCGTGGTTTCAGGTCTGCAGCCGCAGGTACTGCCACTTCAAGATAAATGAATCCAGTGTAAGGACGATTGTCCAAAACGAAAAGGGAATTTGGGAAATTGTCACTGCAACTATGCCAGCAGGTTCAAAAACCTTGCACTTTTGTGAAATACCTTTTTAATCTCATATTGAACTTGCAGCTTTTATGTGGGTGCAGGACTGCTGTAAGAAAGACTTACCTATAGACTCTAATATGATTCCAAAAAAGTGAAGCCACTATATGACAATTTAAAGCAAAAGAATGGTTGAGAGTCCGCCTGCCGATGCAGGGGACACGGGTTCGTGCCCCGGTCCGGGAAGATCCCACATGCCGCAGAGCGGCTGGGCCCGTGAGCCATGGCCGCTCAGCCTGCGCGTCCGGAGCCTGTGCTCCACGACGGGAGAGGCCACAATAGTGAGAGACCCGCGTACAACAAAAAAAAATTAAAGCAAAAGAAGATGAAGGATCTAAAGCTGGAGAACGTAATGCCAGGACAGGATGGGTTGATGATTTAGAAAGAGGTTTCTCTTAAAAAATGCCACGATAGGGGGCTTCCCTCGTGGCGCAGTGGTTGAGAGTCCGCCTGCCGATGCAGGGGACACGGGTTCGTGCCCCGGTCCGGGAAGATCCCACATGCCGCGGAGCAGCTGGGC
The DNA here is from genome assembly GCF_949987515.2 of Delphinus delphis. Classification (NCBI taxonomy): domain Eukaryota; kingdom Metazoa; phylum Chordata; class Mammalia; order Artiodactyla; family Delphinidae; genus Delphinus; species Delphinus delphis. Next base: position 1,505,586 of record NC_082699.1, on the reverse strand, counting down.
CCGTGAGCCATGGCCGCTGAGCTTGAGCGTCCGGAGCCTGTGCTCCGCAACGGGAGAGGCCACGACAGTGAGAGGCCCGCATACCGCAAAAACAAACAAACAAAACAAAAACAAAAAATGTCACGATAACAGGAGAAGCACCTTCTGTCCACAAGAGACAGCAGACGGGTTCCCAGATGCCATTAAGAAAACCATCAATGAGAAAGGACATCTTCCTGAACAGGATTTTAATGCAGAAGAAAGTACCCTTTTCTGGGGGGAAAATGTCACAAAGGGCATTTACCAGTAAGGAAGAGAAGTGAGCTCCAGGATTTAAGGCAAGAGGGGACAGGCTAAGTCTACTGTTCTGTGCAAATGCAGTCGGGTTTACGACCAGGACTGCCCTCGTGTATTGAGCTGCTGAACTCTGAGCTTAAAGGGAGAAGATAAACACCAGTTTTTGTTGTTGCTGTATAACAAGAAGGCCTGGACCACGAGAACCCATTTTCTGGATTGGTTCCATTGATGTTTTGTCCTTGGAATCAGGAAGTATCTTGTCTAATCTGATAAAAATATATAGGTGAGCTTGTTCTAGTTTAGTAATAACAAGTCATTTCAGTGGGAAAGAATGAGTGTAGAATTTCATGATCTAAGAAAGACCTCATTATAAACTAGATTTTTATTCTACGACCATTATTTTTTTTCTTTAGGATCTGTTTATTTTTGTTTTATCTTCTTTTTAAAAAATTTTTATTGAAGGATAGTTGATTTACAACGTTGTGTTTAATTTCTGCTGTACAACAAAGTGACTCAATTATAAATATATATGTATTCTTTTCATATTCTTTTCCATTATGGTTCATCACAGGATATTGAATATCGTTCCCTGTGCTCTACAGTAGGATCTTGTTGTTTATCCATCCTATATGTAATAGTTTGCAACTGCTAACCCCAAAGTCCTACTCCATCCCTCCCCTTTGGCAACCACAAGTCTGTTCTCTATGTCTGTGAGTCTGTTTTTGTTTTGTAGATAGGTTCATTTGTGCATGACAATTATTTTTAAATGATGGTATGAGATAGAAAAATTAGCAGCTTAATTTTAAGATACTGGCTTCATTTTTGACTCTGACAGAAAACAAATCTCCAAACACAGAGCTAGTAAAGACCCATCTGCTCACCATGAGAAGGAAAACTTAGTAACACCAGTTTAATTTCTGATAATGCCAAGTTTCTATTCTTATGGAAATGTTGTGATAATGGAATGGAAATGTTTGGAATTGTGGAAGTGTTTGGGGGACAGCAAATTTTGTTTGCATATTATAAAGTTATTTAAAGGTTTCATCATGCACAGGAAATTGTAGAAAAAGAATGCTACTTAATCTAATGAGAAGGAGATTGCAATGATTAAAATCGAATATAGAATTACTGAATAAATTGTCTAACATGATGAATATCTACTAACAACAGTCCCCAGTATGTTGCAGTGTCCTTTTACATAAATTCTCCTACTGTTCTCTTCATTTCAAGATAACCAAAATGTATCGTGTGTAACTGTTTATTTTTGGTGAGGGTTTCTGTTACTGTGCTCTGATTTTTTCCATGATTGATTTTGAACACATTTGTTTCCCAAATTATTAATGCATATAGTGATGCAAAAACAATCAGGCATTTAACTTAAACAGCTTTGATTAAATATCACCCCTACTCTCATATCTATAAGTTGAATATTATCCACTTTATTTTATTTCTTCTCTAATTTCATGTGTAATAAGCCATTGGGTCTCTCCAGAAAAAAAATCAAATTATATAACTTGTGGGGAATTAGCACCTACAGATCATTGTTTCTGTTAAGTTCATATTTCCTGAATTTTAAATTCAGTGTTAATTAAGTAATTCACACATGATTTGAAATCAAATACTCAATTGATGCTTTTATAATGATCAGAACAAGCATATATCTGTCCCAGAGTTTCTCTTCCCTCTGTGTATCATATATTTCTTAGTGGCAAAAATAAGTAACTTTCTAAAGAAAAACTCCCGTAAGCGTTCTCTCCCTTGATTTAGAAGTTAGGCTGGAGTCATGATGTATAAATCTTCATGATGCATTGACTCATTTTGAATAGTTTTATAATATTAAAGGAAGCTGTAGAGTTAGGAAGCTGACAAATCTGTTCATTAATAATTCACTCTATTTTAAACAAGTCATTTGATTTTCAGTATTTAATCTTGATACAGAAAGAACATGGGGTATTACTGCATATATTCTTATTCACATATTTGGTTTTATTCTAAAAGAAACTGTAAGCCCACTTGCTGAAATCTGGCAGAAATAAACCAATTACAAGGTTCAGATGGAAAATATAGATATTGCATGTCTCTAAGACTTCTCCCTGTGGTCTTCCGTCGCTGGCATTTAGCAATCTGTCATTTTCCGAGATCATCAATATCCCATCTGCAGCTGACAGTTGCTATCAGAGAAGGGCTAGAAGCAGCTGCTTCCTAATCATGCGGAATATGAGGAGACGGATGCAGGAGTGTCTAAGCTGAGTAGCTGTTGGGGCTGGTACCTGATCGCTCTGACAGAATGCACAGTCAAGGTTCATCCCCTCATGAAGAATCTGCAGGCCCTGTGTGTGTCTGCATATTCTTCTAAATGTCAAGTAGATGTAACCAGGTTATGAAGCTTTAATTCATTTCAGTAGAAATGTATGACCAGGACAAAAGAACAAGAGTGAAAAGATCACACAGAGCTTGTCCTCAAACAGCTCAAAATCCGGTGGAGGATACAGAAATGTAAAACCAAGATGCAATAAGATGAATGTTGCAGGAGGACTAGAGAAATGACTAAGTTGGATCTTCAGTTTGGCATTTGAACTTTATGTCACCCCATAAGTCTGTGCAGGGAGCCATTAGAAACCCTTCTTCACGGTCCTCATTTTGATAGAGCATCGCCTGGTCACACTGTCACATTCTTCATGTTCCCAGACCTCCTGCTTCACTTTATTGTCCTGATGTTTAAGGATCTCATATTGTTCCTGAAGGAGCCCCAGCAGACGGAAACTAAGAGGACAGGCTGTGAAGGCAATGAGGCACTTTCATACATAGATGCTGCAAATCCAGTTCATCTCTGTAATGCAAGTCGTTCAGCCCACAAACATTTTATCTCCAAAACCTTTAGTTTGCAAAGAAATATTTGCATTATGGTTGAACCTGTTTCGTATATTGAGGGAACATAAGGGCCCGGCTCATCTATGTCTCCTATTTATTTATGTTATTAATTTGGCAAATATAAATGTTTAATTGATTATCAGGCACTAGATGTTATCTGGAGGCATGTGCACAGAGCTAGGCCATTGGAAAAGTGAGAGTATATATATATATATACACACACACATATATATACTGGTTGATATACGTGCCCAACTAAAAGTACCATCTTAGCAACAGTTCTGCCTAAAACATTCCTGAAGGATGAGAAATCATCCCTTCCTTGTTCTCATTCCAGAAATCTATTTTATCAACAACAGTAGCCAATGTTCTAGTCATGTGGTCTTTACAAATACACATTAATTGATGCAATTCAAATTGTTAAATATGTTTTTAAGCCCTTATAAACTGTTTCCTGTGTGCTTTGTCTGTTATTTCATAAATTCTATTAATCTGGTATTAACTCCAATTTGGCTATACCTGAAGAAAACTCAGTAGTAATAATAACAACAATAAAAATGTCAACATCAATGACAACAATAATAATAATGAAGGTTTTTGAGTGTCAGGACTATTCATTAGCAAATACTTATTGTTTTTTCCTTTAACCCCTTTATTTATTTTAATTCCTTTAACCACCTTCAGTCGCTACATTGTATGATATTTTAAGCAAAAATAAAAACCTAAAAATATTATTTAAACAGGTCATTATTTAAATAAGTTAAGTCAAACAGACAGGTTTTATATGATAAAGAGTAAAATAAAGCCCTAGCTTCCATGCACCAAGTTGGGAAATCAGTTATAATAGCAAAGATAATGGATAACTGTAGACAACTCAACTTTTCTGGTACTAAGTATATAAAATGATGTTAACCCAATTTCGTATAACGAGATGCAACAGGCTCTCAGCCTCTGGGCTTCAGAGCATCAGTGTCAGTGTTGCCTGTTCTTCCGGGCATCTCAGTAACAATATTGAACAACAACTGCTCTCTGAGACTCCAAACCTCTGGCTTTGGTTTCTCTTTGATGGCCGAGGCTGAATTAAGGAATATGAGGGTCTCAGGCTGGGTTTCCCCAAAGCAGGTGCAGAGACAGGGATGTGGAGACCTGACATGTCCCAGGAGGAATTGGAAGGGGGGCTGGGATGGTCGAGATAGTGAGGGCAACGGGTAAAAAGTCAAACTGCACTCACCCCTATTTCTTCTGCTCCCAGGTCTAAGGACTGGGAATTTTTATATCTTATTTGTAACTACTTCCTTTGGCCAACAGAATCAATGGAGTGAGAGGTGAGTCTTATACTGTGTCTTTGGCTTCCTTTTTTTTTTTTTTTTTTTGCGGTACGCGGGCCTCTCACTGTTGTGGCCTCTCCCGTTGCGGAGCGCAGGCTCCGGACGCGCAGGCCCAGCGGCCATGGCTCACGGGCCCAGCCGCTCCGCGGCATGTGGGATCTTCCCGGACCGGGGCACGAACCCGTGTCCCCTGCATCGGCAGGCGGACTCTCAACCACTGCGCCACCAGGGAAGCCCTGACTTACTTTTTCACACGCTATTGAGCTGCACTTAGACTAAAAACCAGAAATCACACTTAGTGTGACACTAAGTGTCAGTAGTGTGACCACTGACAGTGCTCACGGAGCCGTTTCTTCTAGTGTTTACATTGTTCAAAAATAAGAGACAAAGTAACATTGGTAGAAAGAGGGAAGTAGGACCTCCAATAATCCTCTCCTCCATAAAGGTAAAGAACACTGGAAAAAATAGTCCAAATCACCTTTATTAGAATTCTTATACCTCAAGGATAAAAGGATAAAATCCAAATAAATTGGAAGATGGGTTTGAATAAACAGTTCTTGGAAGATCTACGAATGGCCAGTGAGCAGATGAAAAGATGCTCAACATCATTAATCATCAGGAAAGTGTAGTGTATTTCAATACAAAAATGAAATACCACTTTGCACCAGCTAGGAGGGATAAAAGTTTTAAAAAATATACTCAATAACAAGTTTGTGGAATAATTAGAACACACTTCCATGGTGGTGAGATTGTAAGTGATGCAGCCACTTTGGAAAACAGTGTTTTAGTTCCTCAAAATGTTAAACATAGAGTTATGATCTGACCCAGCAATTCTGCTTCCAGTTATATACCCAAGAGAATGAACACACAGGCCCACTTAAACGCTTGTTCATGAATATTCATAGCAGCATTGTTCATGAGAGCCCCACAGTGGAAACAGCCCAAATATTCATGAACTGAAGAACAGATAAATAAAATATATGATATCAGTACATACATAGAGTGGAGTATGTTTCAGCCATGAAAAGGGATGAAATGCTGACACGTGCCACATCGTAGATGAATCTTGAAAACATCATGGCAGCTGAAAGAAGTCAATCACAGAGACCACATGTTGTGTGATTCCACGTGTAGGAAAAGTCCAGAACAGAGACACTGGAGGCGGATGAGTGGTTGGCTGGTTGGCGTGTTGCCTTTGTTTTAACATGTGGTTTATCAATTCAACCTCCTAATACTACTCCAGATTAACAATACTTACTAATCTTGACACAGCACAGGTGACACCAAGGTCTTTTAGAGTGTGCTAGGTATGGACTCCTTACATCTTCACAGCCACTCTGTGAAGTAAGCACCTTTATCCCAAATTTACAGATGAGGAAACAGTACAGAACTGTTGGGTGATGAGTCCAAGGTCACAGAGGTGGTAAGGAATAAACGGGAGGTGATAACCAGGAAGGCTGAGCCTAGGCTCCTTCCTTCACTTATTTCTTGAGAGTTTAATTTTGTTCTTATTTTATAGACAATTTTTACATAGTGCTAATACTAAAATCTTTCCACTGAGATCTGTAAGGAAATGACAAACACCAGATATCCTGTCATGAGACAGTGGGTGGTGTGGACTATTCCTAACAAGAAGACTAGGCGTGAGTCTTCTGTTCTTTGTTTTCCGTCCCGAAAGTATCTATATTTTCTCAATCTTACAGATAACTGTCAAACTTGTCATTTTGTATGTGAGCGTAAAATTATTGTAGTTATTTTTGTACAGTGCACATCAATTATGAAGGCAGTAAATATCATAAAAATGCTTCTGATACAAAAAATCCTGAGCTACCCAGACATTCGACGGGCTGTTTCCTCACTGAGGGGCAGATTTCATTAATCACACACTTGATTATAAACTCTCTTCTACCCTTCTCTCCATCCACTGTGCAAACTTCAGATTCATCCTCATTTCTTTCTCTGGTCCATAGTTTATTTTCTGTTACACTGTCACCTTTTTGGAGGTGTTTAGACCATTCCAGTCATTATTTTATTTCTGCCACAGTTTAATCACGAATCCGTGGACTGTCGTGTACATTTAGAACTTGTGATGGTTAGTTTTATGTGTTAAACCAGCTAAGCTAGGTTACCCGGGTACTTAATCAAACACTAACCTAGGTGTTGCTGTGGAGGTGTGTTGTCGCCGTGGGTAATAATAACTACAATCAATTGACATGAAATAAAAGATTATCCTCAGTGAGGAGGCTGGGCCTCGTCCAATCAGTTGAAAGGCCTTGAAGGCAAATACTGAGATTTCCTGGAGAAGAGAACGTCCCATGTCACGACGGCTCTCCTAAGCTTGTGCTTCCAACCCAATCTGTGAGTTTCAAACTTGCCAGCCCCCGTGACCACGTGAGCCGGTTCCTCAACGTAAGTCTCGCGCATGTGTGTGTGTCGATTATATTTTCTGTCGGCCTGTTTCTCCAGAGGGCCCTGACTGATACAGTCATCTTTTTGCTTTGCTTAATTTCTTTCTACACATTTCTGAGATCAGGAGAATATTTTCATTTTTCCAGCTCTCGGTTTTATTTGCCTATAAAACCTATCTGAAGAGTTCCATCCTTTTAATTTACCTTTAAAATAACTCTGCCTTGGAAGCAAGCCTTCACACTTGTAAAATATTCTGGATGACACCTTAGCCAATGGGAATTTCACTACGGCTCTTAAAATACTTTGGTTCCCTCTTTACAGTACAATAAACTACCATCAGACACAGCTGCTGTTAGCATGTGGGTGTTTTTGGTTGTCTGGTCTCTAAACCACACATCGCTATCAACTCCAATTCTGTCATTTTAGACCACACTTTCTTATATAATGATAACAATATTTTAATGTTTACTGTATATTTGGTGTTACTCTTACTTCTTCTCCACTTCAAATGATCACAGCCATCGTTTATCGTACTTAGAAACTTCCAAGAATGGTGTAAATGTTGAGAGCATTTAATATAAACTCAAGGTGCCTCGTGTTAATCTTGGCTTGTCCACTTACTGGCTTTGCAACATTGAGGAAACTTGCAAAATTCTCTGGACCTTGGTTTTCTTACGCAAAAGAGTGAGAAAAATAACTTATCCCATAGGGTTACTGTGAAAATTAAATAGTCAGTGTATGGAAATCATGTAGAATAATGCCTTGTCCAGAATAAGTTCTCAGTAAGTATTAGTAACGGTCCATATTTTCATTGCTATTTCCTTGAAGTGTCTTCTTCTGTCACAGATTCTTAGCTCCACTGAGCTGGTGAGTGTGATTATCATTAAGAAACACTACACTAAAACTCTAAACCTGTAAAGTAAAATGTTGCTGTCAACTCTTAAGTCTATTTAGATTTCTACAATATCTTTCAATACAACCCAAAATATGTTATTGTAAACCACACTCTTATGACCCTGTAGGTAGTAGTTCTTTTTTCCAGTAGACACAGCCTGTTAACTGATGTTCTCCAAGCTGCTCTGTTAATGCTCCCTGGTCCAGTGATGTAATAAAGCAAAAAGCATGAGCCTGGGAGAAGTATAATTAGTAAGAAAAAGTATGAATGCAAGATAACCATCAGCAACTGTATCACTACAACTGTGTCTGATTTAAGCAAATGTTCGTAGGAAATATATTGGACTTTGAGAGAAATATGCATTTTCAAATAATAAATCAAAACTTTAAATCATGTAAGTTTTTTTATGGATCAAATCATTGAGAAGGCTGGGACAGCAAGTAAGAGAAGCAGTTAAGAAGTTTCAATAACAACTAAATGCAAATCCGGAAGAGTTTGTGTTATTTTTCCCCTAGAAAAATAGAAACTCTCAATGTTATAGGGATTATTAGTCAGTTAAGAGTTTATCCTTTATCTTGACATATCATTTTCACTGTCTTTCTGTTTTAGAGTTTCTCTGTTTGGTCCATGTATCAAAGCCTATGCAATTAGCCCTTATTAACACCACCATTTGGAGTGGGGTCAGGGCCTGAGAAGAGTGATATCACTCAATCTAGACCCAAAATACTTGTTTTTTCAACTAGCCCCCAAATCTGTAAGTTACAAAATGAAATAGTCCTGTATGACTATGGTCATTTTACTAGAGGTATGATGACATATTTAACAAATATTGAACACCTGCAAAGTAGCAACCGCAATTCTATTCAAATTATTACATTGCTTATTGTGGGTATTTTCCCTTCCCATATAAACTTTAGAATCAGTTTGTCAGTATCCCAAAGGCACTTGGTGGGATTTTGATCGAGGTTGCATTGAATCTCTAGATCAAGTTGGGAAGAACTGATACCTTAAAAATATTGAGAAGTCCTGCTTATGACGTGGAATATCTTTCCACTTATGTAAATCATTCTTGATTTCTTTCATCAGAGTTTGCAGCTTTGCACATCTAGATCTTGGACATGTTTTGGTAGATTTACACTTAAGCGTTTCTTGGTGCTCACGTCAATTGTGTGTGCTTTTAATCAGATTCCAACTGTTCACTGCTGGTGTACAGGAAACCAATTGAATTTTCTATATTAACCTTGTATCCTGCAACCCTGCTGTAATTGCTTAATGAGTTCCAAGAGTTTTTTAAGTCTTTGGGATTTTCCACATAGACAGTGACATCATCTGTGAACAGATCCAGTTATACATCTTCCTTCACAATCTGTGTACCTTCCCTTGTCTTTTTTTTGTCTTACTGAACCATCTAAAAGTTACACTATAACGCTGAACAGGAGTGGTGAGGGGGCATCCTTGCCTTGTTCCTGATCTCACAGGGAAATTATCTTGGTTTTCATCATTAAGTACCATGTACTTTTTTCACCATTAGGTATGCTGTGGAGTTTTGTAGATGTCCTTTTACAAGTAGAAGAAGTTTCCCTCTATTCCTAGTTTGTTGAGGAGAGTAACAAATTTAAAAAATAATAAGACAGATTGACAGAAAAAAATCTAACCAGGAAGTTTTTTGGTTTTGGTTTTTCTCTCCCGTCATCCCCAGGACTTGCCTGTGCTGGACCCCAGAGGCTTCCTCCTCCCCAATCACAGGGGTGCCTCATGTCCCTCTTGGCCCAAAACCCACCCCTGCTCCTGAGAAGTGCTTCCCGCCTTCTAGGGGCTGCCTCCCCAGCCAAGGAGGTTTTTCATTATTATTACTGTACTCGGGATAGCCTCTCTGAGAAGTAGAATTCGAAACCCAGATGAAATGAGAGACTTTGCTATGTCAGAGCGAGGAACAAGATGATTCCAGGGAGAAGGAAGCAGAAGTACAGATATTCTCAAATGTAACGATCTTAACTGAGTATCGGGAAAACTTTCGTTTTGTTTTCATTGATCTCCTTCGTTAATTCTGTTTTCTTTGAAATGAGATCTGCCTTGGACTTGGTGTTTGTTTCCTCTTACATGTTGTTCGTTTTCTGCACATATGGCTCTGGGTCAGAGTCTAGACGCCAGATTCAATCTCGACTTTTTAAAGAACGACTCTGATATCTGGGCTTATTTACTACCTCCAAATAAGACATTGTTGTTTTCTTTTAATGCAGGGCCTTGGTGTCCTCTTGAAACTCGTGGCGGAGTAGGAGGGTTGGATTTGCAATAGTAGGATATTATCTTTGGTCCGGGCAACCCAAACATGCCTCGAATAAGTAGAGCTCTAACCTGCTTCTCTGATCAAACCAAACAAACCCAAACCAAAATGCATGGAACTTTCTAGAGTTAGGACTCCAACTTCAACCATGCTTTTGTTGCTCAAGTGCAAAGATTGAAAATTCCTCTCTCGCTCCCTTTTTTTTTTTTTTGAGATTTGTGTTAGTTTCTTATTGGTGCTATACAAAATTACTGCATATTTAGTGGTTTAAAACAAGGCAAATTTGTGATCTCTTACTATTTCACAGTTCCGGAGATCAGAAGTCTGAAATGGGTTTCAAGGAGCTAAAATCAAGGTGTTGGCAGAGGGAATTCCTTCTGCGGGCTGAGGGAGAAAGTGTCTTTTACCCTTTCCAGTTTCTGGAGGCCACCAAGTTTAGGGTCACGTGACTCTGCCTTTGTCATCACCTCTCCCCTGACTCTCCTGTCCTTTCTCCCTCCACCGTAAGGACACCCATAATTACATTAGGCCGGTAGGGACAATCCAGGGAAATCTCCCCATCTCTGTCCTGCCACAAGACTGGACGCAATTTTCACTTTGTCCCTTCCCTTGTCCGCTGACCAGTGGTGCATGGCTGCCTTCCCCCCAGGCTCTCACACTCTGTTGCTTCATTTCTTGATACTATTTCCTGACTTTACTAAATGTGAACGTATTTTTATGTCTTTTCTTTCTCACCGGTTTTATTGGGCCCATTAATTCTTCACTGCTCTAGTCTGCTGGTAGCCCTCCTCCTAGTTTTAAAGTGGTGAAATGAATTAAATTTTATTTTTATATGTACTCATTTATTCCAATAAAACATTGAGGGAGAAACATTCTAAAAATGTGTGTATATAAACCATCTTGAGTAGGAGGATAGTATATTTGATATGAAAAAAAGAGCTTTATTTTAAAAGTTTCTCAATTATTCTGAATACAACTTTGAAAAGATTTCAGACTAGGTAGAAGTGTTCTTTCAGAAAGGATTACTGTTTCAGATTGTAAGTATTTCTGAAAATCAATCTTCTGCTAGATAATATGTACAACTTTAACTTATAATTTAAGCGATGACTTTAAAGGAATAGATGGATTTTCATAAGCACTTGCTGTTTGTGAGTTGGAAATTAACATACAAAGAGCTAGCATCCCTCAGGGACGGATGGCTGCAGTCTCTGATGGGCGAGCACTTCACGTACACTCACACACACTGCAAAGACCTTTCAGAAAAGCTCCATCGTTTATATACGGCTGCACGCGCGATCTTTTACTTTTATTGCCTATAGAGTTCCATATCCCTAAATGAAGTCTATAACTCTACATGGCATGGACTGGCTTCTCTCTATAAAATATCTCGTAAGTCTCTTAATTCGGAAAACAGCCACAGACCGACAAGAGCAATTTTTCAAGAACACGCTTGACTGCTTCATGTCTTTGTCATTTTGTCTCAAAAGAGTAAAATTACAAAACGTCAAAGGAAGGCACAAGACAGTATCAATACCTTTACACCATTTTTGAATATTACTAATTTGAGAATCTGTATATAGCTTAGTTTATCATAACACTATTTGAAGTGTGATAGAGTAGCTCTCATGTTCATCAATTCATACTATTTTTCTTCTTTGTTTTGATAGAATACATGTTTATTATTGAAAACCATTTCCAATGGGTTTACACGAAAATAGCTTCATGTTCACATTATCTCAGGGATAGACATACTATCCAGTTCTGGCCGACCAGGTGACCATAGTGCTGGACTCAGTACTTGCTTTGAGATTCATGAGATAACCTAGGAAGGAAAATTGAGGGAAATGTCGGGGCTTCTGTGCGGTAATAAAAGAAATGTGATTGGGAAGGTGATATAAGCCTATAGGATCAATTGCCCTCACTTTTTCTCATAAGCTAGAGCTTTCTGAGAACGAATCCAACATCACATAATGCAAAGGGAAGAGATAAAGAGACCCAGATTCCCGGTTGCATCATTTGAAACCCTAAATCCACCTACCCTGAAAATTCACAACTTGAACTTCCCAATATAATGATTCAATAAATTCCCCTTTGTGAGCTAGCATGAAGCTGAATTTCTCTCGTTTGCATCTGAAATAGAGTTGTCCAGCAGAATTGACGGGAGTAGTGGTACTGACGGGATTGGCACTAAAAAAATTGAGAATAAACTGGGCTGAAATGTGAGGGGTGGCAGTGAGGGTTCCCTCACCCTGGCTGTGAGTTGGCCCTAATTTTAAGTGATGGCAAAGCAGCCGGTAAACTATTGCCCAGTGGATCTCTGGACTGAGCTTATGAGCATCTGTGATTCAATTCTAGATTTAGATTCTAGATTGATTTGAGATTCAAGCTAATTCTAGCTTGGGGGAAAAAGCAAAGTAGCCCTCATAATTCGTGAATCAGAAGATATCATCAACATAAAAACAGAGAAGAGCGTGCCTCCAGATGAGGTAGAACACAGCATATTGCTGGGAGACTGATCCCTCACATCTGGGTCCATGTCTGTGATGAAACTCAGCCTTTGCCTACCAGATGATTCAACATCAGGATAGCTGTTTCCAATAAGGAACCTCAGAGCTGGGATAAAGCAAAGGACCCAAAAGCAGTCATGTAATACTTAAACTTCAAGCCAGTTCCAAGCCTTAAATTTCCCTAGTTTAAGTAATTTTCCAATAGTCCGTACAGTGAATATGGAACTTCTGAGCTCTCAATTACTGTTCCATATTTCTCTGGTCTTAATTATAAAATTAATCAAATATAAAGATCGCTGTGAAAATTGCATGAGATATATTCTTAACTTTTAAATAATAAAATATCTCTCCTGCTCAGATAATTAAACTTCCTTTCTCTTCCTTTCCTATTACTTTTTTCCTCCTGTCCCCATTTTGTCCCCTCAATCTTTTGTTCATTGGGCTGAATTTGTTGAATAGTTACTCAACAGCTGTTACAGGGTCCTGATTTCTTTTTCTTCTTTTTTTTTTTTTTGCAGTACGCAGGCCTCTCACCGTTGTGGCCTCTCCCGTTGCGGAGCACAGGCTCCGGACACGCAGGCTCAGCGGCCATGGCTCACGGGCCCAGCCGCTCCGCGGCATGTGGGATCTTCCCGGACCGGGGCACGAACCCGTGTCCCCCGCATGGGCAGGCAGACTCTCAACCACTGCGCCACCAGGGAAGTCCTGGGTCTTGATTTCTTAACTGCCTTCTGGCAAAATGAGTGAACAAGTTAAATTCTGAGTTCTCAAACTTTGGTGGTTTTGGACAAATAAGTGTGTGACCCAGATTTGGTCAACGAAATAAGCATATCTCGAGTGTCCTAGGAAGCCTTTTCCTTTTGGATTAAAAGAGTGAGAAAAGTAAAAGGTACCAATCTCTCTTTTTATCTTTTCTATCTGTCTCCTACTTTTGATGACAATATTATAAAGAAATTATGCCTGGAGCTATGGTGGCCATCTTGATACAGTAAAGTGGCACAAAGGAGGATGGAAGAGAGCCTGCCTGGGATGGTGTCACCAGCTGAGCACCTCCCCGCGGGCCCCTCCTCGGCCCCCCGCGTAGTAAATTCCCCTAACACCTCACAGCTCTGTCCATGTTATTTGGAGGGAGAATGACAGCTCTCCCGCCGCAGATGATACTTGGCCTGATGGGAACCCCCTGTCACGTCCAAATCCCCACATCCCTCGGGGAGAGAGGTGTCTCTCTTTCAGAGGAGGTGGGTCACCCGATGAGAAAGCATCTCAAGACAGTTCAACCTCACGCTCCATTTTCACTGTGAGTTGGGGAAAATGTCAAAGACTCTACCTGTATGGATCAATTGACAGGAGAACTCTTGTTAGCAGAGATGAAAAGTCCAGTGAAGAGACGACTTACCTGCCCTGGCCAAGCCTAAGTAGTTTAAGTTTACGATCCCGCCTCGCTTAGTGATGCTCCAGAGGTCTGGTGTCGTGGTGAGGTGTCGCCTCCACAAAGCAGCTTAGGGGAGCTGGTCTTCTTTCTTCTGCAGGCAAAACACTGTCCTTAGCGGTCAGAAAGGACTGCATCTTTCAGCTGCGTCACCAACTTTTGTCCCCTCTGAAATCCTACATCTCTGACAGAAGTTCTTTGGGAATAATACAAATTCCAACCTAGATATATCAATACCAAAAGAAAAAAGTGGATAAACATTCTTTTTGTGACATATTTTTTCCCACTGCATATCATTTTATTTTTTCTGGTTAAGAATCACAGTTAAAACTTTCTGTAAAATACAAGCTTTATGCTGCTCTTGAGGGGTATTACAAAAGACCGGGAGGCAGCTGTTCCAACGCAAGTTCAGCTCTACCATTACAGCACATAGAGGAGAGCCTGACGGAAACTCTTCTCTGGGCTGAGGAATCCAGGCCTTAAATCCACGCTTTGGCATCAAGTTGCAAGTAGATGTGCATTCAGAATCAAAAGCAGTCGAGCTATTTCCTGGAGAAAAAGTAAACGTGACGTGAGCCCAGGGGCGGGGAAGGCGGAGGGTCTGAATAAGTAATGACGGGGTTAGGATTTTCCCTTGTGAGGTCTCTTTGCATGCTCCCCAAGTCGCAAGTTTAGGAAACAAATGAATCTCTTCCACATCTGAGAAAATTTCTGCCTCTGCAACCAGATCTGGTCTTTATTTTTATCCAAAATGCTCTTTTCCAAGGGATTATTCTATAAAATGCTCCCAAATTACAAAATTCTTTAAATAATATTAACTTCATGAGACATCAGAAAAGAATTTTCAAACAGACGCCGTATATCTGGAACGTGAAATACAAATTTATCTTGGCATCTCATGGACCTCTTCCCCCTGCCCCTTCTCTTTCTGTCTCTGTCTCTCTCTGTCCCTGTCTCTGTCTGTCGTCTCTGTCTCTCTGTCTCTCTGCTAAATAGAAATAAATTGCAGGAGAAAAGACCTTGAGACAGTAACTTCACACACACAATGGTTTTCGGAGCCTGTGGAGGGTCAAACTTATTCAGTAAATTAAAAACGAAGAGTGCTTGGAAAGGGCTCGCTTGATAGGAAAAAGTCCATTAAGCAGTGGGGACTGACAGCTGGCTTCATCAGGCGATGACATATTTGCGCGAACATAACACTCACTCTGCTAAAGGAGCTTGGTTTGGGCTGGAGCCAGGGACCAGCTCCACGTTTAGGATTCAGTCTTTGTTTCTGGTGTCAGAGCTAGACATTTAAAGAGCAGAAAATTCAAGAAGGGCAAAGGGCCATGAAAAAAATATGCGTTCTTAATTGTGTATGCAAAATATTCATATTTAATATTCCAAGCAACTGCAGTATTTAAAATTGTCCTCATGAATAATGTTTCAATTTTCTATCCTGAGGCAACCTTATCTTTCGTGACATGAAGTTAGTTTTGCTTTTTATTCTCATTTACTGCACAAGAATCTGATCAAGGATGTTACGACAACTGTTTATCGGCAGAGCTGAGAGGTGAGAAGCAGTGGCTTGGAGACGTGAATTGTGAGTCATGGAAAGTTTCAGTGAGGAACTTTCTTGCTTCACCTAATCTCAAGCAGCTTCATACTTTTCCAAACTTACTACATATTTGGATGATAAATAAAGGTATCCTTACCTTCTGACGTGCCCTCATAGGGACTTAGGAGGGTTTTTTCATTAATTTTCAACAGTAGTGAAAATAATAACTAGAACTTAAAAGATGCATATTTACAAAATTAAATTTAAGTTCATATTCTGAAAAGGCTGTTATTTGGGCTGTAGCTAAAGAGAGGTTTTGGATACGTAAGCTAACAGGAGGTTTACGGGGTAGAATGGAGAAGCAAGAAACCATTTCAACGTGTGGTCTAAGGTCCATGAACACTCGGACACTGGACTGTCACTGTCATTAACCTACAACTGCTGCTGGTGAATAAGGGCTACTAACTGCACTGAAGGTCTGGATTCCAAGGCCCTGGAAACACCCGCGAGGATGGACACGTGAATTCTACCAGGTCCGTCCTTCTTCCTGTGCAGCGGAAGCTTCCAGAGCCCCACGCAGAAGCTAGTCTGGCTAAGAATCATAGAAAAAGAATTCCTGAGCACATTCCAGGCAGTTCACAGATCAGTGTGAAGGCAAAGCGCTAAGCTTAGAAAAGTGACAGGAAGCAGGGCGGCTCTGGGGGGCGTGGTGGCCGAGGAACCCCGCTCAGATCTGAGGCTGTCCCCTGCGGAGTGCGTGATTTCTAACCGTTTTCTTATTCTTGAATCACTTAGCTCGTGACTGGAGGTTCCGACAGCAGCGTTAAGTGAAGGTCAGTGCCTGGCTGGAGGAGGTGCCGGGCTTTGATTCATAATCCAAGCAGGTCAGCCCGTGATGTGAAAGAAGCCGAGTATGGTCATCAAAGAAAGGATGGATTCCCGGCAGACCGCTGTGTCCTCACCTGCTGGCCTGGCCGCTCCTCCCAGCCTCACCCTGCTCCGTGCCCGACCCCTGCTGGTCCCGGTTCTCGACGTGGTGCAACGACCCCAACATTCCTTCCTGAACCGTCTTGATCTCCAATCACTCTGCCTTTTTTCAGTGGCTGTAGCTCTACATTAACACTGTGATGCATGGAAACACTGAGGGGCCTCCCCGGGGACCCCCAGGGTTCCAGGAGCTTTCTCCCCTGTGGAGTCTCATGACGATGCTGAGGACAGGGCAGTCCTGCAGGGTCTCAGGGCTGCCCTTACGTGCTTCGTCCCGGGACGACACTGAACCCTTTCTGCTCATCCCTCATTGGCCAGAACTAATCACATGGCCCCGCCCAATAGCAGGATGGGGGGGGAGTTATGAGGACCCCTGTGCCTAGAACTGGGTGGGATGATGTATCACATCACCATTCAAGGTGCATTCTGGGGGCATTACCAGAAGAGCCAGGAGGCATCTCGTATGATGCTGTGCTCACCGGTGTCCACTGTCCGAGCTCCTTTCCGGTGCAACCGTCTTCTTTCCCCACGAATCCCGTGTATGTTCTGGGGGCACACAGCAGTGCTTCTTATTACAGTTCAGTGTTTTTCCCAATTTTGTTTCACTTATGGCTGGAATGTATGCAATTTTATGAGTAGTTTTTCTAAAAACAAAGTGCTTTAAAACAAGCAGTAAATCCAGTCACGCAGGTATACATGAAATTAATGGTGGCAACGAACACATGTGCAGTAGTTTTTATTCATAAACTTAAAAATAAGAAAGGATAACTTTCCCCTGGAAGACATAATATATAATAAAACAAGCAGCACAGAAGGGGATCAGGAAACCTGACTGCTTTCATCTCTTGTCTTTGCCACCAGTTGTGTAAAATGAGGCAAGTTATTCTGACCCATTCTGTGTTTTCATTTCCTCGGGAAAATTGCTATTTCGAAGAGCTTGCAGACTTCTTAAAACCCAAATAGGAGCCCTGGGCAGGACTACGTGTCTTAGGCCAGCACTTCCGCTGGGACCAGGTTCTGCCGAATGCTAAAACGCCTGGGCGCCGGGCATAGTCACACAGGACGGTTTTCTTGTTTTTATCTCAGAGAACAGGATCCCGCAGCTGAGAGCACAGAAGCGTCCTCAGGACTCAGCCCTTCGGTGGGAGGTTGCCGCATCCCTCCGCCACCCTAATCTGCAGCTCTTCTCCTTTCTGTTTCTTACTGTTGGAATCTCATCTGCTTTTGAAGTGAGAACAACGTAAGGAAGACGAGGGCACAAGTGAGACACAGACCTGGGGGCCAGTGGAGCCATTTCTTGTCATCGAGCAAACAGCTGCTTCCTGGAAGCCCCGTGGCCTCTACCCAAGGACCGTGGTCTGGGTTATGCGAGGTGATGTAATTTCTACTCGGTTAGGAAGTCAGAGGAGAAGGGTAGGTATTGATCAGGAGACTGGCAGTGTCTGCCAGAGAGAAGCACTTAAGGCTACTTTTTGGAACTCTGTCCCAGAGATTTAATTATTTTTTCTTTTTTCATTGTTTAATGTAAAAGGGCATCAAACTGTAATTGTAATAACTATTTTTGTCCACTTGAAATTAATATAGGCTAAAACAGAAGTAACCTTTCATGATGCAAAAAGTATTTCTTTAGCATCTGATATGGCCCGGACACTATTTTAGGCCCTGAAGGTGTACTGAAAACCAATTCAGAAGTGGCATTCCTTTCATTGAGGACATGTTCTTACTTCGGATACATAGTTAACCAGCTTTCCTCCAGGGGTCTCACAAGAAAGTCCTAAAATCCTGTGATGTAAATTATATCCAGAGAATTAGCTTTTTCCTGTACATCTACATGGTGTTAGTTATGTGCCATTTTTGGAAAAAAAATGAGAAATGAGCAACAAATCATTTCCCATGTTTAGATAATTAACTATAACTGTGGGGCATATTGTTAAATGAAGTGATTTTTAAAGCAATCTCAGAGAGTGATACTTGTTAAGGAAAAGATAAAATACTGTGTTTAAAAAGCGACTGGTGAAGTAAATAGAAGACCTTGAGTCCTACATCCAGCAAAACTGTTCTTCAAAAGTGAAGACGTTAAGACAATCCCTGATAAACAGACACAGAGCAGATCTGCCTCGCGAGAGTGATAAAGAGCACGTCAGGCTGAAAACATTCCACTAGACAGAAACTCAAATGCAAACGCAGAAATAAAATCCCTGGTAAGGATCAGTGCGGGCAAATATAAGACAGTATAAATGCATTCTGTTTTGTGATGCTTTTTTTCTCCTAAATGATTTAAAAGACAACTGCATAAAGCAATAATTACAAAGGTGTGTTGACTGTTTTATATGATTAAAGATATAATTTACATGATAATAATAGCAATAATGAGGGATGAGGAACAAAGCTACATTAGAACAAAATGTTTGTATATTATTGAAATTAACTTGATATTAATATGAACTAGATGGAGTTGAGCTAAAATGTTAATTTGAATCCTCAAGGCAACACCCATGATAGCTCAGAAAATAAAGTAAAAGGAAAGCAAAGAAATTAAAATGGAGCACAAGGATCTCCATATTTTACAGAAAAAGGCAGTAATCCAGTGGACACTCGGCCTTTTTCCAGCTGAGAACTGTTGAAGGAAGTACCTTCACTCTCCTTGCTGGGGCTTCAACTCCTTAAAGTACCCTCACCCCTTCAGAGGGTGAAGAATAAAAAGTGCATCTGGGGGCTTCCCTGGTGGCGCAGCGGTTGAGAGTCCACCTGCCGATGCAGGGGACACGGGTTCGTGCCCCGGTCCGGGAGGATCCCACATGCCGCGGAGCGGCTGGGCCCGTGAGCCATGGCCGCTGAGCCTGCGCGTCCGGAGCCTGTGCTCCGCAACGGGAGAGGCCACGGCAGTGAGAGGCCCGCGTACAGGAAAAAAACCAAAAAAGTGCATCTGAATCAGGGTGGCAGTTCCTACTGGTAATTCAAAGGTAAGGATTTCTGCCCAAGCTTCAGCAGGATGGTGACAAGTATAGAAACAAGCACATGAAGGACTCGGATGTGGGAGAGGTACAGATGGATGGGTGGGCACCCAGATACGTGTAGAGAATCTCTATCTATAAATCTATATCCACACACACGTGCACTCAAGCCTGTGCTCATCATCACCACATGGAGACTGAACATAACGGGACTGATTCCCCAGGAGCCTGTAGAATAGGAAAATTCAGCCAGAGACGATTTCTCCTAAGGAATGGTGGTCCGTCGTGTAGACAGGCTTAAGCCAGCAGGGAGCCCACCAAGAGGTAACAGAAAGACGAGCAACCACTGGTTACCTGAGACGTGAAAGCAGAAGTCTGCGACCTGCAGAGGGTTTGGGTGCGTATTTCTTTTCTAAGAGGGAAAACACACAGTCAGCATGAGATGAGCGTTAAGTCACATGAAGACAGAGGAGAGAGAAATCTCCGGAGACACTGCACCGTTGCTGTTGTTGTAACCCAGCTTCTTACTTCCCAGGTCCTGCGGGTTAGGAGTCTGGCTTTCCTGCAGGTGGTCCTCTGCTCAAGGCCTCACAAGGTGGAAATCAAGGTATTAGGTGACTGTGTCTCCATCTAAAGGCTCAAACAGGGAAGGATTACTTCCAAGATCCCTCAGGTCATGGCAGGATTGATTGCCTTGTGCCTGAAGGACCAAGGTCCCCTTGTCTTGGTAGCGACTGGCCGGGGGACCGGCCTCAGCAATCAGGGCCACTTCACACACCCTGTCACAGTCCACGGGCCTGACTCACAAAGGGCCCAATACTGTCAAAGGGCTCACCTGCTTAGGTCACCTGGATGATCTCTTTAGGCTGAAACACAGTCAACCGATTAGAAACCTAATCTAGGGAGTGGCAGCCAATGTCACAGAGAGTAGACCTCCACGGGCAGGGATCTCGGGCCGACCCCAGAATTCTGCCAACCACAGGACGAGAAGGAGAGCCTTCATGACAAGATGAAGTTCTAGGCATGGAGAAATCTCCCTTCGTACCTTCATATGAGGAATGAATACCCGGACACACAGGGAAAAGATGTACCTGAAAGAATATATCAGAATAAAAGAGTGTGTATACTCCCTTGATTAGTTTCAATGAGTATTATAACCACTGTTCCATCTCAAAGGGATATCTTCTTGCCCGCCTCCAAATGTGGGTTGCTACAATCTGAACGTTTGCATCCACCAAAATTCATATGTTAAAATCCTAACCTCCAAAGGTGATAGGACCAGGAAATGGGGCCTTTGGGAGCTGTTTAAGTCATGAGGGTGGAGCCCTCCTGAATGGGACGAGTACCTTAGTAAAAGAGGCTCCAGAGGGACCCTCATCCCCCTCCCCCCACGTAGGAACCGGTGAGACGTCTGGACCTGGACCCTCACTGACCCACCTGGGGCGGCCGGATCTCAGACTCTCAGCCTGCGGAACTGTGAGAAATGAGTGTGTGTTTATAAGCCGCGCGGCCAGCACAGCAGCACAGATCAACTAAAACAGGGATTCTATCTGAGCGTTCCACCACCATCAAGAGCAGCACAGGTGGGGGCACATTTCCCGTTGACTTCCTTCTTAAAAACATCGTATATTCTACCCTCGAATCTTACCAATAATTTTTAGATGGGTTCCATTTAATCACGAGTAGTTCTACGTTAAGTGGATTACTTCAGAAACTACTTTTGTAGTTTCATTTAAAATTTTGATAACATCGTAATAGGAGTTGAAGTTGAATCAATGGTGGGGAGACTTGCTTCCCAAGAGCTATTTTTGCAAGAGCATCTGCAGTTGAGGACGGCACGTCTGGTGGACCATAGAGCAGCTTCAGAATCACGCCCCAACATTCAATACAGAGCGTGGCTTTATTATCTGATCATTTCATTTGGGGAGAAACACACTGAATTGGGGATTGGACAAGTTCAGAGATGACTCCCTGATATCCTGAAAGAAAAATAAAAAGGAGTCATGAACCGGACGTACGTGTGTGCGCCATATTGATGGATGAAGCCCACATTTCCCTCCATCAAACACTAAAAACAAAACCAAAGAATAAAAACTGGAAACCAGAGAAGTCTTGTGATGACGCTTCATTTTAATCATTCTCCAAGGAAGATGCCAGAACACAAGACGATTGTGAGGGGTAGCGGCTGACACCCACTCTGAGAAGCCTGCGTGGCACAGTGGTGTTTTTAGATAATTTTGTTAGGAAAATGAAACAAAGGCTCTGGTTCCTTAGACAATTGTCTCCGCAGAGCTGTGACGCACTGTGCCGGAGACAGATGCAGGACCAGATGCGCTGGGCGAGAAGCTCCTAATTGACAGCAGGAATTGTAATTACCTTCTTCTGTTGTGAGGGGAGAAGAATAATTAAAAAGCCAAGTCAAAGCGGATGCTCACAAAGGGCTGCTGATTGTGCGGGAGTCCTGGAGCAGTCGGCACTTGACAATATCAGGGAATTATTCTTCTTCCCAAAGTATTCCATGTTTTGTGAAATACTTGCTTCGGGTCTAAAGCAGTTGTGTCGGTGCATTTCAAACATTAGAGCAACAGACATTTAAGGCATAACTACCAGATACAGGTGCACATGAAGCTCCGATGCTAACACGACCAAGTGCCTGTCCTCATGCAGTTCACAGTCTACTGTGATGTGATTATCCTGGGAACCAGCGCATTTTCCCGTGTTATTTAATATTAGATTTCTCTTTTCACCCTTCAGACTTGGGGAGTTTGGACCATGGATTTTAGCTACTAGGAAAATAGGTTGTGGTTGTGTAGTGATTTACCGTGACATCTTATCTGGGACCTGAATGAGGTGACCAGTCAGGTGACAATACTGAGGGACAGCGTTTTGGCCACAGGGGGCAGCAGGATCCGCAACGACCGGCCAGAAGCGTGTCGGCCTTTGGAAGAATAAGAATAAGCCGGGGGTGGCTGGAGTGGGTGAGCATCGGCTGTCCGGTGTGCGTCAATTTGACAGACGCCGCAGGTAAGAGGTACGGACGGCAGAGTAAATTGTCTGCAAAAATGGATAAGGTCATTTCCCTCTCTGTACCCAGGCCACTTCTTTCCAGCATCTCTTTTCATCCCTTGAATCTGGTTTGTCTTTGTGACCTTTGGGAAAAGCATAGAGAGGGAGCCTGTTGCACCATCTCAAGTCCAGTTCTAACTCTCCCTCTTCAACCAGTGTCTCCACGTGAACAAGACGGGGCTGTCCCGCTGCAGGGCGAGAAGCAAGAAGAAAACAGAGCGGCTTCTCTGATGCCAGCTGCCTCCCAGGTGACCTGGCCGCTGCCCCCAGTGCAGAGTGAGTTCAGCCTGGATCAGATGAACTCCCTCCCCAGGCCCAGTCCCACTTAAACACCGACTGACAACTCAAAAAATGCAGTCCTCAGCCACTAGGCTCTCAAACCCACTAAGTTGTGGGTTTGCCATGGATCAAAAGCTAGCTGGTGCGGATGGGAATCTACTATACAGAACATTGCAGGACGCGTTAAAGGCACCGGGGTGTTTGAGATCAGTTTTACATTTTAATGAGAGCGTCCTGAGTTGAGAATGGCCGAGGACGGACGCACTGAGATCATTTAGGAGACAGCTGTGGCGACGAGCAGCAATAATGCTGGTTAGAGTGTGCAGTGGAAAACGAGGTGAAGGATAGATTCATTCATACCTTGAACCTGTAACAGGCAGGACCTAATGACTTAGAGTTCATAGGGGCAAAAACAGAATCCAATAAACATTAATGTTGTGCTTCTAAGTTCCTGAGAAGGGTAATGTATTCACTGAGTGAAAGCAGAACAGGAACCTTATCATCATAGAACTAAACTAGCCTAGATGTAAAGCGAATATTCACAAAAAATAAACGCAAAATTGCTGGTGTTGTAAACTTTTTAGATGCACAGATGCTATGGGAATATCTTTCGCCAGAGTCCATACAGTTCAGCTCTGTGCCACTGCGAATCAGCTTTCAGATTACACCTTGGCTTCCAAAGACATTAGTTTTCCATTACAACATTGAATTGTGGCCAAAATTCTTTTAGAAAATAAAATATATAAGAAAAGATAAGGAATTCCCTGGTGGGACAGTGTTAAGCATCTGCCTGCCAATGCAGGGGACACGGGTTCGAGCCCTGGTCCAGGAAGATCCCACATGCTGCGGAGCAACTAAGCCCGTGTGCCACAACTACTGAGCCTGCGCTCTAGAGCCCGCAAGCCACAACTACTGAGCCCACGAGCCACAACTGCTGAAGCCCGCACGCCTACAGCCCGTGCTCCGCAACAAGAGAAGCCACCGCAATGAGAAGCCCGTGCACTGCAACGAAGAGTAGCCCCTGCTAGACTCAACTAGAGAAAGCCTGTGCACAGAAACAGACCCAACACAGCCAAAAATAAAAAAATACATAAGTAAATAAGTAAATTAAAAAAAACCGATAGTAAATATAAGAGTATACCTTATAGATTAATACTACTTAGAATTTTATGAAACCGTGTTTCAATTTATGGTATCATGCATTGGGAAGTAATGTATTTTATTTATTTATTTACTGTCAATTGCAAAAACAAAAGTGCTGGAAAAACAGTGCTCCACATATAAATAAAGATTATAACCATATTATAACCATATTCTATATTGATACGATTTAGGCAAAATACATACCAAATTCCTGTCAAACAGCCTCTAATAGTTGAGAATAGAGAAAGACATTCTAAGACATGAAAGACCCCAAAATAAAAACATCCCATGTAAAACATCCCATTTTGTTTGCTGAAATAGTCAGGTCTTCTTTTGTTTTCTAGCCCAGAGCAAACTGACGTTAAACAACTGTTACTCATACAACTGTTGCTTTAATGAGAAAGAGGGTTAACTTCCCTTCCACAGGTCAAGAGGAAACGTTTTCTGTTCCCTTCTTTATTTTTCTCCTTTTGCTATGTTGGTGTCCTGAGTACTAAAAAGAAAATCTGTTTCAACATCATGGAAATGGAATGTGGACATAACATGTGTGGTAGAATGCTATGTGAAGTAGCTTATTCATAAACTGAGCGATAAATAGAGCACTTTGCTTTGGTTCAATGAATACATACCAATAAGGATTAAATCAAGGTAATCAGAGGGCAAATATAATAATTATTCACTAAGTATTCAGTGAATAGACTTTATGTAAATTGCCTCCAATTTCCATATCTACGAACAAAATTTCTTGAATTTTTAAGCTTGAATTATCCTGTGTAGTCCCCCAAACTGCTACCTGAATAATATAAAATTTCCACTCTGCATATGAATATGTATGTTTGGAGAAAATATTTAAAGTAAACGCAAGCCGAAACACCTAAGTATCATCGCATGTGCTAAAGTTATTCTCTAAAAAACTTGCTTGAAATAGTGAGTCAGCAGTCAGGGATTTGAAAATTATTTTCCTGTAGAAAAATATTTTGGTGGTGATATAGTTGGTACCAAGATTTCACCTCTATATGTTGGGCTCATAGGTAAGATAAAAAACTGCTATAAAAAGTCTGTTTTTTAAAAGTTATGAGCAGTTTATAAACTATATTCTCCTACTTTAATCATATTTCAAGATTTCTACATAATTAAGAAGTCTGCCTAAATTTTGAGCTACAACATATGTTAAAGAGATATAGGCCAGCTCCTTTTATAAGTAAAAAGTGCTATGAAAAGTCCATCTTTATCTCTTTGAATCTTCCTGAAAAAGATAAAATATAAAATTAATGAATTCCAGAGGATTCCTTTGATCTTAGCCTACCTAATCCAATTAATGTGCTGTAAATATACCAGTGTAGAACAAATTATTCCAGTCCCTGGATAAACACATGCCAAGATTTTGTTTCCTAGCTTATCGCTAATTAACACTGACTTGATTTGTAAAGGTAAATGTATTTATTACATGGTACTTTCCTTTCTTACAGGAGGGTTGCATATGAATCTTTTCAAGAGGAATTGAATCCATTGATTTTCCACTGGGGGTGGCAGGCCCGGGACCGCACAGCCTAAAGCTCATTTGGGTTTGCACAGTATCATGGTCTATATGGTTTCCTGTTTTCTTGCCCATTAGTTCTTATGGGAAAGCGTTTTGATTTCCATCCTAGAAGTCCTTAGGTTTACGGGGTCTAGTTTAAAATCCTGTATTTGTATGATTAGACTATACTGTAATTTACATCATAATTTATTATATAAAAAACAAATGTAACTAGATATGAGTGAGTAGTATGCATAAGAAATACTGTATGGTGGTCTAGTGGGTACATCTGTGCTACCTTGTTACTCTGTTAGGGTTAGTTTTTGAAAAACTGAGAACTTAGGGTTTGGTAGTCATGTTATTTCTGAAAAATGGCTGATTGATTCAATTAACTCCTAAGTACAAGAAGTTTTCCTTGTATTTCTACGTGTTCACAACGTGATTGGTTTTCTACAAACTGTGTGGAAGGCAAAGTCCTCATTTTAATGGAGGAAAACTGACCAACTGTCAACCTGTAAGTTACATGTGATCATGTGTGTTTAATTTTAAAGGGCTGAATGTGCCTAGAGTTATTCCTTTGAGTTAACTGACTACATCTCATCAACTCCTATACTTTACATGCCGTAATCGACTATCTGAATCGTATGTTTAAGGGAACCATCAAAACCTCTGAGCTTAATTAATTAATTAATTATTATATCCACTCATATTTTTTTAAATTAACATGAGTTTTAGTAATTTAATTTTATGGGCAAGACGAATCTAAATGTGTCTTCAGCCTTGAAGTACATCATGAAAGAAAAGTGGTTGAGGAAAGGAAAGTGATTTAAAGGATCTCGAGTGGAAGATGAAATGAAGGCTTGAGAAATGGAAATATGGGCTTCCCTGGTGGCGCAGTGGCTGAGAGTCCGCCTGCCGATGCAGGGGACGCGGGTTCGTGCCCCGGTCCGGGAAGATCCCACATGCCGCGGACGGCTGGGCCCATGAGCCATGGCCGCTGAGCCTGTGCGTCCGGAGCCTGTGCTCCGCAACGGGAGAGGCCACAACAGGGAGAGGCCCGCATACCGCAAAAAAAAAAAAAAAAAAAAAAAAAAGAAATGGAAATATGAGTGTCATGGGATATTCTGCATAGTCCTGGTTTCCTGGCATCTCATCACCTCCTCCGTCCTTTATCTCGTGAGGGGCTGTCTGCTAGCACAGGAGTGATATTTATCTCTTCCTCAAGCTCGAAGCTGCGTCTTTCTCACGGATCTTGCTTCTCCACAGCACTCAGGAAATGTTTATTGACTAAAGCTATTTCTATACGAGTAAATTTTCTAAAGTCATTTTCACACACACACACAAAAGAAATGCTTGAAAAATATGAAGAATATTTGAGCAAGATTTTCTTTTAATTTAAATGTGTTTAATTAACCAAAACCTTTTGGATCAGACAGTCCTCAGCTCCGTTATGTTTTGCTCTTGGGAAATAACTTCTCAGTCCCTTCCTTGTACTACCTCTCACTTCAGACAGTGATTAAAGATCTCAATGGAAGTAAGAAATGTAATATGTCAACTAGCAACAGCGTCTTGGACACATGGACACTTATGACAATTACCTTAACTTCCCGTATTTGTTAGTCACATAAACTAAAACAAACTATTGGTTAGAAGTCAGGATATAAAAAGAGGAAGAAAGGAGACCTCCAAAAGCTACAGCATCAACTTGCAAAAATACCTCCCCATAGAGGGGGTACCGCCAGCCTCCAGAAGAGTAAACAGGATCGCACCCCCCAGACACTGCGGGAAAGGACTTGGGGTGAATTACAATAAACTTGGCCCTTTTCGCAATTTTTCTAGATACGGTGGTCCATTGAAAAGTTAGGAGACACCTTCAAGTTAAGCACCAACTTGATGTCTTTTCCAGCACTATAGCTCATACAATTGTGGAGTATTTTTATTTCTATTTTTTGGTTTCCAATGTTGTCCAAAATGTTTTAAGTGACTATGTATTAATTTTATACTTTGAGGCAATAAGTATTTTCACCACGAAAAATGATGTAATATAAACAGTTAAAATAGAAAAGTAGCTGAAATATTTAAATCAATTCTTTTCATTAAAGATTTGGTACTAGGAGATGTGCAAAGAGGAAAATTAAATAAGCTACAACAGCAAAAACAGATTGGGAAAAAATGACTAAACGACCATCATTTCAGCATCATTTCGTTGCCAAAGCTGTCTATCTATCTATCATCTATCTATCTATCTATCTATCATCTATCTAGGTATTTGGCACTTCAGTCGCATCTTCAACCGTTTTACTTTTGAATGGATATACACCTGAGCTAATTAAACATACTGTGCATTTACGGAAGTACAGAAATGGAAACTAAGTGAAAGAAGAACATTATCGTATGTGGTTGCAACAGTGGTGACTAATGTTTAAGTAGTTAATTATTATTTTTTCATAACAATTTCTTATTTTTGTTTCAGATTTCCACACTTTGCCCTTAGCAACAACCATTAATGCAGACTTCTACCTAACATTCTGGTCTCAGGCATTCTCATTTCTTATTTTTTTGAGGCATAAAGAACGGAATCACAGAAACGTTAATGACTTGTTTACAGTCAAACATTCTATGCGTTTTCTATTTCGCCAACCCGATTTGTTTGATCTGACTGGATTTGTAATTTTTGATTCATGGGAGGAAATAAAATGAGAGTGATGAAACACTTTGGAAGAGAAATATTTGACTTATGAAATCGTAACAGATGGAAATAGTACAACATGCAGATATGTTCATAACACCTGCAAGAGTCTGATTTGCAAACATCACAGACAAAACGAAACCTCTCTCCAGCCTGCCCAACAGACTCTTTTTAGTTAATATTGATAGCTAATGGTTGCCTCCTTCTGGTGCCCTGCTAGGTGGTTCAAATGAGCCTTTTCCTAGTTATTTTTCTTGAATGTTTATTTTAGTAGAAAAATCCAGAGTGCCTGCTTGCAGCTATGCTGTGTGACAAGACTGTAAAATAGAGCATTTTGCTTCCAACGTAATGAAGAACTTGTTAGAAAACCTCCATTGTGTGTGTGCCTGTGTTTTTCTTCCCAAGCTGTCCCTAGAATTGCTTTTACTTCTTCACCTAAGGGGAAACAGAACGGCATACAGAAAGGAAAACTTACATCTGAGGTTTTAGTTACTGGCAGTAAGTCTTCCTGTGGCTTTAATACTGTAAGGATGGAAATATTAGAAGGAAAGAATCTTTATCAACATTTTTTTAAAAACAAACTATATTAGAGTTATCTGCCTTTGCCCTGAAAACTTGGGAATCCTTCCATGCTTAGAAACACATGTGTTTAATTACTCTGGGAAGCATTTTATCATTCACTGTCGTAGTAACTCTGCATAGCAAACCAAATCTCTGTTGTCCCCAAAGCTGTAGTTTATTCTTGCTGCACGAGGTATATGCTGGGTGTTGGCTGATCAGGGCGGGGCAGGGCTTCATTCATCTTCAGGGGGGCAGGCAGCTGCCTGGCGCATGGTCTTCCCAGGCTGAGGGCAAGTGGGAGACGAGCCTTCCCTCCTACCATGTCTGCTGAAGTCCCCTGGATAAAGACGGACTCAGACGTCAATGGGGCGGGGAGATACACGCCACGTGTGTGGGAGGAACGGCCGACTCACGTGGACACACAGAGTGACTAAGGCTTTGTAACAGGAATGCATCCGCCACAGCCACGTGGTGTGTGACATAGTTTTGGATAGCACATAATTACCGTACATTCATACATATTCATAGGAAGGATATTTTGGCATCTTTCCCTGCAACCCTGACGCATCACAGTTTTAGGGCATTTAAATAGTTGTCCACGTGGCAAGTTCTCTGGTCCAGGAGTCAGCAGTGGTCCACGTTCGGTGGGTCACCACCCCCACCGCAAGGTGACAGACACCCACTAACTGCTCTGCTCTATTACTTCCTCTGATGGGGTCTCCTACACGCCTTTCCTCGCATCTGTCCAAATCAAGATCCGGAAGCAAAGTCCTAAATTTTATCAGATTTAATGATTGCACACGGGGGAAAATCTTCCTCTGAACTTGAAGACATTCTTTTTACTCCAGTACCTCAGGCATCCTCCACATCTGCTCCACGTGCTTCCCGTGGGCAGGCAGAACGCATCTGTAACAGCATCTATGTTACAACTTCATACCTGCAGAAAAGCTGCGATTACTAGATATTTATAAGTGACTGACAATTATTTGAAGATTCTGGAAGCATTTTAGATCTTTTAATGCTAAATGCATCTAGCCAATTCTTTTCTTAGAGCTAGATCTATTTAAATAGCACAAATTTAAAACATCTATTCATTATTATTTATTTTGTCCTTGTAGAATTACTTTCCTTGAAACAAAAATTAAACCATTTCACTTAGTGTTCTCTGAAAATCTGTTGCCCATTGAAGGTGCAAATCTCAAGAGAGAAAACTTCATAAGACGACCTGATGCTAAAAACTGAATACTGTTCTAATGTGATCCATTCTTATAAAATAGATTTATTACTTCTGAAATTGAAACCTCAAAATTTCTATTTTTAAAGATAACTTAAGACAATCAGCCTAGGAAAAAAAAATTGGTTTCCAGAAATTAAGAACTGAAACACACACACACACAGGCACCTATGGAGAGAGATCATAGGAGAGGTGGACATACTTTAATAGCTGATAAAATACAAGGTGCAATTATTCATTAATTACATGGATAATTTTAAAAAGGAATTAAACATTGAATCCATGTCACCTAAGCAAAGCTGAGTATAAAATATAGGTAAAAAACACACCTCTTTAACGTTCAAGAATTTTATCATTGAGGGAGTTCAGGGCTGTGGTAACGAATAGAAGGGTGTATTACATCTTGAAACATACACACACGTGACAATATGGGGGCTTATAACATATTAGTTGGGCCGCGAGTGGAGAGGGAGAAATCGAGAAATAAGCCTGGGATTATTGCTTTATTATAAGACACAACTATGTCAAGTACGGATGTTTATTGGGCTATTCTCCCCGTGGAATAAGCCAGCTGATGCAGACCTGCTAAAACCTGCTTACGGCGGCGGATCATCACAGGCCCCGACCACTGCCCAGGGCCTTGGGAATGTTCGATTTGATCCCGTATGTACCCAGTGTCCTGGAGCACGGTCTCATCGCACAGTCTGTGTATAATACATATTTAGGCATCAGTTTAAACATTGTATTAGTTTTCTAACAAATTCCCACACTTTTAGTGTCTTAAAACAATCCCCATTTATTAGCTCACCTTACTTCCGGTCAGAAGTCCAGCCCAGGGTGGCTGGATTCTCTGCCCAGGGTCTCTCAGGGCTGAAATTGAGGTGTGGGCGGGCACCGCCTTTCCCATCTGAGGCTGGGGTCTTCTTCCAGGCTCCGATGGAGCAGAACTCAGCTTCTTCCCGCACTTTCCTTGCGGCCCCTCCAGCGTCCAGCCGGTCGTGGTCCTGGGACCCTCTCCTGCGCGGGGTCCGTCTCCTGTGATCGCACTGGGCCCATCCAGGCTAATCCCGCTAGATCCACACGTTTCAGGGGTTTGTACGTAAGGCATATTTGGGGATCAGCCTGCCTTCCACAAATATTCAACACCCTTTCTCTGGGATGAAAATCTGTACGAAGCAAGTTAATGTGCTGCTGGAAGTCTTTAGTTCATTCTAGTTTTCCTTTTTCTTTCATGGAAGAGGATTCATCGTATGCATTTAGGGAAGTCATACTAGCAGAACGCTTGCTATCCGCTTATGGGTGAGAGGGGAATACGTTTGGTTTAAGGAAGGTGACAAACGGTCACTCAAGAAGGACACAGAAGTTGATTCAATACTGCCTTTTTCCAGGGCTGTGATTTGGGTAATTTAATTTTAATTAACGTTACAAGCCTAAAACATTTACTATGACTGCTTACATCTGCAATCTGACTTGTTGAACAGGGCGGGGAGAGTGGAACAGATGAAGGGGGAGGAGTGAAAAGTTGTGCCCCCTCCATCCCTCACCTCAGGTCTGCGACACAGCACCCAGCCAGCTCTGGGGAAAAGCGGTAAGAGTTAAACCACTTTTGAGGTTGGTTTTTGAACTGGATTTGGACTTTGAACAATCGAATGTGATGGCTGAAAATGTATGAACATTCACAGGATGTCATTTAGGGGCAAGAAAGGGAGATCCAATATGAAATTAAAAATTAAAAAAATATTACGGCTATGAGCTCATAAGTGACTGGGTAGATTGGGAAGGTGTGTGGGGTCCAAAGAGATCAATGGTTAGTATCAGCCTCGGGAAAGAAGGAAGCAGAAGACGGGTTAAGGTAGAACGGATGTGGGTAGTCGGGGTGACAGATACATGCCTCTAGTTCTGGTTTCTGAATAGTCACGACGTGTGTGTGTGTGTGTGTAGAAGAAGAAATAGAGAGAGAAAGACTGATTGGCTACCTATACACCTATGTAGGTCAGAAATGGGCCACAGAGAAAGTGTCACCAACACCAAGCCACAGAACAACAGTTAGAACACTGAATTTAACTCATTCCAACAGCCAGGTATGGGCTGTGTTCTTTTGTAAGAACCCCTGGTAAAGTTCAGAATCGTAAAGATATCTCTTACCCTCAGCGGCTTAAAACTTGGTATGTTTTTGAACTGCTCTATTATCCCATTGAAGCGCCATAATCAGGCCAGCATGTGTCATTACGGGGATGCTGCCTGAAATGAGGACCGGTGAATGTAGCCCTCAGGCCACATCCCTGCTCTGTGACCTCAGCCAATTTCCACAATGTCTCCGAAGGTCAATTTCCGAAAGTCGTGTGCAGGTAAAGGCAGCATGATGAAGAAAGACACCTGGGACGCTGTGGCCACTAACGCAGGTTATATTCCCGCTTCCTGCATGTGCCGTTTTATCAGGACACCAGCACCTGTGGCGGGCAGCGTCTGAGACGCACACACAGTCCTGTCTCCAGGACCCCCGCCCTCTGGCAGTCCCCCTCACCTGAGTGCAAACTAGACCCAGTGACTCACTTCCAAGGACATGATATGGCAGAAGTGCTGCGAGGCCAGCTACTGGACTAGGGTATCCAAGGCTGTGGCTTTTGCCCTGGGGTCCTCTCCCCACTCTCACTGCCTCAGATACCTGCCCCGGGGACCATCTGCCCAGGTGTGAGCAGCCTTATGGATGGAGAAGCCCAGATCTGCAGCCAGGAATGATGTGACCCCACCAGCAACTTGTGTCTGAGCTGGAAGCAGATCTGCCAGCTCTGGTGAAGGCTGAGGTACCTGCAGCCCCAGGTGACACCTTGTCTGCGACCTCACAGAGGCTTTGAGTCACAGGCTCCCAGCAAGACCATGCCAAGACTCTCTAGGATAGAAATTGTTAAAGACAAAGATCTGCTGTCTAAGCCATGTTTTGGGGTCACTAGTTACATAGCAACAGGAGATGAATACAATGCCCAACTTTAAAAGGGATTGCGTCCAATAAAACACACATTAAAGATGAGACTACATGGAATGATTTTTGATTATAGACAATGTTATAAACAAAGGTCAGGCTTCCTGGACAGCCTAGAAAGTGGGATTACTGTCATAAAAAGATGACGAAAGTGTTCCCATCAAATATTCTTCCCATCCCCTAATACTGAAGCCAAAGCGTGCTCTCGGTGCAGAGGGAAGTTAGCAGCCACTCGTGTCACCTGCAGAGCCCTGAGGGCTTTGCAGCCTCTCCTCAGCCTCCGGGTTTATTGGTGTATGGGATTTTTCCACCCAATTCTTTTTGTTAAAGTCAGGTGGAAATCCCCCCAGTAAGTTCAAGGTGCTGACTTTTCTGCAGTGCATTTTTCAAAGAAAGCCTATATTCGGAGCCTTCCAAATTTTCTACTTCTCTTCTCTGTATTCATAGTCATAACAAAGATTAAATGCCTTATTGGGCTAAAAGGTTAAAAATTGTTCAAGTGACCAAATACTTGCTGACACACAAATATGTTATCTAAGAGTTAGCAAGCAACGTTTCCATACATCTACATCATTTTAATCTCAAATTACTATTAGTACTGGTGGCCAACAGACTTGAAGGTGAACTTCAAGTTCACATACCCACCTCCTGGATTCATACCCTTGTGTGCATGCAAGGACATCCATACTTTTGTGTAAGGCTGCTCACACCCCTGCCTGTGGACAAAACTGGGACTTGCTTTTAACCAATAAAATATGGTAAAGGTCCTGGGTCGTCACTTCCATGATTGTGCTGTGTTACATAATCTTCTGTCTGAGCAAACAGACTTTCTTTTGTGCCTTGGTTGGAGAGACCTACGCAGAACGGTCGGTGAGTGGCTTCTGGCTGCCTTTCTGCAAAGGCTCCAGCCTGCAGATACAACAGATGCTCTCAGCCACCCCGTGACCTTGGAAGCAGGCTCTTCCGGTCCAGCCTCCGGGGGAGAACGCAGCCCAGCAGCCACCACGTGACCGGGAATCTGAGCCCACGCCCCTGACGCGGCTGCAGAGTCCTGCCTGCTTAGCTTCCAGCGCTTCTCAGCAGGTGTGTCAAAGCCAGTTACTCTGTTCAGATGTCTGGAGACAGTGCCAGTATTCTACATAGTGATCTTCTCTGTACTTCAATCAATTAGCACCTGTACCAGTGAAACATAATGTGGAGATATTGCACCTCTCTCTACAGCCAAGAGAAATGATTATTTTAGTTTCAGCAGATCCATTTATAGTAACAACACATGTTTCGACAGTTCAAGTTTTTCACAGATTACCATTGTATGCCAATGGCGTCTTTGAAAGAAACACCAGAGTAGAAGTCGAGAAACTTGTGCTTGAGGCTGATTTTTGTTGGTTGTAATTCTGTGACAATAAACGCCTTTCCTATACTTTCCAAGCTTCTGCTTCCTGATTCCAGCTCTCACCACCTGTAACACTACTGTGAGCTGCTACCTGCTGAATATCTGTTTCATCCCAGCGCTGTACAAAGACTGCACAAGCACTCTTTTTAATCCCTAAAATAACCTCACAAAGAAGGTGCCACTATTTCCAGTTTACGGATGAGGAATTAATTAATTCAATTAATTATCAATTAATTAATTAATTGAATTAATTATCAGGTGAGTTGTCCGTTTGTTAAATGAAATCATAGGCATTTCGATCCAAGTTTCTCTGTTCCCCAAACTAGAGGTTCCCCTTATGGTTCCGCCAGGTAGTATTTCTGTAATTAATACTTATTAACAATGAGTAAATAAGTATTGGCATTTGTCCCCAGTTTTTGCTCATTAATGATAAAAAAGCTATATTTTCTGATGGCTCAGGTGATAGCTATTTCAGGACCTAAGCACTAATAAGACCAAAATCCCTACAGATTTATTAGAAATAATCTGCCTACTAACAGATTTCTTGGGATTGACTTGTAAGAAGGATAATAATGACCAGTGTTTCCATGCCTTGAATTTGAACAGTGTTAAATTGCACCATTCAATATCCTTTTGAATGTCTTTCAATTCACATTTCTCACCCTTGGTAATTTTATTCTCAAATTCCCATAGAAAAAGAATAAAGAAGGGCTTTACAAGATAAATCTGTATTTTATTCAGGATTTATTTATTAATTCCAAGGGATCTTAATGTTTTCCATTAGTGAGTAATAAAGACTAGCAGAGCTTCTCTTTAAAGTTGTTTTCTACTACTTTCATCTACAATATTAATTTAACATAGATTATTTGATGACAAAATAACTGAATTAGCATTTCCTACTTTGTAATCCGGATATAACATATCGACTTAGTAAAGGTTACCATTTCCCCAAGATGCCTACACGTGTCTCTATATTTTGTTCCATTGCCACTTAGAAAGCCTGCCGTCCCCTGCCCCTGGGCAACTAAGTTACAGCAAGAGATGGGCTGGGGCAGCTCCAAGACCCTTGAGAAGGCTGATTGTTCGCTTGCCTCCTCCACTTCTCAGCTCAGTGGTGTCACAGGACAGCGTGGAGTCTGCGTGGTGGGGGAGCATTGACACTCCGAAAATGAAGAGCAAATGGTGCCCATCTGGGCCTTAGTTTTTAGGCAAATCGTTTACGAGCCCAGGACGGATTTCCCTCTAAGGGAAAAATACAGTAATACAAGCCATTTTTCACTCAAGAAGAAATTTGGAAATTGCTAACTATAAAAAATACTGCACTTGATAAATACATTAAAATCCATGTCAATTTATCATATTTTAAATGACCAAGTCAAGGCTTTCTGAGCCACTGTAATGAGAGGATGACAGGCAACTCGGA
The DNA here is from genome assembly GCF_949987515.2 of Delphinus delphis. Taxonomy (NCBI): domain Eukaryota; kingdom Metazoa; phylum Chordata; class Mammalia; order Artiodactyla; family Delphinidae; genus Delphinus; species Delphinus delphis. The sequence goes on along the minus strand of NC_082699.1, from coordinate 1,469,822 downwards.
GCCTGGATATTAGTCATTTCGTAGAGAATCAGTCATTACGCTTAATACACAGCAGAATCTGTAGGGCAATAAATGTGAGTTTTACTTTACATAAAGTTCTCATGATTTATTTTAAAAGGTTAACTGTTAGCCTGCCAGGCTGTCCCTGTTCCTTTCCTCACCACTTGTGTAAGAGGAGAAAACGGGCCAAACCCAGAGGGAATATTGCCTCAGCCCCACAGATTCACTACGTGCCGATTTCAAACGGTTAAATCTCAACCCTGAAAAGTGAGTTTATCTATTATGAAGCAGGACCTCTGGTAGAGGAACTGAGAGGCAATAAAGAGTTATTTTTACACAAGACATAAAATAAGTGAAACTCTTTTGAATTGTAATTGAGCGTAAGCCCTGGAATAATTTAGTGTGGTTTCTCTACTCAGCTCAGAGAGAAAAATTTTTCATGGTGAAATAGGGCACATTATCCAAGCAGGACTGCTACGGATAGATCCTCAGATGCTACATTTTGGCCCTGAAAAGAATATAGTAGCAAAATAAGCTACAGAGCTGAGCTCAGTGTGGGACTCCTGTATCTAACTGGTCTCATTCTTTAATAGCAACGGGTTTTTTCCAGTCTGACACTGAGGTTTGGCTGGAGTCTCACCTCAACAGCCTCGGACCCTGGACAGGAAGCTGAAAATACACACCACCTTCTGCGTGGTATTGAACGCAGCTTCGCAGTTTGGCCTCTTGTATAATATTTTATTACCTTTAGAACATTGTGTTAAACCAGTGGACAGCTAATTTTATTTTAATAGCGTGAGACCACAAGGGCATTAGCAATTTGTTAATATTTATTTTGAATAATAAGCATCTTCAAAGCTATCCGTTACCAGAGGTGACAAACGAATTTACCATGTTAGAATCTCCTTTAGGAATTAATTTAAAAATAAAATTCCATTAAAACAAGGCAAATTTGCGATTCACTGTTCACTAGTTCATTCAGTTCCTTAACTTTACAATGAGTCAGCAAGTATCTGTAGCCCAAACAGACATCATCATCAAACATTATCCTGCGGCTCCGACAAGCCGCCAAGGCAAACGATTCCAGCGTGAAGGCAGCATCTGAGCAAGGTTAAACGCATCTGATTCCGGTTATTAGTTTAAACAATAGGTTAAAGCATTTGGGCAAGGTTTATGTAGGACCTGAGCTTGCTTGAAACAAAAGAGTGATAAGTAAGCGTCTGGTCCAAAGAGGAGAAAATCCAGCAAAGGGCATCCTTCTCTTGTAAGAGAAGCTGAACGTCTTAAAACAAAAGTGCGGTTTTCTTTCTTTGTGACATCCTTGTCTGGTTTTGGTATCAGGGTGATGGTGGCCTCGTAGAATGAGTTTGGGAGTGTTCCTCCCTCTGCTATATTTTGGAAGAGTTTGAGAAAGATGGGTGTTAGCTCTTCTCTAAATGTTTGATAGAATTCGCCTGTGAAGCCATCTGGTCCTGGGCTTTTGTTTGTTGGAAGATTTTTAATCACAGTTTCAATTTCAGTGCTTGTGATTGGTCTGTTCATATTTTCTGTTTCTTCCTGATTCAGTCTCGGCAGGTTGCGCATTTCTAAGAATTTGTCCGTTTCTTCCAGGTTGTCCATTTTATTGGCATGTAGTTGCTTGTAGTAATCTCTCATGATCCTTTGTATTTCTGCAGTGTCAGTTGTTACTTCTCCCTTTTCATTTCTATTCTATTGATTTGAGTCTTCTCCCTTTTTTTCTTGATGAGTCTGGCTAATGGTTTATCAATTTTGTTTATCTTCTCAAAGAACCAGCTTTTAGTTTTATTGCTCTTTGCTATCGTTTCCTTCATTTCTTTTTCATTTATTTCTGCTCTGATCTTTATGATTTCTTTCCTTCCACTAACTTTGGGGTTTTTTGTTCTTCTTTCTCTAATTGCTTTAGGTGCAAGTTTAGGTTGTTTATTCGAGATATTTCCTGTTTCTTAAGGTAGGATTGTGGAGGGTGGGAGGGAGGGAGATGCAAGAGGGAAGAGATATGGGAACATATGTATATGTGTAACTGATTCACTTTGTTATAAAGCAGAAACTAACACACCATTGTAAAGCAATTATACTCCAATTAAAAAAAAAAAAAAGTGCAGATTGCTTTGCTCACCAGGCTTGCTGAGTGGAGCCCCTGAGGTGTCCTCCGTCACCTGTTCCCCCTCCCCCGCTATGTGACACTCAGCACGGTGTCTCCGAGGGGCCTACACTGGCTCTGCACACCTGAGCTGTAACAGCAGCTGAATTTCCTGCGAGGCCGCTATGTAACTTCAAATACTGTGGACCAAGTATTAACTCTTAAATGAATTTTTAAACATCTAAAGTGAACCACTTAATGGAAGGCATAGAATTCTTAAACTTCACCATGAAAATGAGGCCACGATTGAGCAGAAGCAGGGCGTCTTGTAGTCAGAGGCCCGTCCGAACCCCAGCCCTGTCATAAGCAGCTACCAGGAAGTCCCCTGACTCCCCTGAATCCTGGAACATTAGTGCCCAAATCGCCAACGTTAGTGCCTAAGCCTGACACACAGGAAGAGCCCAGTAAATGGAAGATACTATTTTAAGATTTAGATATTATTTTAAATAGTTAGAGACGACAAACAGAGAAGGAAGACAGAAATCTCAAAAATATCAAGTTACATACACTCAGGAAATTGGTCTGTTGTAATCTGCATTTCTCAAAACTACTTGCTGCCTAAAACCTAATTATTCTATTTTCTTGTCTCTTTAATATGTCAATTATTGTATTCATGTCTTAATCCCGCCAATACATTGTCAGGATAACTTTGAAGGTACGAAACACCACAAAAACCACAGTAAATATCCTTCCTTCCCCATGAAGCGCGCTGCGGGACTTGGTCATAACAGTGAAGGGATGAAAGGACTCTGAAGAATTAAATTCCATTTTCGTAACAGTTTTACTTTTTTGAAAAGTTGTCAGCTTTACTAAAATCCTCTAAATTTCCAAACAAAGACTTTTAAAATAAGGTAACTTGTAAAAGAAGGTATCATTACCATCACTTCAAAGGAAGAACGCTATCTTACATTTTAATAGCAATGATGTTCTCATTTTCCAATCTGACTGGGCTACTCTGAGCCCACTGATGATATAGTTAAATGCAACCCAGTTCACTTCAGGGAAAATATACTCTATTGTAATAAACTAACATCTGTTTTGGGGGCTTTAAATAAAATGGAAAAAAAATTGTAATGTTTTTGTTTCTTACCTTGTAGAGCTGAGCAGTTTTCTTTCAAACTTTGTGAATAATTCATTCTGTGGATGTAATGATATTCTTATTACATTTGCAGAGCAAAAAACAAAAAGTACTGCTAATCACCATACTGAACAACTGCAAACCACACAACGAAATCATGGAGCAGCTCTTTTTTTGTCTCTCACTGTTTATTTAAATATATTCTCTGGAACTAGTGTTTCCCTTGCCCCTGGATGAAATTCAGGGCAAGTTTCATCATTCCCGATTTCTTACCGGTAATACAGTTTTCTCCAGGCGGTAATAACTATAGCTAATCAAAGGTGATAACAGCTCAAAACTTTATTCAAAGTCACAGCTCTGCCCATATCCTGTGGAAGGAAAGTCCCTAAAAGCATAAGAAAGATGTGATTGGAGAAGAAACGTATCTCACCTCTTTCTCACTCTGTGTTCTTGATGAAACAGGATAACCACCTAGATACTGAATTTCCCAGCAGACACCGGGCTCACCACCCGCGGCAGGAGAGCTCTGGTCCTCACGTCTGGAGCAGGGGAAGTGTGATGCTGAAACACAGGGTCCTCAGCGACCAGCCTGGGAGCCAGACCGCTATCTCTTCGGGGCCCAGCAGATGCCATGACCGGAGGGCTATCCTTCATCTTCCCTAACTTTAACTTTGTTTCACTGAAAACTCAGGGGGAGAAAGCGATTTGGAGAATGAGGCCTCTGTTAGGTCAAACAGGAGTATCAGACAGGAAAGTGGAAAAGTGAAGGAAGGGCCTTTGGATTTGGAATTCCAGGAACCATGGGAGAGGCTGGGGTAAAGTGACCGTTTGATGGTGGTCTTTGCCCTTCAGGCCTGGAATAGAGGAACCAGTATAAAGAACTATATTTACATATATTCCCTAACATACAAACAATCTGAGAACAAAACTATAGAAAGGACTCAAAAGAATATTTCCCACATGACTTGAGTTACTGAGATTTCCCCTAGAGCTCCCAGTGATTTCTAGTTCGCTTTTTTGTTTATCTCTTGGAGATATAACTCCAAGTGTTTATAAGAGTAGCAAAGCAGCTGAAGAGAACTAAAAATCGAAATCATGAGAATTGTCTTTCACGTTGCACAAAATTCCTTCGAACTCTGATGCCACAGAACAGCTGGCAGCCGTGTTCTTGGCAAGAACGAGAACCCCTGTTCTCATCCATCACCTAAACAGTGGTAAGTGGGCTGGGAACGCAGACTTTCTGCCAATGATGCCTTGTCAATGCTCAGAGCACAGCGAGAGGCCTCAGCTGCCAGGCTCCGTTCCCCCAGATGATCTGTAACCAGAGAATGCAAGCTCTCCTGACTCGCCAGGGGGACACGCCTGTCTTGAGCCCTGGCGCTGTTCCCTCATCCTTCCTGTTTATCTCTTCTAGCATGTTAACTTCGGCTACTTCAGAGTTGCAGAGGTGACGGTCCAAAGGCTGGGTGATGTCTATTCAAAAGAATGTTATTGCCAGGGAAAGGGAAATGGAAGATTGTGACATATTTTCTAAAACAGTCTCTTTCTATAGCATCTTTTCTGATTCATGATCGTAATGTTAAAAAAAACTGGACTTCTAAAGCATACTCATCCTTCTGAAAATATTTCTTTTTCACAAACGAGGGACATTTTCTTTATTAGGCGGGTGACAGAACAGCACATGCGGGATCCCCAGGAAATGAGCGCTTTGCCTGGGCTCTGCTCCTGTGCTCTGCTAAAGGGTTGTTATGAGCCTGGAAAGTAAGTTCTTTCAGTGATTACCTGATCCTTTCCCCAGAAACACTGAAATTTAAATTGTCAATGCATGCCAAATAAATAATGTTAAGCATCATAAACCCATGTTTCAAAACAGTCCAAGTGTTTCAACCAGATAATGGACCCAGAACACTCTTTATGTCGTGTCAACGGTGGAACCATCAGGAAGGTTTCATTCATTTACAGTCGTCATTATAGAATGAAGCCTGAATATTTCTGTGCTTGTCAAGTTTTCAGCATCTATTTCCTTGCACTTTCTCTGACTCTTTTGACTGCACTAAATGTGGATGAAAATACAGGAAATGATACATGAATATTTCCCCGTGGGGAAATATGCAATATTCTTAGCTCTTCCCATCTCAGATACCTACACACAGACACACACACAAATATGTGCACCCACAGTCACATCAGGAAAGGGTCTGAGATTCTCCAGGATAAACTCTTTCTGTTCCATTTGTCAAAAACGAAGACGGAAAGAGTAACTGAATTTTCTGTTATCACCAAGTCACGGAGCACAGCACCTTATGAGACAGAACCTTGAAGAGTATCTGAGTTGGTGCTAGATATTAACAGTGTAAAACCTGAGCCCTAGACTTCGGTTAAATAAGCATATGATGAAATAAGAACGCGTCATTTAAAGTAATGCTGATCAGGGTAATAGTTTAACTCGTAACCTAACCTTACTGCAAGAAGAATAACGAGCGTTGGGTTTGGTCTCTCCCGAATCCTGAGAACATTGCTTATCACTTGACCTCTGGAGGAAAGGACGTAAACACAGCAGCAAAGTAAATCCTTGACTGTCAAGTTATCCAATGAGTAAGAATGGATTTGAGATTCAGCCAATAAAAGCCATTTTGGAATTTAGAGTGTGACCCAATATTTTGTGGACAGCTTCGCTTCATAATAGTGAATTTCAAAACTTCTTGCTAATCACCAATGACCTACCTGAACTTAAATTGACTGAACATGTTTCAAATCTCATCTTCTTTCACCTGAGCCCCACTATCCTCTCAGGTATTTCGGGATGACTGATTGCATCCTACCTCTCGGCCCTGTGTGCCTCAGGTGCGAACCTCAGCGGCCATTCATTGTCATCTACTTCCTCACCTTCACTCTAAAAAATAAATATATGAAAATAAAGACTGTGTCTGAGCCCAGCAGTTGGCCTTCTCCCGAGAAGAACACGCACCCTTGAACACACACTGTGGAAAAGTACGTAGTTATAGTGACTCCTTCTATTTTAAATTCACGGTAAAGTGCCTCAAACAGGCATTTAACGCTGGAAATCCTCCCACGTACCTCTCTGATAACTTTCTTTCTGTCCTTCTTTCCTTTGTTCTTTCTACAACCGTTTTATTGACCTACAGAGCCATCCTCCCTTATCTGCAGTTTCCCTTTCTGTGGTTTAAGTTACCCATGGTCAACTGCCGTCTGAAAGTATTAAATAAAAAATTCCAGGAATAAACAATTTCTAAGTTTTAAATTGCACGGTGTTCTGAGTAGCTGATGAAATCTCGCGAAATCAGCTCCACCCACCTGGGATGAGAATCATCCTTTTGTCCTGCGTGTCCCTTCCGTTGGTCACTTAGAAGCCAATTGACTGTCCATTATCGCAATGCTTGTGATCAAGGGGCCTTTATTTTACTTAATAATGTCCTCCAAATGCAAGAACAGTGATGCTGCAATTCAGATATGCCAAAGAGAGGAAGTAAAGTGCTTCCTTTCAGTAAAAAGGTGAGAGTTCTCGACTTAATAAAGAAAAAAATAAGCATACACTGAGGTGGCTAAGCTCCGCAGTAAGAACAAGGCTTCCCTCTGTGAAACTGTAAAGAAGAAAAAGGAGTACTACAAAAGTTACAACCACAGTGTGCTTAGTTAAGATGGAAACGGCTTGTACATTTGTACAATAAGAATTTGAGAGAGAAAGACGGAGGCCGCATTCTCGTAACTTGTGTTCACTGTATCTGATTGTCCTATTTTATTATGTTACTGTTACTCTCTCGTACATAAGTGGGAACAGAACATGTGAGGAGGACACGGAGCTTGCTTTCTTACCAACATTTGGTGATTTTCTTGAGTAAATGCTACTTGCAGTGTTTCACGCCTTTTGTTAATCTCAAGATTTCTGGAAAAGTTAAGTCTGCCAATGTTCTCAGTGCTCTTCTGAAGGGGTGAACTCTTGGGGGTCTTTGCCATTCTGCAAGCGTTTCCTGTGGTGACTGTTTCTTGCTCTGAAAGACGCTCTTTGTCCCCTTCCCTCCCCGCTCGTCCCTCCAGCCCTCCCACCTCCCCACCTGGCTCTCCACTAAGCATGACTGCCTATCCCTTGATCAGACGGGAGGACAGCCTCGTTTCTTTTCTCAGAGATGACTACAAATCAACCTGTACCGGGACCCGACTTCTTTATCCTCCTGTTGTAAGAGGAAACGATTTGGGCTTCCCTGGTGGCGCAGTGGTTGAAAGTCCACCTGTCGATGCAGGGCACACGGGTTCGTGCCCCGGTCCGGGAAGATCCCACATGCCGCGGAGCGGCTGGGCCCGTGAGCCATGGCCGCTGAGCCTACGCCACCGGAGCCTGTGCTCCGCAACGGGAGAGGCCACAACAGTGAGAGGCCCGCGTACCGCAAAAAAAAAAAAAAAGGAAAGGATTTGTCCTTCTCTTGTTCCACACAAGTTCCTTCTCTTGTGCTTAAATCTTCTTCTGGCACTTTCCAGGTTTTATTTTTTTGGATATTACCTTTATCTCTGCATCAGCTCTCTCTCATTCCTCAGTCTCGCCCTCTCTCTCCTTTTCCTTCTCATTTCCTGTTCTTCCCTCCCTCCCTCTCTACCAGATCATTCCGATCAGCACCAAACTTGGGTGAATCACCAGGAGGATGAAAGGACATTGTCATTACTGGCCTGAACAGATCATTCTTTACCTCCATAGGAAGACATTTTTCCATCAAAAAAAAATTGGTTCCTTTTTTTAAATTATTATTCTCACTGCCCCCATCTGACAAACACACAACACATAAAATTCTGCTGCCTATAAAATGAGACTCAAAATTTTACCAGAGTATGGTCTTCAGAAGACCTCTCATTGCAGAGCTGTCCCTCAAAACCTCACCTCCACTGGTCTCCCGTGTGATCTGAGCATGGTGAGTTTGTCCCGCGCACACGGAGCCCTATTTCTGTTTGAGGTTCCCTCTGCTCACCACATCTAAACCAGGCACCTCAGAATTTCAAAATAATTTTGTCATATCATTTCACCCATAATCAATTCTATAATATAAATGGGTGCATTTTCTCAATTATTTAATCTACCTTAGGAATGAATGCACACACATAAGTATTTGTGTAGAGTCTATGGACTCTTATGGAAATTAAGTTGAAGACCTTACAGAAAAGTATGGAGGAAAAGCAAGGTTTTAGTCAGATTTATCACTTATTTATTGGATGATATGAGATGAATTACTTTCCCTCCCTAAACCTCAGTTTATTAATCTATAAAATTAGAATAATAATGCTTCCTGGTTAAGGCTGGTGTGAAGATTAAATGGGATAATAAACGTATACTTCTTACACGGAAGCCTGACATATTGTAACCAGTCAATAAATGTTAGCTTTTATTTTTCTGATCACTACTTTAAAATTAAAATGATCATAATATAAAAAGGAACATTGATGTTATCACCTTAAGAAACTATGTCAAGAGCATTCATCGTCATATAACTATTTCTTATTAAGAGTAGAATTAAAATTCTAAAATATAAGTGTGCAGACAGATGTTATACAAATGGTTCAAAAACTAAATAAGTTTTCAATAAAATTGAAGCTGAATTTGTTTAACAGTTGAAGTTGAGCTCCTGGAGATATACAGCCTTACGCAGAATCCCAAACTGTCCTAAAAACAACTTAATATTGCATGAAAATGCAGCTCCTTTTTCTTCCTTTCATTTTTCCTTGATTATTTAACGTGGAGGGGGAACAAAATGTCCCTGGTAACTGTCACATGCAATAGACCAGATACACTTGATTTCATTCCCTCTCATGAGGATCATACTAAAAAGCCTTCTTATTCCCATTTTACAGAAAAGGAAACTGCAAGTTGGAACATTTAAGTAATTTACAAAGATCACACTGTAATTGAGAGGAATGAAAACCTACTGCTTTTGCCTAATTCTTCTGGTCTGTCCAGCTTTACCACATTGTCAAATATTATTAACAAATCATCAGTGGATTTTGTAAATAAAGTTGTTACAGTTGTTCTTACAATGTTTAAAAATATTTCTCACCATTTCTGTGATACACTCAATTCTGAAATTATCGATATTTTAGTTAGCCTTTAGTTTTTCACATCTAAGCTACATTTTGGTTCAAACAATTCAAAACTCACAAACTCCAAATTTTTTAATGGCCTTTGGTCATACCAGTTTATATTTATTCATAAGAGAAGTTCGTCTCTAACTCACTCCAAAATGGACATGCTGGATTGACAAATCCTCCTTTCACAACTTGATTCAGAGACTAGGTCCTATCCACTTTGGGGCTTGATCATCCTCCACAGATGGCTTCTGAGATAGTATATTTGTCTGCGTGGAGTCAACAGAAGAGGGAAGTATTTACATGCCAGGTGTGACTGTGATGCACAACTTGTGTCGTGGGTAACACAGTTCAACGGTCACTTAGAAAAGTAAATTTGCCATGTGGACACTTAACCGGTTTCAGACACAGGATGTGACATCATTATTAAAATTCATATGATTTGAAAAAAAGGGCAAAAGAAAAATCTATATGTCATTTAAAGTTTATGCTAATGTTTCTCAAGTTTTGCTCTAACTTTTCAGGGATATAATCATAGTAAAGTTCTACTTAATTTTTATTTCTATTTCTCTTGTAATCGTATTATTCTCCTATAGTCTGGTGACAAACTGAATGAGTTAAGTGGTATCATCTTATTTTCTTATTATCTTTCCAGCAAAAATTTTGATTTAGGAGATAGATAATAATCTATCTATACCCACAATTAATCTCACTTTAAAGAGCCAGATAAATTTTAATTCTGAACGTTTTCATTCAAATATGGGAAAAAGATACTATCAACCTCTCTAGTAATTCCCTTTCTCTGATTGGCAATAGGCAAGAATATATAGAAAATTACAATCCTGCTTACCCTCTTGAGAAAAGGCTGTCAGGACTTACCAAGCGACGGTTTAAATCCTCTTAAATCCCAACAGATAGAGAATGCTGCATTTACTCAGTGCCCATAACAGACATCTACAATTAAAGCTCATTCTTTTAATAAACTAAGAATATAATTCTTCTACTAGAACCATCCCCAGAGGGGTTTTCTTGCAATTTTCACATGAAATGCCAATAAAGTTCTTTAAATTACAGTGCTAACTTGAAGACTTTAAATACAACACTTAACACTTAGTTTACATTTGAGTCTTGTAACAGGATATAAACTTCAGTGTCTAAGAGATTAGAATGTTTCCCACTTCCCTGAGATAAACATTAAAGAGTATGAACTAGCTCACCACATCGAAAATGTTTACAATCCAGCAAAAAAAGAAAACACTATGAATTCAAATGTGTGTGTTTGAATTTAAGTTAAAAGAGCCACACACAGGATTTAGGAAGATTATTTTTATTTTTTTTTTTAATTTTTATTTATTTATTTATTTATGGCTGTGTTGTGTCTTCGTTGCTGCGCACAGGCTCTCTCTAGTTGCAGCGAGCAGGGGCTACTCTTTGTTGCAGTGCACAGGCTTCTCATTGCTGTGGCTTTTCTTGTCATGGAGCACGGCCTCTAGGCGTGTGGGCTTCAGTAGTTGTGGCATGCAGGCTCAGCAGTTGTTGCGCACGGGCTTAGTTGCTCCGCGGCATGTGGGATCTTCCCGGACCAGGGCTTGAACCCGTGTCCCCTGCATTGGCAGGCGGATTCTTAACCACTGCGCCACCAGGGAAGCCCCAGAAAGATTATTTTTAAAATCCTGATTAACCAATAGTCTGAACAGATTGTCAGGTTATGTCTATACATAAAAAGTGTTTTGTTTTTTAAAAAAACAGTTTGTATTGAGGATATAATCCAACTCAGTTCAATAATGCTAACTAGGGACTTCCCTGGTTATGCAGTGGTTAAGAATCTGCCTGCCGATGCAGGGGACACGGGTTCGAGCCCTGGTCTGGGAAGATCCCACATGCCGCAGAGCAACTAAGCCTGTGCGCCACAACTACTGAGCCTGCGCTCTAGAGCCCACAAGCTACAACTACTGAGCCCTTGCGCCACAACTACCGAAGCCCACGTGCCTAAAGCCAGTGCTCCGCAACAAGAGAAGGCACCGCAGTGAGAAGCCCGCGCACCGCAACAAAGAGTAGCCCCGCTTGCCACAACTAGAGAAAGCCCGCTTGCAGCAACGAAGACCCAACGCAGCCAAAAATGCATAAATAAATAATAAAATTTAGTTTTAAAAAAAGCTAACTAAGCTTGTCATGTACATAGTTTGATCTCAAGGGCTTTTTAAAATTCACACCAAATGTTGCATTCTTTACACAGAGACTTTAATTGAGTACACTTAAAATACACAGCTGACCCTTGAACAATGGGGGTTTAACCTGAGTATAATTTATAGTCGGTCCTCCAAATCCTGGGTTCCTCCACATCTGGGGAGCCAACCAACCATGGACCCTGTCATACTTAGTATTTACTGCTGAATACCGGTTGCCTATAAGTGGACTTGTGCAGTTCAAACCTACTGTTCAAGTGTCGACTGTATATTTTTTTTCATTTTAAACCATATTGGTAATTCAACTCATAATATATTCAGGTCTGACCAAAATGAGGGCAACTCTTACTGTTGATGGGGGCAGGGATTTTCCAATCAGGACCTTGAGATGTTGTTGCCATCTGGCCTATCTCTTATAAACTATTTTTATTTTTTATTGCTTCTGCAAAGGACTACATTTTTCTACTCTTTTCACTCTGCAAAATGATCTTTATTCTTTTCAGGAGTCGCGATATTGGAAATTGTTATGGATACAAAAGGTCACTCATGTTTTGGGGCAGGTACCACTTTCGCAGATGTCCTTAGCAGGGAGTGGTGTTACCAAGGAAATGACCTAAAATTTCTCTTCCTAATAAAAAGTAGAAGAAACTCAGTTGTATTTGCTCAATTTTATTATTTAGGTTAAAATACGTCCCCCTTTTTTTAGTCAATTTCTACCAAGATTTGAATACACATATACAGTATGAAAAGAATATGCATTTTAATTTCATTAATTGGTAAAACAGAACCAAGCAGCAAAGAAAGAAAAACTCACCATTTTGCTCAATTTTTAACAAAGCAAAAATGAAACACACTATGGATTAATTTCCAGTGATAAAGTACAACTACCCCAAACTACCATTGTTTCTTTGCTTCCACAATGTTTATTTTCTGTTTGAAAGACACAACCTTCTTTGCTGCAAATGTTTTTCAAGCTCTTGAAATTATATTTTCTCTTTCAAGGGTCAACACCAAACAACAAAATCGAAAGCATTTCATTTTTGTCCCTGAATACATTTTATGGGATTTTTTTTCTAATAAAAAGCCAACGTTGATTTGATAATTATTTAGTTTTCTTCCCTTCATGAAAGTATCAGGTAGTAAGTATAGCAGAGTCAAACAATTACATCAAGCTTAGAATAAATAAATATGAAATATTTAACCATTTATACAAGCCTAAACATACTTTGGAATAAATTATGCATCAAAAGAGAAATAATGCTGGATTGTGTTGGTGAGAATTTTTTCTAGTTTAAGTTAACTATAAGTCATACATTTTAGATCACTCTTCTAGCATCTTGAAAACTACCTCTAGGTTAACATGGTCCAGGGAGGTTTCCATCTGGGCCGTGAGGCAGAGAATTTTAAAACTCTCACTGTGGTTTTCTATTTTTCAGAACCGCATATTTGAGCAGACTTCTTCTCTCGCTGCCCGTGTGGCTGTGCTGTAGGTAGGTCTGAGCCCCACACCCAGAATCAGTTACAGACAGACAGACAGACAGCTCTGGTGATCCTTACTGTCTATGTTCACATCCTAGGGCTTGAACCAGGCAGAACCTGCCCAAGGCTTGCTTCCAACCAGTGGAACCTGGTAAAAGGGATGAGACCCCACTCAAGATTATGTTACATTATATAATATTCTTGTTATCAAATAATATCTTGCTAACCATTCATGCTAGAGACATTTTTGCTGGCTTGATGAAATAAGCAACTCTGCTGGGGAAGCATGTATAACAAGAAACTGTAGGTACGTCTAGGAATGGAGAACAGCTTCTGGGAGTGGAGGACGGACTCTGGGATTTTTTATCCGCATACCTGGCCACATCCTTACGATAGTTTCACAAGGTCCAAAAGTCTGGTTGCTTTAAAGCCCTTGATACCTTATGAAGTTATTTCCCATCAAGGCCAAGCCAATGTGAAATTCAGTAAATGTTAAACATCATTTTTAAAGCCCTTTGCTAATTTGATAAGAAAAGGTTGCAGCTTCTGTTGCTGTGTGACCAGTCGCCTCCCACTTAGTGGGAGCTCACTTTGTGCTCACAGGTTCCTTGGTCCAGGAGTTCAGGTGGCCCAGCTGCGGTCCTTTGGCTCCTCCTGGTGTGAACTGACCCTTCACAGTGGCACTCAGATGGCAGGAGGGCTGGGCTGGAGGCACGAGATGACTCAGTCACATGGCTAATGACTTCATGGGACCAACTGCGACCATGAGCCAGCACTTCCGTGTGGAGGCTGGCATGGCCTGGGGCTATCTCACGAGGAGTTGCACAGACCATGCGCACCTACCATCCCCGTGGCCTGAAGCAGAAACCAGCCCCCACTCAAGGGCATGGGAAGGTGATAGGGCCACACTGTAGAAGAGCGTGTGGCCTGGGGACACTGTTGCTGTGATTTTAGGAAATACATCCGCCACACAAAAGAATGGGACCATCCTACACATCTCAGAACAGCTTTTAAACTTCATTTTCTTATTTATTTATTTATTTGTTTGTTTTATTTATTTTGGCTGCGTTGGGTCTTTGTTGCTGCACGTGGGCTTTCTCTGGTTGCGGTGAGCGGGGCTACTCTTCATTGCAGTGCATGGGCTTCTCATTGCAGTGGCTTCTCTTGTAGAGCATGGGCTCTTGGCGCATGGGCTTCAGTAGTTATGGCACACGGGCTCAGTAGTTGTGGCTCGCAGGCTCTAGAGCACAGGCTCAGTAGTTGTGGCGCACGGGCTTAGTTGCTCTGCGGCATGAGGGATCTTCCCAGACCAGGCCTCGAACCCGTGTCCCCTGCGTTGGCAGGCGGATTCTTAACCACTGCGCCACCAGGGAAACCCTAAACTTCATTTTCTGATTAAGAAAATAAGCAGTTTTGAAAGTTCTGGAAGTATCTCTGGAAAACATTGTTATTACAAGTATTGGAAAATAGAGAAAGACCAATCTCTTTCATGATGACATCCTTAGTACAAAATACATAATAATTAAAACTGAGCTAATACTCATCACCGTAAAGATGACATAAGGTCTTGTGAGAAGAAACAATACAAAGAGGGAGAAGGACGTACTAAGGAGTCAAATGCAAAACCACCAGCCTTCAGGGCTGAGCTCGTCTTACTCAGGCCTGGACACTGGCTTGAGCAAAGAATTCTTTGAACAAATGTCCAGGGAGGCAAGAGAAAGGCCTTATGCTGAAATGCTTGCCCTCCATCTGAGGCCACCCTCCAGCCTCCCCGTGGAGAACGTAGTGAGATCTACACGTTGAATGACCTACAGCACATTTGGGAAAATCCGTGTCTTCCTAAAATGGTACCTCAGCCACAAATCTGCCCAGTGGCCTCTATAAGACGTGACATTTAACGGCCTCCTCCTTGAATATCTTACCCTCCCTCAGGCTTTCTAAAAATTTGATTTTTGCTTCAGTCTGGCCTGGTTACAGATCGCAGGAAGGCGTCAGGAACAAATAGGAGACTGAATATTTTATAAAGGAAGAAGAAGACACGGACAGCATGTTAAGGGCAATGATTCTTCGGGGCACTTTTATAATAGACTCCGTGTAAAACCAAGATAGTGTTTTCGCACTATCTGGTCGCCTGTCTGTGATCTACGTATGTTTCTTTGAAAGGTGATTTCACATCTTGTGTCAGCTTCTCTAACCACAAAATATCACAACAATCACCAAATAACCTTATTCATGACAAGTTGCTAAATTATAGTCCAGGAAAGTCAACATGGATTAACAAGTTCACCACCCATTGTTTGAGTCTGGATAACGGTTGAATTCTGCTGGATCTAGAAAGTGGTCAACTCGGGGCTGCGGTTAGCCAGCAGGGTGACCTCTGACACCACCTTCCTTCAAGCCTCAGGTGGGTAATTTAAAATTACAATCATTAGAAATAACTAGGTCATTGAAACAAGGTCAAATAGAAACAGAGAAGGCGATTTAACTCTTGAGTAAGCGTGTGTGTCTTGAAGGTCCATGGGCGGTGAGACCCCTCACGGTTGTGTGAAGCTGGGAGATCCCTTGGCCTCCCCACGCCTCGTCCACGTGGGTGAACAGATTGAAGGGAAGGACAGGAGTTAGATGTCTGGGCCTGAGGCCCGAGTCCTGAGCGAGAGTCCTGACCCAGCCACACACAAGCTCACGGCCCTGAGTACGTTTCCTGAACGCTTGGTTCCCCGTTGCCTGAACTGAGAGATGAATTCATAGTAGCTTCATAAAAGTTGCTAAGTGAGGTGAAATCAGTTCACACAGTCGTCTCGTGTTGTGGGAGGATTTGTTCCAGGGCCCCTGAGACCCTGAAACCTGCGGATGCTCGAGTCCCTTATATAACGTGACAGTCCAGCTCCCGAGGTCCCTGCAGCCGCGGATCTCGGGTGCTGGGAGCAGACGGTGTACTTTCCTCACCTATAAAGTGTAAAATACTTACTTCATGAAGGTGTGGTGGGAAGAAGTGTGTCATGAAATACAAACCCTTAAAACAACAGTATGTGGTGTTAGCGGCTCGTGTGTTAGGTGTGACCATTCTCAGAGCCTTGCCAAATTCATGACATCCGATAGCCCCTCCGTGGATGGAGCATCTGTGAAAGTAACAGGTCAGAGGAACAAGCCCTGAGCTCTGTGTCAGGGCACCTCCATTGCCCTGCTCCCCAGACACACGGCTGGGGGACGCAGCTGCGGGGACGAGAGTTCTCTCCGTAGGTAGTCGTTGCAAGGAGAGTTCACATCCCGAGGCACCCGGGCCGCCTGGGGAAGGAAGGGGTGTTAGGAGGGCTTGTTACGGGGCTGGACTTGGCGTCCGATGACTGCGGGGCAGATTCCAGACGGGCCGTGAGTCGGGCATTTCTATGGGGATGCGGATGCACTTTTATCTGGGAGGCGGGGCCGGGCAGGGGCAGCGCCTGGAGAGGAAGCCGCCGCTCGGGGTGGCCTCTCATTTCCACCTGCTCGCCCAGGCCCTCGGCGCGCCTGTCTGTTTGCCTTCCCCCTGGACAGTCAGAGAGGACCCTTGTCCCATGTGCTGTCCTGTGAAATCACCTGTGTCCGCGACAGAGCTCCGTGGTGGCGGCTGTCGGCTTTCAGCTCATCCCGGCTCGGCAGCTGCCCTCGTTTTGACTGCAATCTGTTGCCAATAGAAGCGTAAAAATAGTGAATATCCGGCACCACAGACTTAAGGAGAGCATAGTTCTCTCCCTAAGCGCTCTCTCCCCACTGCAATTCTACATATCACTACGGATGGATGAGTGGTCCAGCCCTCCCGATCCCAGCACCCACCTACGTGCCCTTAAATGTATTCCATATGCACTGCAGAACCCCTGGCCCCAGGCCCAGGCCCCGGAGGCACACCCCTGCTGATCGATGCCCTACTGACCCCCAGCCCTTGCTCACTCCCTTCTCTTCGTGTGGAGAACAACTACTCTCATAAACATTCTTTTGTTTGGTTGACTTTCAAGTTAATTCCATCCTAGGCCATTACTCAAAGCAACTTAACTTTAACCCCCTGGGGCTACTATACATTGGTTCATGTATGTGACAAATATGGGGCGTCTCGCCAGCCTGGGATGAATAATAGGGCTGCATTTCATTTAATATTCTGATTTATTTCTCCTTTCCCAGAGCCTGTCTGTGACATTATAAAAATATTAGACATACGCCCACTACTATATACAAAATATCGATAGATGACCAACAAGGACTTGCTGTATAGCTCAGGGAAATATACTCAATATTTGTAATAACCTGTAAGGGAAGAGGATCTGAAGCAGAATATTTAAACACATAGTATATGTATAACTCAATCACTGTGCTATACACCCGAAACTAATACAATCTTGTAAATCAACTATTCTTCAATAAAAAAAACAGAGAATAAAGTAAAAGATAAACTTCAATAATTAAATATATATATGTTAGAAAACCACTCAAGCCAGGGCTAGTCCAGGTGCCCTGTACCTTGTCCTTGCAGCCAGAATTCAGGCCAGCCCCGCCCACCCTGGGGGCTAAAAAGTGCCCCATCGGGCCTGGCCCTGAGCCTCCGGGACATCCTGCCTCACTGTTTGCCCACAAACACTGGAGGCGGGTTTGGGGCAAATGAACCCTGGGAAATCCCCGTGGGACCCCTCACAGTTCTAGATGCTATCGGGCAGAACCGACCTGATTCATCATAACGCTGCTCCGTTAGGATTCAGCTCTTTCTCTCTCATAAACACCCCCCAACACACAGACAGAGCTGCTTCCTCCCCGACATCCGTCAGGGGCTCCTAGGGCAGCGACACAGAACACCCCGGGAGCAAAAAGAGAAGAAAACAATTGCAGTGAGTTTCTCTTTAAGGCGAAGTGTCACTCCGGTGCCCGGTCACCTCGGTCAGGCTGCAGGAAGCCACGGATTCCTTCAAACACGGCTGGACTCGGCAGCTGGAATCAGTCAAAGCCTTGATTCCGCTTCTCACTCGAGGGAGTCTCAGCTCCTGTGAGAACGTTCTCACCACTTTCCGCAAACATTTAGAGCCAGAGTTTTGGAGAAAGGTGGCCTTTGTCAATAACAGCTACTGTTTTGTTGCCCTAGGAACAACTTTGCTAACTTTTAAAAGAAAACACTTTATTCTAAAAATGTACTTAAAATTCAACCTTTCAGGCTCCCTGCCACACGGATCCTACCGATTCCTCTCTCACTGACCATTTTGTTATTTGATTTTGTAGCTGTCGTCAAATTGCTGGTTTGGGTGTTTGTACGGGGTGTGTTAGGACAGTGGCCCCTCATAAGATAACGTGATACCCAGTCCAGAGTTTGTCGAAGAAGTTTAGTCAGTTTGTTCCACACTGATCTCTAACTGAATGCTGTTGATGGAGTTTGAAGCACCTCAAACGATCATTTTAGATTGTAAAGAAATGCA
The DNA here is from genome assembly GCF_949987515.2 of Delphinus delphis. Lineage (NCBI taxonomy): Eukaryota > Metazoa > Chordata > Mammalia > Artiodactyla > Delphinidae > Delphinus > Delphinus delphis. The sequence goes on along the minus strand of NC_082699.1, from coordinate 1,451,402 downwards.
TCATGTGAATTCACTGAGTTCCTTCTTCATTGACATACAGTTCAACACTTGGACTTTGATAAAGCTATTTTATAGGCCTTTTAATTAAATTAACTAGAGAATTGATTAGTCATAAAATAGGAAAGAGCACGTTTGTAGTCAAAGGAAAACCTTTTCTTCAATAAAATCACTTTCATCAATGGTCCAAGTAATGGGAACACCCAGGCTATAAAGCTATATTGATACAATAAATCTCTTCTTCATAAACTGAGGAATTTTTAAAGTTAAATAATTGGGTTAGAAATACATCTTTCCCTTTAAGAGTATTTTAGCAAATACCCTCTGAAACATTTTATCTCCTGGCTAAACTCAAAACAAGGAAATTATTAGAAGATGTTGAATTTTCACCCACATTGGCGTACATTTGCAGTATAGTCAACTGCAAAAATGCAATGCACTGCTAATGTCATGAAATGAATTTGATTATTTAGTTTTTGTTCTCTCTCATAAGGATGGGTGTAGTAACCCCTTTTAAAAAGTGGGCAGTCGTGTAGGACGCTCTAGAGCGCTAAGGCAGGCGTTGGGCAGGGATTTATCAGGTTAACCTCCAAGAATGTCATCCGCAGGCTTTCCCGGCTCCTTCCAGCCTCCCCGCTTCTTTACATGCATTTAATTTATATAAGTTGGTTCTCTCTAGGAGGCAATTTGTAACCCATCTTTGGTTAAATTCCTACAGGAACTTACACACCATAATCTGGCTTTAGGATACATTGTTAATGGAAAGATACTGAAAGCTCACCCTGATCTCCTAAGTTCTGCGTCCAGGGGACAAGTTTTACGCTCTGGACTCCAGCGAACCCGGCCGTGTGCGAGGTGTCCAGACGTTCTGCAAACCTGGAAACCTTGGCAAACATCCCAGGAACCCTAAAATGTGGGTTAACAGCAGCCTCTGGAGCTGGGTGGATTCTAGTGTTTCTGGAACAAGTCCGTCCAGGTCTGGGCTTGGGGGGCAAGTTCTGTGTCCTGCTGGAGCCATGAGGCTGCAGGTGACGGTGTGCTGGCCCCCAACTGGGAAAATCCCGGCTCGACTGCTTCCACATGATTCTAACCAAGACAAGTCTCGCCAGAGCAGAGACGTCTGCAGCCTCCGTAGTGAGCACCTGAGATGCTGTGAAATCTGTACTAAGGATGGAATGACATTTATTCCTTTTCAGGAAAGTGTTCCCGTTCCAGGACCAGGCCTCACGCCACTCGCTGTGACCTTTCACCTCCTGGGCCCCATTCTATTCTCAGGTGTGTGGATGTCGGTTCCCAGCTCCCCCAGATTATCTGTAGATAATCCGAGTTTACGTTCTTTTTTCCTTTTTCCCCCTCTTTTCCCTGAGAGAAGCCTATGCTTAGCTTCCTCTCTCCATTGTCTTGTAACTCAGTGAGTAATTACGGGCAAAGAGAAGAGAAATACAGCCAGTGACCTAAATTCTAAAAATACTCCCACGACTAAAACTCCGCCATTTCAGCCAATTTATTGAAATTCTCTGGGCTTTGATTGACACCGTGGTAATAAAAAGCACTTCTACAACCTGACGCATTAAACACTGCCCTTGGAGCTTTCATTTCTACTTTAATTTCCGTAGTAATCCCACTTTAAAAGGACACTGACCCTCGGTTTGTGATTTACCAAGTGCAGGGCCATTAAATGTTGGTAAAGCCAGAATAATTTATACCCTCTCAGAATAATATTTATTTGAAAAACACAATGCAATAGTATGATGCAAGAGTGATAAATAATGTCTAAAACAGGATGTCTGACTACCAATAACTTTTCATGTTCCCTGTCGTTCCTGATTTTCAGCGCCATGGACGAGAGCATGCATGAAACTGTAGCATCAACACCACCTTGTTAATAATTAGGTTAAAATATTAGTGGACTAGAGATTCCAGTTACAGAACAATTGTTGACTCCAGGGAGAATCTCACCATTTAAGTAACCATTTGAGTTGGAGGTGCTCTCATGACAGGGTTAGAACTTGTACATTAGAAAAACATCCATTTCTGAGCCAGTCATTCTCTCAACCCACACCCAGCTCAGGACCTCCTCCCCTGAGGAGCCTGCTACGTGCCTGCAGCGTAGCACATGCCTCTCAGCATCCTAACAGAAAACCCTCCCCACCCCCGCCTTCTAGAAGAATCCCCAAATGAACTTGCCTACGGAGACTGAGGTACAAAAGAAAGCAATTGCTGTCTGTGGGAAATTTTGACTGTGTTTCTAGATTAAATTTTTTAAAATAAATGACTCATACACGTAATGGGGGCATCATTGTATGTTTTCCTTCTCCATTAATGGCAAAATGTAAATGGTCATGCTTTCAGCTTTTCCAACTTTTCATGCTGCAGGGAGCTGGTAAGTTCTGATGTTTTTGGAAGGCCCACAGCAGGCGTGCAATTCAGTTTACTAAGACTTGCAGTTGCCAAAGAAGGTCCAGTCACCTCTTGGTTCTTCATTCAGTTTCACTTCATCCTTATTCAATAACAAATACAGGAGACAATCAAGGACTTGAAGAGTGTAGCCGTCAGAATGCTGCCGAAAGTCACCAAGGGGGAGAGACTTAAACGGCCCTGATTGTTATCCTGTTATAACAGCCCATTCAAATTTAATACAACCGCTTGTTCAAGAATTTTATCTCAGTGGTGCTAAAATTAACTAATTAATCATGTTTCTGTTTATATTTAGTTCCTCTGGGGATGCACAGAATTGAATTTCTTTCAATAAGATTTCATTTCAAGTCACTGTTTCCCCACTGGAAAACTCAATGAGAAATTTGTACAGGAATAGACCTCATAGAGTCCCTGAGAAGGACGTTTTCTAACTTTGCTGAGACCAAGTAAATGGTGTTTTCCATCTCGCGGTAACGTCACTTACACTCTAACTTCAGGCTTTTTTCTGGGCTTCTTCCATGAGAACTCCTGCTCTAACAGCAGTATTAAGAAGTCTGCTAGCTCAGAGGCCCTTTCAATTTCTTCCAATTACTGGTTTTGGTGGTTGTAAATTACCACCGTCAATGTTTTACAAGAAAGAAAAACAAGGAAACACCAAAAACCAGCCCATGCACTTCTGAACATACATTATGCAATGAAATTTACATTTAGATTTTCAAAAGACAGTAATAGCAATCTTCAGTTTTATTTAAACTCATGCATATATGAGTACATTATACTTACATATGCATGAATACCCACATATAAAACTCAAAATGTTCATTTAAAGCAGAACAATACATGCTTAGAAATGTGTCTCTAGCATTAAAAGCTTTAGGAAAATGGATATGCTTTTAAAACAGCAGTGTTAATCCAAGCTACAGGTTTAAAAATAAAACAGAGTCACCTAAGCTAGCAAATGTCTTTTGTATAGACCTTCCTATTTAAATATTTACAGAAGCAACAGTAATTAATACATGTGATTTGCTTTTTATTTACATGCACATTATCAGAAAGCACCTGCAAAGGAAAAATAGAGTACATTCTATTTGGAGGGAGAACGTTACATCCTCCCTGTTGTACACAGTGATATTTCTATTATGACCTCGATAATATGCTTTTTTGGAATGATAATAGAAATTTCAATCTGGATTGCAAGTAGTGAACCTATTCAATAACCTTCCATGTATGAAGGGCCAATTAAGTATTTTATCACACACAGGTTATCTTGTCTCGAGACGTGTCCCGAAGGTTTATCATCAAAAGGAAAAGCAATTAGATGGGTTATGAAAGCCAAAAGATATTTAGTAAATTCAAGAATCTACATGATCTTACAAAAGCCCTATAGGGGTATCTTAGCAAGTATTGAAACAGAATCAAATATGCACCAACAGTGCTATTCCATTTTGGAGATCTCCAAAAGAGACTGTGGGAGCAGGAAGCAATCCGGACAGCTCGGAACTGCATTATTTTGTGCAGACCCTTCCTCTTCCCATGTGAACAAAGCACAGACTACCCAGCTCAAGAGTTACCTTGAAAAGGACCTCAGGGTGCAGCAGAAAATAGTAAGATGGCCAGCTGTCCCGAAGGGAAATTTATGAGTATTGCAATGACGGATGTACGTCACATACATATGGCAGGTGCCATACAAGAGGGGCAGACAAATGCCATAAAGGAATCTCATGATCTGAGAAGCATTCACTAACTAATTCGTAGAAAGCCGCAAACGGCATCCATGAGACATGACCCCGAAGGTGGAGAGTTCACAGATGGACCCTCTTTTGTTCATCTTCTAAAACTCAGTTTGTAATCAGCTCCACACAGAGGAAGTTCCCGACCCCCTCACCCCAGGGTGGGTGCAGCGCCTCACCTCCGTCCCCATAATAATGTGATCTGGACTCATGCTCGAGCGTCCACTTTTTCATGGCACTGTGTGCTTTTAGACAGATGCTGTCTTATTTGTGTGGGCGCCATATTAAACATGGTTCGCTGAAGCTCAATAAACCTTGAACTAATAAAAGGATGGAGAAGGGGTGAAGGATGGATGGAGGTATTCTAAAAAATAGACTGTCAGAGAATAAGAATGTGGATGAAAATATTAAGCCCCTAAAAGAAATTAAAGGTGGAAAATATGTAATAAAGCGGAAGGTTGACCAAACCACAAGTCCATTTATTCAACTGAACACTTATGGACCACAGACTAAGCTCGGGCAGTAACAGCAGCACAAGCAAGGTCTGTCTCACTAAACACGTTACAGTGTAGACACCGGGGGGCTTCCCTGGTGGCTCAGTGGTTGGGAGCCCGCCTGCCGATGCAGGGGACGCGGGTTCGTGCCCCGGTCCAGGAGGATCCCACATGCCGCGGAGCGGCTGCTCCCGTGAGCCATGGCCGCTGAGCCTGCGCGTCCGGAGCCTGTGCTCCGCAACGGGAGAGGCTGCAACAGTGAGAGGCCCGCGCACCGCAAAAACAAAAACAAAATAGTGTAGACGCCGGGTCGGAACATCAACCACATTTTCACTCTCTGGCAAAAGCACACAGTAGATGCAAAGTAAGTGTTTGATTGACTCAGGAAAATAATAACTGTGAAGTTAACATTTCAACAAGCCAGTAGATCCCATTACAATTAGAGTTAACGTCCTACTCAATAGCCTTCTCTATTTGTGTTAACCTTTCTCTAGCCCCCAAGGGTGGAACTAATTCCAGTGACACTTAAACAAGGAAACGTCATCCATTTAAATAAACATTCTGTTTTAAACATCCATTTTCCAGATTAGAAGAAGAACCTTATGCCAGAAAACATCACCCACCCTTTGAATTTCCTGATCCCATCTTTCTATATTCACATTTTGTGGGTTTATATTTCACATTAAACTTGTAGCTGCAGATTACTTGCTTATTCCTTCAAACCCACAGACACTGATTTTTTAAAATTAATTTTTATTGGAGTATAATTGCTTTACAATGTTGTGTTAGTTTCTGCTGTTCAGAAAAGTGAATCAGCTATACGTAAACGTACATCCCCTCTTTTTTGGACTTCCTTCCCATTTAGGTCACCACAGAGCATTGAGTAGGGTTCCCTGTGTTACGTGGTGGGTTCTCATTTAGTTATCTATTTTATACATAGTGGTGTATGTATGTCATAGACATTGGTGTTTTCAATATTTAAGTAAAAATACTTATGTGGAAAGGAAATCATGAACTCAAACCAGAAGACCTAACTTTGACTACGTTCTATCGTCTAGCTGTTTGAAACCCTACCATGATTTTTATCAACTTTACAAGGTGTAGCTTCCTTTTTTTTCAGCATCCACTTGTCCTCAATTTTCCCAGCCACGATAACAATGATAAACATGAACAGAAGAACAGTACAAGTAATTTAGCCAAACCCTACAAGGGATTTTTGTAGCCAGAGTTGCAGGAACAGTGTGTGCGCTTTTCCAGAAGAAACGCCGTTCCTCCGCACTCCTTTGCTTCGCGTGTGCTTTCAGCTGCCGCGTCTAATCCACTGAATAGATTCACATTATTGCGCTTCTGTGGCTTTTCATGAACTAAACTGGCGCTTCCTATTATAAGCTTCTATTTTTAGGGTTTTATAGTAATTTCACTGGAAAATGTAATTTGATACAGAACTATACAAAATTGAAGCTAGAGGACATCTAGCTTAAATTAAAAAAGAATGAAAGCCATTCTGGCAGCTTTAATTTATACAAGTTCAAAGATAGAATAGAAAATGTGCTGGATCTATGCCTCTATTTCAGGATGCTGTCTGTTACAGCGGAAGCAGTTTGCAGATCATCAAAGCGCCGTGGAAGCATATGACTAACCGGAACCCAGGTCCTCCATCAGACCCGGGTGAGGCTCCTGTCTTACATGCTTATTTGGAATAAAAGTTGTCCAAGGAAAGTCTCTTTGGTAATGCACTTGGCACGCATTCTTTTGACTAAAAATGCCTTTTCAACAAAGCAGGCTAATCCTGAGGTCTGGAACTTCCCTGATACAAAGGCCTGAGAACCTTTTGTCCATGTAATTAACATCGGCTTTCATGTTCCTCCTCAAGACCTAGATATTCCCACCGAGGGTGGAGAGAAGAAAGTTTAGCTTAGAAGGTCAGCCAGCACCAGAACCACCATCACGGTCACCATCGTGGAATGGGTAGCACGCCCGGCCTCCCGACCCTCAGGATGGTCATGCCTCACACGTCTGTAGAAAGTCCCAGGGCCTGTCCACGCACTGCCCGCACAAAGCACACGCATGTGGACGCCAGCAAGGCCCGCGCCCCAGCCCCGTCATCCGGTCGTTCCCACATCAGGCGTGCTCTCCTCCAAAACCAGCATCTCCACACAAACAGCTCTGCCTACAACGCAGAACGGAGAATATGAGCAAAAATATGAAGGCATTTGCTGAAATGTTTACGACGAAGAGGGAAGCAATAGATGCAGAAGAACCGAAGGAGATAGGAAAGGACCGAAAAGGCAACGAATCATAACGAAAAAGAATTTTGTATGGCGACCATATAAATAACACTGTTAGAACATGATCAAAATATCTTTTCTATGTGAAATTAAGTATAAAATTTAAAAACTGACAAGAAAAGGAATAATATAGATCACGTATAACACATATGTCACATATACCTATACAGGTACATATACAGTAAAGGATACGTATACATACAGGTATAGTAAATGTTGACAAATGATTAGTCTACGAAGGTCTTCTTTGTTCTCTAGGCCTTTTTGAATTGAATTGATTGGAGCAAATATTGATGATGCCTGAAGGAAGAAGTTGCGCATGTGAATCACACAGTGCGGAACAAGCGAGCGGTGAGGACGCCTACCTGACAGCTCCGATGGAAGCGCAGGTGTGCGGGGAAAGGCCTGCGTGTATTAATGCCTTCGTACTGGATAAATCTTGGAAACTGGGAAATAGACCTACTCTTAGTTTTCACTGAGAGACATTTTTTCTTTAATTTTCACCGTGTTATTTCAGAAGGATGGTCCTTAGCCTGAAATGACCTTAAGACATGTAGGTGTTAATACGTGTTTTTGAAAAGATAGTGTTTTATACAAACACCTTCTTTCTCTGTCGGAACGTGTATACTCAGGCTCAGCGGAGGGAGCCGTGTCTCTCCAGGCACCGTCACGTCGGGTTCTACTTAACGTCTTCCGTTTTCGCTCTCTCCTTTCTTCCTGTGCCCTGATAGGTGCTGCTCTGTGCCCTTGGAGAGGAGCGGGGAGAAGCTCTGGTGCTCGCAACCTGTTGAGAGCCTCACCCCCCTGCCCCGGCCTCTTTCTTTGCGGGGCGGGTTGAGGGGGGCAGTACATTTAGCCCAGGAGCTCCCAGGAGGATGCGTGACTAAAGGAAGCGCTGGGCTGGGAGTCAGGGTTGAGGGCCAGGGTCCGACCCTCAGACTGAGTTGTGTGACCTTGCGTGAATCACTCATTGTACAGACTTTACTGTCTTCATGGTGAAGTTGAGATGCTAGTGAATAACTGGCTTAGTGATGTTACAGAGTTGCTGGGAGAACGAAATAAAAAAAGGAAATATAAGGCAGTCTATCAAAAAGAATATTATATGATCCAAATTTCACTATAAGTATACAATCTCTGTATAACACACACAGTCAGGGAAACTCAGTCTCAAAGTTATACTCAATCCAGCACAAAAGCCCTCAGAGAAGAAACAGGCTGGAGAGAACAGAGCCTGCATCAGGTAACAGCCAAGAGGAATTCCTAGGCTCTACCCAACCGCTCCACTTTCTTACATCCCCACAGTGACTACAGCAGCTCAGGACATGCAGGTTTTACACCAAGCCCTTTGGGCACAAACTGTGGGCTTCCAAATGTAAAATTAGAAAGCAAGCAACTCTGATCATCAACCTCCATTATCTTTCCCAATTTATAAGAAAGTGAAAAACACCAGTGGTTTCTGAAATGGATAAACAACATGGGGTGAATACGTACAAGGGAATAATATACATCCGTGGAAAGGAAAGCCATTGTGACATATTCTACACGTGCAGACCTTGAAAATATCACGCTAAGGGAAACAAGCTAGAGACAGAAGGGCCAATGCTGTGTTATTGCACTTAAATGGAACACCTAGAAGAGGCAAGTTCGCAGAGAGAGAAAGTAGAATAGGGTTTCTGGAGGCTGGGCGAGGGGGACAGGTGTTACTGTCTAGTGGGCACAGGGTTACGTTGTGGATCCTGAAGTTTGGGGTATAGATAGTAGTAATGGTTACAGAACACTGTGAATGCGTTTAGTGCCACTGAATCGTACAGTTTCAAACAGTTTAAATGATAAATATTATATTTTGCCGATATTATCACAATAAAAACCCTATTAGTAGCGTCAGCTTCATCGTTCATCTAACATAATGCCCGTTTCCTGTTTATAAACGAACCGTGATCACCTCCTCCCCAAAGCACCAGGGTCTCTGTGCCCTTTCTTGGGTGGCGTTTATTACTTTTCTAGTTAACTCCATATTAATGTCCTGTCACTTAAGAACTAAACTTTACATGAATCACGACCTACAGACCTTGTCTAGAATAATGGCAAAAAGAGAAAAGGAATGAAAGGAGTTGACATTAGTAAATCTGGGCCTGACACACCAAGACGACCCAGGGACGGCTAATGCCTCTTTGCCTCCCATGGCCACACGATGTTTCTAACCCTTCCTTTCTCCCCCCTCGAGTCCTTGTGTCCTTTGCCCTCATCCAGGAAGTAAGCCAGCATCATTTTTTCACAAGTGGCCTACTAAGCCCTCATTCTTTTAAAAAGATTTTTTGATGTGGACAATTTTTAAAGTCTTCATTGAATTTGTTACAATATTGCTTCTGTTTTATGTTTTGGTTTTTTGGCCACGAGGTATGGGATCTGAGTTCCCCGACCAGGGATCAAACCCTCACCCCCTGCATTGGAAGGTGAAGTCTTAACCACTGGACCACCAGGGAAGTCCCTAAGCCCTCATTTTTAAGGGGTCTGACTTTCCTTAACAGGGTTGCTCTCATTTCCCATTACCTTTTACTACCAAAGAGTCAGCGTTCAGGGGAAGCCCAGAGGATTCCCCCATGACTGCATTCTGTACCTATGATCTATCTTCCTTGATGTTACCAATCCAGCACTCAGATAACAGAGGAATGCACTTTTTTATTCGTTGGTCAGGTATTAGAATTCCTTTTCAATGGAAGCGTGACAGTTTTCCCTGAAGGAAGCATTCTGTTCTTAGATGTTACAATCTCTAAACAAATAGAACCTAAGTTCAAAGATATACGAAGAAAAATGTTTGGTTGCAGGTCATTCAGTATAATAGTGGCCATGTCACCTCCAGCTTTCTGATCCAGAACTGTGGTCCTCTGACCATAAGAGAAACCACAGGATATTTTAGAGAAACATGTGGGATGGAACCCTCATCTCAGAAGGCACTACCTCCCAGCTGGTACAACGACTGAGTCCTGAATATCCCACTCCATCTCTCTCCAAGGCCCCCGTACGTAAAACCTTGTACGTGATGGCTCTGGACCCACAGCCTCACTCCTTCTGTAACGTATCCTCAGGACAGAGGTGAGGATGTGGGCACCCCGTGGAGACGAACGCCTGTTCCGGGACCTCTGTGGACACACCCAGGAAGGCAAATCCGTGCCCAGAAAGCATGCGTCTCAGTGCAGGAGGACTCCTGCACTCTTCAGGACATAAAGGGCTCCGTTTAATAGTAGTGATGCCCATTGATGGGCACCTCTGACCATTCCACTCGGCAGGAAAGAGGCTCAGCTGTTCTGGTAGAATGATTAAGTCGAACTTTTCTTTTTGAAAGCTTCTTGATTTGGAGATAAATTATATTTTTAACTTTCAGGCTGGGGTCTCAGCATTGGTCTCATCTCTTGGCAATTTGCACAACAGCAGTTGCATCAACCAGATCATCCTGGGGTCCAGGAAGTCAGTGATGTTGAGCCTTGATGTAACCTGCGGCCAGGGTACCATGGGCGTGGGTTCATGGTCATGTCTTAAAACAAACAAACAAACAAACAAAAAACCACTTTAGAGTTACGTCCAGATTTTTACATTTTATTTCGATTCCAGTAGCCTATTGTTCTCTTAAAATCTTATCTTCAGTAGCAGATTTATCCTGGAGAAACCATCGCAATATTCTGAGTTAATTTTTTCACTGTGTGTCATGACCTGATGAATAACTCCGATTATTCAATAGTTTATAAATCCTCACTACCTTCCCCCATTTCTATTGGGTCACCACCTCAGATTTCCCTCGTTCAAGGAATTGGCTATTAGCCACGTTTGGTAGCAAGGACTTGATAAATCAAAGTCTTGTGCTAGAAACGGAATTCATTCTGGGTATTTCAAGCAGAACATAATGTAACACATTTGTTCTTGCAAATTCCTGAGAAGAAACATACGACCAGGCTCCAGGCTGGGCAAGAAAGTCTCCCCAGCCTGACCCATCAGGAGAGTTACTTCCTGTGACACTGTGGTGAAGCCTAGGGCTCTGGAGACCACAGCTGGGGCAGCCGAGGTCCAGAGCAAAGACCGAACTGACCCCCAAGGACGAGACGGCAGAGTCAGGGAGCCTCCCCGGCTGCAAACACAAGTTCCTCTGGTGCTGGTGAAACTGCCCACCAGCAGCGGAAATCTGAGTGTGGCCCCTTCGCCCGTGATGCTCAGCAGTGAGACCTGTGACCCTTCCCACAGCTGCCAGGGAGGCGAAGCATGGTCTTCTCTTCGTCCTCACCTCTCAGATCCCACAGAGCACATCCAACTGTCGAGACCTCGTTTTCACTGGGCGCTTGTGCTGCAGAAAAATATGGAAAGTGTCTGTGTTGCTTTCCGTGTTCCTCAGCAGACAAACACCTTGGAGAAGACATGAGGTGGATGAGAATGCAGAGAGATCGTCTACACCACACGCTCCGGGCTGTAAACAAGGGTCCTTGTCCGTCACCCATGCTCGTGTATGTGGACATCACAGTGGCAGTGTCCACAAATGTAGCAAAATGCTCGTTATCTAGAGGACACTAAATAAATATTTCTTTCATTGAATTGATAGATTGGGTGAAAATAATTACAGCTGGGGGAATATACATATTCTTAAAAAGAATGTTTTCATAACAGGAAAGTGGAAATGTGGTGAGGAAAGTTTAAACCAAGCCATATGTAGCACAGATGAAGAAATCGGGAATGTTTTGCCAAGAGGAGATTTCATTCAGTGAAATGATGACATAATAGCTTTTATATGCATGAATAATTTCCATGTGGAAAAGAGACTATATATATTTAGGAGGTGTAAACAAAAGTTGAAGCATGAGATGAATAGTCATTTTAAGAAGCAGAATTTCAGCTCAATTTGAAAAACAAATTTCAAACTTTGGAGAATTCAGGACACACTGCCTTGTGTTGGAAAGTGTTCCCTCTCTTGGATGACGTGCTGAGAACCAGGACGGATGCCTCTTCGTTCTATTGTTCTTAGGAGACAGAGTCACAATGAAACTTTCCAAAAATATTCCATCAAAACCATGTCCTTGGGGCTTCCCTGGTGGCGCAGTGGTTGGGAGTCCGCCTGCCGATGCAGGGGACGCGGGTTCGTGCCTCGGTCCGGGAGGATCCCACATGCCGTGGAGCGGCTGGGCCCGTGAGCCATGGCCGCTGAGCCTGCGCGTCCGGAGCCTGTGCTCCGCAACGGGAGAGGCCACGACAGGGAGAGGCCCACGTACCGGAAAAAAAAAAAAAAAAAATCCTTGGAATGCTCCTAAGAATTGTTTAGGATAAAAAAAAGCTTCAAGGTCAAATAAGTTTATGAAACCCTGGGGCGCCGTCCATCCTCAGTGCAGGCTTCTCAGAGATCTGAGCTTGCTCATGAGAACCATGAAGATCCAGGGGACGGGCACTTGAGACCCGCCTCACCTGTGGGTCCGTGTTTGGTTTCACAGCAGAGCAGCCCACAGAGGAAATTCTCTAGGTGCCTCAGGAGAGGCGTGCCTCCATGGGTGCTTCCGGGAATGCTTCCGAGAGATGCTTCCGTGGACGGAGAGGCAAGATCGGACAGTCGGTACCTTGCTTGGCTTTGTTTCCCCACCTCTTACTACGATGCCTGTACTGTGGTGTAAACACGTGTCAGATGGACCAGGTGGGAAGTTAGAGACAGGAAGGAAAAGGAGAAGGAGGGAACGAGGGAGGGAGGAAGCAAAGGGAAGAGAGAAGGCAGGAAAGACCAGGAGGAAAAATTGAAGATAAAAAAGGAGAAAAGGAGGAGAAACGGGAGGGAGAAGGTGGATTCAACCACACGATTGTGACTAGAACACATTGATTATTTTGTCCAAACTTTTAATTGTGCAATATAATGTATAGCCTAGAAACATGCAAAAGAAAACAGAGATGCACAGCTCTGAGAAGTCCGAGGCCTCTCTGAGCCTTTCTGAGCTGATCTCTGCGTGTTATAACCCGCTTGAGACCACTGGAGATGTTCCCACACAATCACGTCATTACGTCCACTGGAGCACTGCATGTGACATGGCCCCCCTCCACCGATGGCCTCGGGGCTCCCCTTTCTCAGCCAGGTCTCGAGCATAGGAGACCATTGTCCTGAAGGAATGATTTGGTCTCATATTCACTGCCTGGGGGGTTTGAAAGCGAGGTGCTTCTCGGGGTGATTCAGGAAAATAGCACTTCAATAATGCACTTAAGAAGAGGCTGTATTGCAATACGATACACTTCATGGTTACTTAAGAAAAAAAATCAATCTTGAAGAAAAGCATGCTTGGTTAGGCATTTATTTTTTCAGCAACCAGTATAATGAACACAAAAGGCTAGAAGTACTGACACCCTAAAACCATTAGATTTGTACACAGATGAGGGATTTGCATAAATCCCATTTGGGACTAAATAAGCAAGAGAGGGTTGACGCTGCTCTCTGAGCACAGAAAGGTCGCAGATAAATTGCTTCACTCAGGCGAAACCATCAAGGGACCCGCTTGCGGTTAAATACAACTTTGAAAAATGGGCAGAATCAACATTCATGAGTAACAGGAGTCTGTAAGCATCCCAGACCTTCACTGGGTGACTTAGCTTTCATTAGCAAATGAGTCAAGTCAGAGGTGGTTCTGATGGCGGATTTATGCACACACTGCCTTGGGGACTTGGGCAAATACACTGTTTCAAAGGAAAAGATCAATTACACATTTATTTCCCAGCTGGTGCTCCACAGGGAGAGATGCATATTGCGTGGCCCCTTCCACAGGCGGATAGGAAAGGTGGACATCAGCACCTGTGTCCCTGCCTCCCTCTTTCTAACAAACAGGTTACCTTATCTGGGGTCACCAGAGGCTCGCACATTATTACTTTATTACCCAGGCTTTCTCACTGGACCACAGGTGAGCATTTGCAACTTCTGCATATTAACAGTTTATTTGAAATGTAATCTCTACACTGGCTAACATTTTGGGTCACAGGATTGCGGAGAAAGAAGGAAGAAAGGTAGGAAGCTTTCCCACGTTACTTCTAGTATTTGGGGTTGACAGTGAATTCCGGAAAGGCTGCTTCCATAAATTATAAAGGAAATAAATGGAAATAGATCACTTCCATATTTGATATAGGTCAGACTTGTAAAATTCTTTCTTCTTTTAAAACAAATGCACTAAAGTCTATATTTCAATCTCAGGGATGCTGGGAGCAGTGTATCAGTGTAAATATGGCAAATATCCAGAAAATTACTGTGCAGAATTCCATTCCTCAACTGTACTCTAGCGTTTGAAGCGCCCACAATTTTATTAAAGCCCAGGAAGCTGAAGCCTGTAGAGTTAAACACGGTTCTCAAGGTCACTTAGATAATAAGGGGATTTGTCCCGCTTGCCACCTTTGGCTATTGTCAGAGGTCTAAACGAGAGACCTCTCTAAGAATCACAAAAAATAAAGGCTGCAGGACGAAGCTAAGGTCAGCGTGGAGGCAGCCTGATGCCAGGCAGAGTCCGACAAAGAGACACAGACTGGAAGGAGGGAAGAGTTTCCAGGAAACTTAGGAAAAGATCCCCCAGAGACAGGCGCTGACGGGACGTGGAAGCGTGAGAACGTATGTTTCCGCTTCTTGCCTGTGTACCTGGGAGTGGAGTTTCTGGGTCATATAGTAACCGTATGTTTAATCATTGGAGAAATCGCCAGGCTGTTTTCCAAGGATGACACATCATTTTAAATTCCCACTATGGTGTGTGAATGTCCAGAGACAACTTGTGAAGCCTGAACTTTATTCTGTAGGTCCTTAGTGTCAGCCATAAGCTTTCTTTTCATGCTATACCAACAGACAGCACAATCTTGACTACAAGGTCATGCTAAAACATATATGAATACATTCAATTACCGAGTTCAGGGATATTACATATAAAACATAGAGGACTAAGACATAAAAGACCTAGAGAAATAGCAGCAAAATGGAAGACATAAAGGTGCTAAATAAGAGAGAACTTTTATTTATAACAAGAGACAACGTTTTTTTATTTTACTACACATGAGATTTTTCTGAGAAATAAATCAATAGGAAATGCTCTAAGATAAATATTTTGAGAAGATTTTTGAGTGCCCAATATCTAACCGAGCCTGACAGGGTATGTGATTTTCCATTTGCAGTTTCAGGAGACATCACTTTCCCTCTGGCAGAGTGATGGGAAGAGGTGAAAGCATCTTTTTTCTCATTTTTTCTCATTTGGGATGCTCTTTGAGTGAAATAGTGGCTGGATCAATTTACATTTCCACCAACAGTGCAAGAGGCTTCCCTTTTCTCCGCACCCATTACAGCATTTATTGTTTGTAGATTTTTGATGATGGCCATTCTGACCAGTGTGAGGTGATCTCATTGTAGTTTTGATTTGCATTTCTCTAATGATTAGTGATGTTGAACATCCTTTCATGTGTTTGTTGGCAGTCTGTATATCTTCTTTGGAGAAATGTCTATTTAGGTCTTCTGCCCGTTTTTGGATTGGGTTGCTTGTTTTTCTGATATTGAGCTGCATGAGCTGCTTGTATATTTTGGAGATTAATCCTTTGTCAGTTGCTTCGTCTGCAAATATTTTCTCCCATTCTGAGGGTTGTCTTTTCATCTTGTTTATGGTTTCCTTTGCTGTGCAAAAGCTTTTAAGTTTCATTAGATCTCAGTTGTTTATTTTTGGGTTTATTTCCATTTCTCTAGGGGAGGTGGGTCGTAAGGGATCTTGCTGTGATTTACGTCATAGAGTGTTCTGCCTATGATTTCCTCTAAGAGTTTTATACGGTCTGGCCTAACATCTAGGTCTTTAATCCATTTTGAGTATATTTTTGTGTATGGTGTTAAGGAGTGTTCTAATTTCATTCTTTTACCTGTAGTTGTCCAGTTTTCCCAGCACCACTTATTGAAGAAGCTGTCTTTTCTCCACTGTGTATTCCTGCCTCCTTTATCAAAGATAAGGTGACCATATGTACATGGGTTTATCTCTGGGCTTTCTATCCTGTTCCATTGATCTATATTTCTGTTTTCATTCCAGTACAATACTGTCTTGGTTACTGTAGCTTTGTAGTATAGTCTGAAGTCAGGAAGCCTGATTCCTCCAGCTCCATTTTTCTTTCTCAAGATTGCATTGGCTATTTGGTGTCTTTTGTGTTTCCATACAAATTGTGCAATTATTTGTTCTTGTTCTGTGAAAAATGCCATTGGTAGTTTGATAGGGATTGCATTGAATCTGTAGATTGCTTTAGGTAGTATAGTCATTTTCACAATGTTAATTCTTCCAGTCCAAGAACATGGTATATCTCTCCATCTGTTTGTATCATCTTTAATTTCTTTCATCAGTGTCTTATAGTTTTCCATATACAGGTCTTTTGTCTCCTTAGGTAGGTTTACTCCTAGGTATTTTATTCTTTTTGTTGCAATGGTAAATGGGTGTCTTTCCTTAATTTCTCTTTCAGATTTTTCATCATTAGTGTATAAGAATGCAAGAGATTTGTGTGCATTAATTTTGTATCCTGCAACTTTACCAAGTTCATTGATTAGCTCTAGTAGTTTTCCGGTAGCATCTTTAGGATTCTCTATGTATAGTATCATGTCATCTGCAAACAGTGACAATTTTACTTCTTCTTTTCTGATTTGGATTCCTTCTATTTCTTTTTCTTCTCTGATTGCTATGGCTAAAACTTCCAAAACTATGTTGAAAAATAGTTGTGAGAGTGGGCAACCTTGTCTTGTTCCTGATCTTAGTGGAAATGCTTTCAGTTTTTCACCATTGAGGACGATGTTGGCTGTGGGTTTGTCATATATGGCCTTTATTATGTTGAGGAAAGTTCCCTCTATGCCTACTTTCTGGAGGGTTTTTATCAAAAATGGGTGTTGAATTTTGTTGAAAGATTTTTCTGCATCTATTGAGATGATCATATGGTTTTTCTCCTTCGATATGTTAATATGGTGTATCACATTGCTTGCTTTGTGTATATTGAAGAATCCTTGCATTGCTGGGATAAACCCCAGTTGATCATGGTGTATGATCACTTTAATGTGCTGTTGGATTCTGTTCGCTAGTATTTTGTCGAGGATTTTTGCATCTATGTTCATCAGTGATACTGGCCTGTAGTTTTCTTTCTTTGTGACGTCTTTGTCTGATTTTGGTATCAGGGTGATGGTGGCCTCGTAGAATGAGTTTGGGAGTGTTCTTCCCTCTGCTATAATTTGGAAGAGTTTGAGAGGGATAAGTGTTAGCTCTTCTCTAAATGTTTGATAGAATTCTCCTGTGAAGCCATCTGGTCCTGAGCTTTTGTTTGTTGGAAGATTTTTAATCACAGGCTCAATTTCAGTGCTTGTGATTGGTCTGTTCATATTTTCTATTTCTTCCTGGTTCAGCCACAGAAGGTTGTGCTTTTCTAAGAATTTGTCTATTTCTTCAAGGTTGTCCATTTTATTGGCATATAGTGGCTTGTAATAATCTCTCATGATCCTTTGTATTTCCGCAGTGTCAGTTGTTACTTCTCCTTTTTCATTTCTAATTCTATTGATTTGAGTCTTCTCCCTTTTTTTCTTGATGAGTCTGGCTAATGGTTTATCAATTTTGTTTATCTTCTCAAAGAACCAGCTTTTAGTTTTATTGATCTTTGCTATTGTTTCCTTCATTTCTTTTTCATTTATTTCTGACCTTATCTTCATGATTTCCTTCTTCTGCTAACTTTGGTGGTTTTTGTTCTTCTTTCTCTAATTGCTTTAGGTGTACGTTTAGGTTGTTTATTTGAGATGTTTCTTGTTTCTGGAGGTAGGATTGTATTGCTATAAATTTCCCTCTTAGAACTGCTTTTGCCTCATCCCATAGATTTTGGGTCATCGTGTTTTCATTGTTATTTGTTTCTAGGTATTTTTTGATTTCCTCTTTGATTTCTTCAGTGATCTCTTGGTTATTTAGTAGTGTATTGTTTAGCCTCCATGTGTTTGTTTTTTTTACAGATTTTTTCCTGTAATTGATATCTAGTCTCACAGCGTTGTGATCAGAAAAGATGCTTGATATGATTTCAATTTTCTTAAATTTACCAAGGCTTGATTTGTGACCCAAGATGTGATCTATCCTGGAGAATGTTCCATGAGCACTTGAGAAGAAAGTGCATTCTGCTGTTTTTGGATAGAATGTCCTATAAATATCAGTTAAGTCCATCTTGTTTAATGTATCATTTAAAACTGTGTTTATTTATTCTCATTTTGGATGATCGGTCCATTGGTGAAAGTGGGGTGTTAAAGTCCCCTACTATGAATGTGTTACTGTTGATATCCCCTTTTATGGTTGTTAGCATTTGCCTTATGTATTGAGGTGCTCCTATGTTGGGTGCATAAATATTTACAATTGTTATATCTTCTTCTTAGATTGATCCCTTGATCATTATGTAGTGTCCTTCTTTGTCTCTTGTAACATTCTTTATTTAAGTCTATTTTGTCTGATATGAGTATTGTTATGCCAGCTTTCTTTCAATTTCCATTTGCATGGAATGTCTTTTTCCATCCCCTCGCTTTCAGTCTGTAAGTGTCCCTAGGTCTAAAGTGGGTCTCTTGTAAACAGCATATATATGGATCTTTTTTGTATCCATTCAGCCAGTCTATGCCCTTTGGTTGGAGCATTTAATCTATTTACCTTTAAGGTAGTTATTGATATGCATCTTCCTATTATCATATTCTTAATTGTTTTGGGTTTGTTATTGTAAGTCTTTTTTTCTTTTCTTGTGTCTCCTGCTTAGAGAAGTTCCTTTAGCATTTGTTGTAAAGCTGGTTTGGTGGTGCTGAGTTCTCTTAGTTTTTGCTTATCTGTAAAGGTTTTAATTTCTCCAACGAATCTGAATGAGATCCTTGCCGGGTAGAGTAATCTTGGTTCTAGGTTTTTCCCTTTTATCACTTTAAATATGTCCTGCCTTTCCCTTCTGGCTTGCAGAGTTTCTGCTGAAAAATCAGCTGTTAACCTTATGGGGGTCTCCTTGTATGTTATTTGTTGCTTTTCCCTTGCTGCTATTAATATTTTTTCTTTGTATTTAATTTTTGATAGTTTGATTAATATGTGTCTTGGTGTGTTTCTCCTTGGATTTATCCTGTATGGGACTCTGTGCTTCCTGGACTTGATTGACTCTTGCTTTTCCCATATTAGGGAAGTTTTCAACTATAATTTCTTCAAATATTTTCTCACTCCCTTTCTTTTTCTGTTCTTCTTCTGGGACCCCTATAATTTGAATGTTGGTGCATTTAATATGGTCCCAGAGGTCTCTGAGGCTGTCCTCAATTCTTTTCATTCTTTTTTCTTTATTCTTCTCTGTGGTAGTTATTTCCTCTATTTTATCTTCCAGGTCACTTAACCATTCTTCTGCCTCGGTTATTCTGCTATTGATTCCTTCTAGAGAATTTTTAATTTTATTTATTGTGTTGTTCACCATTGTTTGTTTGCTCTTTAGTTCTTCTAGGCCCTTCTTAAACTCTTTTCGTATTTTCTCCATTCTATTTCCAAGATTTTGGATCATCTTTACTATCATTACTCTGAATTCTTTTTCAGGTAGACTGCCTATTTCCTCTTCATTTGTTTGGTCTGGTGGGTTTTTACCTTACTCCTTCATTTGCTGTGTGTTTCTCTGTCTTCTCATTTTGTTTAACTTACTGTGTTTGGGGTCTCCTTTTCACAGGCTGCAGGTTTGCAGCTCCCTTTGTTTTTGGTGTCTGCCCCCAGTGGGTAAGTTTGGTTCAGTGGGTTGTGTAGGCTTCTTGGTGGAGGGGACTAGTGCCTGTGTTCTGGTGGATGAGGCTGAATCTTGTCTTTCTGGTGGGCAGGACCACGTCCAGTGGTGTGTTTGGGACGTCTGTGAACTTATTATGATTTTAGGCAGGCTCTTTGCTAATGGGTGGTGTTGTGTTCCTGTCTTGGTAGTTGTTTGGCATGGGGTGTCCAGCACTGTAGCTTGCCAGCCATTGATTGGAGCTGGGTCTTGGCATTGAGATGGAGATCTCTGGGAGAACTTTCACTGTTTAATATTACGTGGAGCCTGGATGTCTCTGGTGGTCCAATGTCCTGAACTCGGCTTTCCCACCTCAGTGGCTCTGGCCTGACACCCAGCCAGGGCACCAAGACCCTGTCAGCCACTCAGCTAACTGGGCTCTCGGCACCGGAATCCCTGTCTCACCCCATGGACAAGTGGCTGAGGGATGCTTAGTCTTCTTAGCTCAGTGTCATTTACCAAGCTATGTCTCAACCCTAACCTTTCCTGAAATGTCTGCTGCAGGTTGTGAAAAACTCACAGTGTAGCAGGTAAGGGCAGCCTGTGAAGAGCATCTGCTAACTCACAAGGTGTAATTAGGGGATGAGGGCACCCGACCAAGGTCACACCCTCAGGAAACTCTGATGCTGGCTAGACTGCCTGACCTAGACCCTCCTAGTTGTGGTGCTACTGCCTCTCTGGTGATCCATATCTTGTTTTCAAATGTAGTGAAAAGATTACAATTGCTCATTCAAAAAATATATCTTGTTCTAAACCCTTCATATTATTCTGGCTTTGTACGCATGTCTCCCCATCTCCTGATCCCACAGGAGAGGTATCTGTACCAGTGTGGTTCGACAGTGAGTTATTCACAGCATGGTGGACACCTGGACAGGAAAGGTCCTTCTGAACCCCCGTCTACTTTCCTCAGCTCCTTTGGGTGGACTTTGCTTTCCTCACAATGGTGACCACTAAGGATGATGCTCATGGCAGTGAGGAGCAGCTTTTACAGCTTAGACCAGTTCACAAACTGGACATCCCTTAAACAAATATTTCTTGAGTACTGAGCACCTCTTACACCCCAGCATTGTAACGGGTGCTGTGGATACAGAAGGACATGAAAAATGAGACGTCTCATCTTCCATAACAATGAATAAAGAGGACACAGGATACCCACAAACATAAGTAAACAGGTGAAAAGAAAATTGTGTCACTGGCGGTGCTATGCAGAGAACTTGAATAGCATGTGACAGGCAGCTACTCCGGACTGTGATTGCAGAAGTTGGCCGGGAACATTGGTGCCCCAGCTGAGACTGAATGTGTCATTTCTAGCAGAGGGGACATCAGTGCTTCTATTAACCGGCACCCCTGGACTAGTTTTAACCTCTCTACGCTTGAGTCTCCTCATCTGTAAAAGTGAGGTAATAATAGCATTAACTCACGGGGTTGTTGTGAGGAGAAAAGTTGTTACAAAATGCATATGACACAGCAGTATCCATAACCAGAAGCATCACTGAAATTAACCATTGCTGTTTTGCAGTGATTATTATTATGACCTTTCTTTTCCAGTTCACGTTCGCTTCCAAGAAGTAAGACGTCAAGAAGAAAAGCTAGTATGTGTGGGTTCACAAACACATAGTTAATTCACGTAGATTATAACCACAGGAGTGGGAAAGATAGAGTATCTCCTTTAATCAGAAAATCCTAACGCTCAGTGATTCAAAGCAACCTGTGTAATTAATACACATGTCCATTCCTTATAGTGTCATAATTACCCACTGCATAAAACCTTCCCTCACTTCTCCTAAGACCATTTTCTCCTACTTACTATTATATTGGTACATGCATTTTTCATTATATGGTCACTAAAATCAGAAGGCAGCCCCTAAACTGTCACAAATTGGACTTAACCTAAATTCACTGACTTAGTAGATTATACCTTGATCATAGAGAATATTTACAACCTTCCCAAAATCACCTAATTACACTCTCTAAAGCCTTGAACAGAATACAATTTATATACTTTTTTTTGTTAAAACATCTTCTCGGATGCAATAAATTTCTATTATCTTCAGTCTTATGCAATACTCTCCATCCTGGTGCTTCTTATTCTGATTTTCTTAATTCCTTAAAAATAAAAAAACCACCCTCTTCAGTTTCTCACTTTCACCCTCCTTATCAGCACTTCCCCAACAAGTCTTGTTTAAACAGAATTTCTTCGTATAAATACTCTTAAATTTGAGAGTTCTATAACACCACTGTTGCTTGGGATTTCCCTGGTTCAGACACCTAAATAAAAGCACCCTTTGAGATAATCTTTTTTAACCTAAAAATTAAAAAAAAATGTTATCAATAATTTAATCCACACTTTATAAAAATTATATTAAAATAATTAAACACATACTTAGAGAGTACAGACAATGAAATTCTCCTTACTAGAAAACCGGTAAAGGCATCTAGCTAACTACCTGCCAAACTCAAGTTTAAGTTGCCTGACTGCACATTGTTAAGTGAACAGCAGTGATGATACAGTGCAAACAGAATATTCATAGCGTAAACGTAGACCTGCACGTCCTCATGAAGACAGAGCAGTTGACAGGAAACCAGCACTCTTGGGAGAAACAAGTCAGACAGAAAACATCTATTCAAACTCGAGAGAGAGATGCTGAGACAGGGGAGCAGGCAGAGGGGAGGACTGAGGGATGTGGCCCACCTGGGGAACCACACCTTCCCTGAGGGCTTGAGGGTCCGTCCGGGGCACAAAGGGGAGAGGTGGGGCTCCAGCTAAAACTCCAGATCAAACCCAGGTTTGATCCCACCATTGATGTAAGCTACCAAGGACTTTAAAAGGCTACGATGAACACTTAAAAAATAGAAGAAAATCTGTACTCAGTATATGAAAAGATACAGATTTTCATCAGTTAATTAGAATTTATTTTTTTTAAATAGAAATTCTAAAATCTGAAAACATAGTATATGTGAAGTTATGAAATCCCTAAATCCCTAAAGAGTTTACACAGCAGCTTTGACAGAACAGAAAGCGGGATTTCAGCTCTGGAAGACAGCTCATTAGAAATGAAAACACTGAGACACAGAGAAAATAGCTCCAGAGCAAAGGAAGGGATTTCAGAAATCAATAAAGAGGAGTTGAATGGAGAAGTAGAGGAAAATTAACTGAATATGGCATAGAACAATAATAGCAATATTTGGGAGACTTAAGATGATGTAAAATTTCAATGCATAATGTCAATTACGTTGAAGTCAGGAGAAGAATAGTGGTGTCAGCATGTTCTAAAGTCCTAGGATTATTTGGGGATCTAACTATGATACGTATGTGACATAGAACACAGTTTGAAAATTAAATCATTACAATAATAAAAGTACTTAAAAGGGCTTATGTCACTATACTGATAATAAAAATATATTTTAAGGTTAGAAAATTTTCTAGAAATAAATAGGGATCTGTCTAAACAATGAATAGTTCAATTCAACAAAAAGCTATATTGCTCTTAATCTGTATAATAAATTTCAGAAAAATAAATATAATAATTCTAAATCCGACTAATATAGTTTTAAAATAGATAAAGCAAAAAATGAGAGAATTCAAAGAAGGGAAAAGTTCACGGGAGATTTAACATGTCTCAGAATAATTGAGAAAATAAGCGGACGGAAAAACCAGTCTTCACTGATAAAAAAACCTGAGGGCTTCCCTGGTGGCGCAGGGGTTGAGAATCTGCCTGCCAATGCAGGGGACACGGGTTCGAGCCCTGGTCTGGGAAGATCCCACATGCCGCGGAGCAACTGGGCCCGTGAGCCACAGCTACAGAGCCTGCGCGTCTGGAGCCTGTGCTCCGCAACAAGAGAGGCCGCGACAGTGAGAGGCCCGCGCACTGCGATGAAGAGTGGCCCCCGCTCGCCGCAACTAGAGAAAGCCCTCGCACAGAAACAAAGACCCAACACAGCCAAAATAAATAAATAAATTTATTAAAAAAACAAAAAAAAAAAAAACAGAAAAAACCTGAGTAACATAATTAAGAAATTGAATAACACATTAAGAAATTGTGTAACATAACTATGAATATGTGATTAAGAGACATGATCTAATTTGTATACATAGAACACAGCCCTGAACCACTGCAGAATTCATAGTCTTTTGAAGCACATATTGAATATTAACAACAATGACCACGTGCTGGGCCATAAATAGAGAGCCTCCATGAATTTCAAAGGGTTGGTCTCATCCAGAGTGTGTTCTCGGACTAGAGGGGAATTAAGCTAAAAATTATTGTAAAAAAGGAAAACTAATGAAGATCCCAAACTTCTTAAATATTTTTTCTAAGTCTTTATTGAATTTGTTACAATATTGCTTCTGTTTTATGTTTTTGTTTTTTTTCTGGCCCCGAGGCCTGTGGGATCTTAGCTCCCCAACCAGGGATCGAACCCGCACCCCCTGCATTGGAAGGCGAAGTCTTAACCACTGGACTGCCAGGGAAGTCCCCCAAACTTCTTGAATATTAATCAACCCATTTCTAAATAATTTACAATTTACAACAATAATCTATATAAATCTAATTTCTAAAAAAGAAATATTTTGAACTACATTCTAATCAAAGCACAACACATCAAGACTTGTTGGACAAAGCGAAAGCAATGTTTTAGTGTGAAATTTGTAGGGTTAAATGCATATATTGAGGAAAACAAGAAAGGCTGAAAATCAATAATATAAGCCTCCATATCATAGAAGAAGAGCAGAAATGTGAAAAGGGGAGAATGTGACGGGTCCTCCCAACGCCAGAGCTGTCCTCTCCTCCCCCCTCAGCACCCCTGTACTCGCCAAACACTGCACTGTCTCACAGCCAGCTTCCTGGGGAGCCCAGCGATAACTGCCCAGCTCCACTCTACACACGAGTAGTTCTTTTCTTCTATAATAACCAAAACACCAAACATCACACATCTTGTAGGGTAAAGGTTTACTGTTCCTTTGAATTACTTTCTTAGAGTACACAGCCAAGAGTGGAATAGGGGTGTGTGTGTGTGTGTGTGTGTGTGTGTGTGTGTGTGTGTGTGTACAGCATGTTACATATATTATATATGTTTGCAAACATACATTTTTCCCAATTTTAATATACAATCCTATAAATTTGTTACATATCCAATCTACTCATTTAGCTGGTTTCCTAGCCCCTCATAATAATCAGGTATTACGATTTTTATTTAAAATTTAAGAGACAAAATGGAATCTCATCCTTCCTTTAGTTTGAAATTTCATTCACTAGTAATACTACATTAAAAAAATTTATATTACTTTCCTTATAAAATCCTTAGCAAAGTATATGAGATAAACCCCAATGTTACATAAATGTTACATCTAATTGTTTTTACTAATTTTTAAAGAGCTCACAAATACTTAGCTTATTTTGTTTTGTTTTTATGCTAAAGGTAGTCCTCTAAAGGCTGTGGAGGAAACTAGTTATATGTGTTTGTAAGACTTTGCAACAAGTAGGAGCTAATGGTATGAATGAAAGAACCATGGGGCTGTAGGTCCCAGCCACCCACAGCCCAAGATGCCAAATAAACACAAGAGAACAGCAAGAAACACAAGTGTGGGCCTGGTCCAGGGGCCTTCCTGGTAACAAGGCAGCCCCTGAGTGCAGGTAGGTGTCCTGTCGTCATGGCACTCGGTTATAAGTTATCGGAGGAAAAGCGTAACTGCGTGATTTACATTTCTAGTCCAAGAGTAGCTGCAGGGAATTGATTCATTTTTCAGCATTCGGGCTCATAATGTCATGTCAAGGAGAATATTTAAAAGTGAGTAATAACCCAAATGCAACCATTTGAAAAATATTTGTTGAATGCCTACTCTGTGACTAGAAACCACTTAGAGAGTGGGAACACAAAACCAAATTCGTTATGCCCATGCCCTCAAAGAGTTCAAGTAATCAATCTACCTTGGAAAAAGCTGGTAAAAATGTAGGTAACATTATAGTGAGGTAACATTATATTAAACTCAATAAATATTCATTGAGGAGCTACGGGCACACAGCAATGAACTGGAGAGGAACAATCCTCATGTGGATACGGGCTTTAGAATAAGAGACAGGAGAGCATCTCGCAGCCTGGGCAGATCCCAGTGACAACAAGAGAAGGAACATACAGGAGGAAGGAGAAGTTGTAACTTGGGGAGCACAGGGACAATGGGGGAGGGGTGGAAGGACCAGCCTGAACGTGGAGAGAGCTGTCTTCCACGGGGACTCGTGGATAAGAGCTGAGGTGCCCACAGAAACTTGGAGTCAGAAGTGGGTTACCCTGGGTGTGTCTGTTCCCCACGGTCTGAACTATGGGCTTAGAACAAAATAGATGTTCAGTAGACATCTGTTGGATAAATAAAAGATTGCATTTTAAAATAAAATGTCTACATAAAATGCTCTTATAACACCGACACTATGAAAGCACATGAAAGATTAGGAAATCACTAATAATGTAAGATGCATGGACACCTAAGTTAGTCTGTGATGATGATTTATAATTAAAGGATAGTCTATGGAAAATACAAGGTAAGCACAGGATGAAATTTAAATTAGCTTCTTATTCATAAAACTCCCAGAACTTTTTTTTTCTTTCCGGTACGTGGGTCTCTCACTGTTGTGGCCTCTCCCGCTGCGGAGCGCAGGCTCAGCGGCCATGGCTCACGGGCCCAGCCGCTCCGCGGCATGTGGGATCTTCCCGGACCGGGGCACGAACCCGTGTCCCCTGCATCGGCAGGCGGACTCTCAACCACTGCGCCACCAGGGAAGCCCCTGTAAAACTCCCAGAACTTTTATGTCATTATTATCGATCCCAAATGATCCAGAAAATGCAGGAGCGTTAAGTACTCCAGCCGTTCTAAGCTGCGGAGCGCACCTCTACTTTGGTCACAGGAAGTCACCCACCTGAACTGTGGCAGCTGGGTTGGAAGATGTGACCACCTGAGGCACATCCAGGGGACTTGTAAGGAACAGGGACACGTGTTCTGAAGTATCCTATCCTTCCTAACACCCGTGGACAGTCAAGGTGCATCAATGTGACCAAGGCTGCCCTGATGGTCAACTCAATTCTACTGCTGGACCTGGAGCAGACGGTGCTGTGGTCCCTGGGCAATGGGGTAGAGAAAGGCTCCTGGGCTCTCAGGGCTGTCCACAAAGATGAAAGGAGATTGGCCCTGTGCAATTCCGAAGTCACTCTGCACTTGGAGACACACAGGGGATGGAGACCTGGGTGTGGTTGGACTCCCAGCTCCGACCGGACACCAGCAGAATGGAGTTGCGCGTCAGGCTTGTTCATCTGCTGAGACGGGCAAATCATTAAGCCTTCCAAGCCTCCACTTCCTTTTTGTAAAATAAAGATTAATGGAGCCACTCGCAAGACTGATGGAAGTGTTGGAAATAATACATTTAAAGTACTTACACCCAGCATGGAACATTTTGCAAGTTTTGTAAATCACAGGTACCATTAGAAGCAGGAACATTAATAACCTAATTCTTTTCAACCCATGATGAACCTGATATCCAGATTCATTCCTAGCAATTTGAGCTGTACTTTCCTAAGGAAGATTCTTGCTCAGTTACCAACATAAATCCTATGGTCATGTCTCGTTTTGAAATCTGACATTTTTTATATTTAAAAAATATATATATTTTTATATTTTAAAGTTACAAACTATGAAATGTGTCACCATGGCTTCCCTGTCTGCCACATGCCTGTGTGTGAACACCACACACACTACAGGCTCTAGGACAGCAGCATGATTACTTTGCATAATTTTTAGAAGAGGATTTACTTATCTACCATGTGATGGAAACAAATTACTGCAGCTTAATAATTCACTCCCTGCCTAAGTAGCCTGTTCATACTTAGGAATGGATTGATAAAGCGAATACTGGCATGGGACATAGGGAGGAAGGATCCCGTCTTCAACAAGCATCCACATGCTCCCCTAGTACCACACTTTTTAATAATGATCCAGAATATGGAGGAGAGAATATCAGTCATGCTCTATTTCAGGTAAAACTTTATAATACAAAAAAAAAACTGAAGCTCTCAACAGTGCTTTAATTACCTCAAGTCACCTTCAAAATTAAACAAGATCAGCTATTTTTCTCTGTATTGTATGTACATCTTTGAAATACATCTACATGTTTAAATACGTAAAAGTTACTCATCATGGTATAGGTGAAAGAGCAAACAAATAGACCAAGTGAAACAGAGCAGAGAGTCCAGAAGAATATCCCTCCATATAAATATAGTCAACTGGGCATCCACATATAAAAAAAAGAATACAGACACAGACCTTGTGCCCCTTACAAACATTAATCCAAATGGATCATAGACTTAAATGTGAAACACAAAACTATAAAATTCCCGGAAGATAACATAGGAGAAAACCTAGATGACCTTGGATATGGTGATACCATTTTAGATATAATATCAAAGACAAGACCCATGAAAGAAAGAATTAATAAGCTGGACTTTATCAAAATTAAAAACTTCTGCTCTGTGAAAGACAATATCAAGAGACTTAAAAGGCAAGCCACAGATGAGAAAAAATATTTGCAAAAGATATCTGACAAAGGACTGTTTTCTACAATATACAAAGAACACTTGAAATTCAACAATAAGAAAACCAACAATCAGATTTGAAAATGAGCCAAAGACCTTCACAGACATCTCACCAGAGAAGATATACTGATGGCAAATAGGCATCATATGTCATCAGGGAAATGCAAATTAAAACAATGAGATACCACAACACACCTATGAGAATGACCAAAACTGACAACGCCAAATGCTGGTGAAGAATTCCACCGCTGAGGGGAATGCAGTATATGGTGTGGCCACTTCGGGAGACAGTTTGGTGGTTTCTCAGGAAAGTAAGCATACTCTCACCATATGAGTCAGTAATCATGCTCCTTGGTATTTATCCTAATGAACTGAAAAGTTACGTCCACACAAAAACCTGCACATGGATGTTTCTGGTGGCTTTACTGATAATACCAAAACTTGGAAGCAACCAAGATGCCCTTCAGTAGGTGAATGGCTACACTGTGATTCATCCAGACAACGGATCATTATTCAACACTGAAAAGAAATGAGTCATCAAACCATGAAAAGACGTAGAGGAAACTTAAACGCATGTTACTGAGTGAAATAGCCAGTCTGAAAAGGGTACAGACTGTGTGATTCCAACTAGATGAGCTTCTGGAAAAGGCAAAACTGTGGTGGCAGTAATGAGATCAGAGGTTGCCACTGCAGTGAGAACTACAGCAATGACAAGCACCAAACCGTCAAGTCTTCTTACTATCAGTATCGCCGTTCTAGAAACCAGAAGAAACCTTATTCTAAATCAGCGTTTTGTGGTTTAGAAGAGAAAGAAAAGAAGACCTCTCCACTGAAGAACCTGAGGCAGCCTTTCAGTCCTTGTGCCTACAGTAACTACCATCCCCCAAAGAAATGTGTGTCTGCACTGTGACCTATACCCATGGTAACAGCTGATTGGACTTGACCCAAATTACAGTCCTTTCCTTGGGAGCTGAAATTAGACTAAGAGACTTCAGACACAGTGTGAACTGATCTCTTGACAGAGATGCAGCAACAGGAGCGATGATGTGACCAACTGCTGCCTTGTCACCGTGCTGTGGACAGAGCAGTAGCCATGGGACGTGGACAGGGGTTGCAGCCATTGTCCTGTAAGAACTTGCAATGGACCGTATCTGTAGAAATGAGTCACTGTGCCATACACATGAAACTAATAAAATATTGTAAATCAACTATACTTCAAAAAAATATATAAAACTGACATTTTATTGCTGAAAATTCTAGCCAAGGAAAAAGAAGTGGACAAGAGAAATGGAGAGAGCACACCTGTGTCCCTGACTCATAATTTCAGATTTCTGACTCTTTTCTA
This sequence comes from Delphinus delphis, assembly GCF_949987515.2. Classification (NCBI taxonomy): domain Eukaryota; kingdom Metazoa; phylum Chordata; class Mammalia; order Artiodactyla; family Delphinidae; genus Delphinus; species Delphinus delphis. The sequence continues at coordinate 1,421,782 of NC_082699.1, read as the reverse complement.
AGACCTGGCTGCATTTTCTCAGACGTCCACTATTTCTCTAATAAAGTCCCTGGTTTTGATTTTGTTCAAATCAGTTTCTGTGACATATTTTGAGAGCGCTTGAATCAAGACGTTAGCCAGACTAAGGTTAATTCCGTTAAAAAGAATGGTCTAGGATTTAGAACTGGACGACACTTTGCAAGTGAGATTGGAGATTATAAACTGAGATGGAGAGCAAATATTCGCAGGGTGAGGATCGAGGGTATAAAAGGCAGAGAAGGGAGAAACTGGGTGTTTGGGGAGCAGTGGCCACTCTGAGATCAAAGGTATAGAATGAGAGAAAAGTCAGACAAGGAGAGTTGAGGTCAAGTAACAAAAGATCTTAAATGCGTTAGTACAATGTTAAACTTTTACTCCGTTATCCATGGGGCTGGGGGGGACCCCCAAGTTTTGTGATCATGGCTAGGAAAAGAAGCTCCCTTCCAAAATTCTGCACAAACTATTTACTTTCACATTTTTCCCTTCTTTTTTCCCCATACATTTGTTTTCTTTAATTCCATCTCCATGACTTGGCTCCTGGCAACTTGAATATAATTGAGAACTACTTTGGAAATGCAAACCGGGACACGGATTTTACAACTGTGATTCCACCTTTATTTTTCACTGTGGCGACAAGGTATCCTTTTAACAATGACTGGGTTCTTTATTTTTTCTTCATTTACCTATTTTCTTTACTTTATTTACCTATTTTATGTCACTATTTTATAGTGACAAACGGCATCTCAGAATAGGAGAGTGATTATCCAAGACCTCCCAGCAGGAACGTTTAAAGCCTGGAGACAAAGTCGGGCTCACCCTCGTCAGCAGTTGTAGAAAAGGCTCCTTGGACGAGCAAGGACTTGATTCAGGCCCAAAGGAAACAGATGATTGAGGCTTTGAGAGGAGGCAGCGTGGGGCTGGGGCGGGCAGACCTGGGTCTCACTGTCCTGCTGACACCAGTGGGGGGATCTGTGTGAGCCTGGGACCCTCACTGGACCCTCTTCAGTGGACCCTCTCCTCCACTCACCTGGTAGAGCACTTGAAGGGGTAAAGGACACAATGAAAGAAAAGAATTCGGTGGCCCAGATCTTCACGGCAGGGTAACCCGAACAAATCCACTGGGCAGTAGAACCTGCTCACTATGGAGAAGCGTGGGCCAGTCCCTGGGGCGTGAGAATCAGGGGAGGCTGACCCAGGGAGGGTCTCCAGTGCCTGCAAGGGCTCCGGGCGCCCAGCCCGCAGGGCCGCTCCCTGCCCTGAACCTCCACTTACCTTTTACATGGTGACAAGGGCTTGGCCCATAACTGTTCTCCAGTGATGTCATTTGTGCTTTTTAAACCCTCTCCTGAGTCAGATGGTTATGAGCACTTAGATCCTGCTTTAGTGTGTTCAACACCCTCCTGATTAGGATACAGAGAAGTAAGCCTGAGCACAGTTCCGGGGCCCGCGGGGTGCGAATAGGTGTAGGACTGGAGATCAGCGGGCACTCGGCTCGTGGAACCTCAGTCCTGGCGTCACCACCATCCGCATTCATTCGTTGAGCAGCCTGGCTAAGTATTCTGCGAAGACTAAAGGAACCAGGGCACTCATTTGGGTCAGGAAGTAATCAGTTCCCAAGTGGCTTCTGAGCACATTCTGCAAGGTCGCCGGGCGCCCTGCAGTCTAATTATGCAGGGCTGTGTGTGTTTTGCAAAGAAGTAGGTCAGAACGCCCAGTGTGATTAGCTTGGCTGGAAATTTCCTATGTGTCTTCTACTTAAAAAGAAAAAACATCACCCTGAAACTCATATTTCTTTAGTTTACTCCTAACGTTCTGGAAATAGCTTTGATTCTTCCCCAACTCCATGTGCTCTCCAATGCAAAGGTTTGTACAGAAGCTGTAAGGGGTCACAGAGACTAGAATCCTTGAGCATAGCATCATTTATCCTTTCCTACAAGGCACCTCCCGGGGCTGGGAAAGGCTGGAAAAGAACTGTTCATCCTGGTTCCTCACTTTCCCCGGCTTCTCGCCTCCACAAACATTGAAGGGAGAGGACCAGCCACAGTCCAGCCAGGAGGAAAACCACTTCCCCCGGGATGGGAGCAGGGCCATCAGCCTCCACCTGGAGACACCTGCTAACCTACTCGCCCATCTGACACCACAGCTCAGACCACAGTTTTCCAGACGAGCTCAGTCTCAAATGCCTGAGCCCACAGGTGAACTGACTACATAGACATGCATCTCTACCCATATGCTATAGGCGGTGAGGTGGTCAGTCTTGCCCCATCCTATTCAGGACCTGTTGCAACTCTTAGAGAGAAGAGTTTGTCAAACAGCCCCTATGTTCCGCAGCTGTTGCATTAGCGTGGTCACAACTTTGACTCTGGCCTTATTTTAATTGCAGTGAATTCTCAGTTTTTCTGTCTGCAAATGTTCTAGGTATAAATTTATAGACAGAATCTCCATCATCTGTTTTTGCTTGTTGGTTTGTGTGTTACTAGAACTCCCGCTACTGGGCCACCTCCTTAGCTATTAACAGGTGCTCTCCAGGGCTGCTGGGAGAAAAGTTTGGTACCTGCCAAACACGTGGAGATGGCTTCTCTCTGTCGATGCCCTACGGGGTGTCGGTGGAAAGTTGGTCAGAGATCCCCGGGAAAAGACGCAAGCCCCCTGACATGGAGCCGTGCTCAACACTTACTGTCCCCAACTCCCACGTCTTCCCAAACGTTTTACTCACCTGTTACCGTACATCTGTCCTTAGAATTTCCTTCCTTCCTGGAGCCCACATCTCCATCCTTTAAAACTTCCATTGATGATTCCCAGACCTGACCCCTGAGAGCATAGGACCTTCCTGTTCACTGGGTTGCTTTCAAAAGCCAGTTGTGTCTGGATTCCTGTGCTATGTCTTTGGAGCAATTACATATCAAGTTCTCATCCATGTGACAACCCTCCAAGCAGGGGAAATCAGCAGTTAGCTTTTTAATCCAAGTCTAAGGTATTCCCCCAAATTTCTCTATTTACCATTCGCTCCAAAGTGATTTTATCCCCACTCCGTCCTCATAAACTCGATAATTTGGTGTTAACATTTTTCACTGTAGCTAGTTTCTCTATGAAGCAATAATTTAAAAATATTAACAGGAGCTGGGGAAAAAATGAAGAGCTTTTTGAGTGCTGGGACCTTCCTCGTGCCTAGGCCGTGGATGGAGTAGTCCATTATTTGGGGAGGCTGGGTGGTCACCTGCAGCTCCCAAAGGGGCAGACACCTGAGCCATTGGGCGAGTTGGCCCATTAGCAATGCAGTTAGAAATCTGGAAGTAAGGAAAAGATTATGCAAAGTAAACATTCAGGCCACAAAGGCCACATACTTTATTGAAAAATTGCTGCCAGAGTTTGGTCTGGCTCTGTGTGGATTTGTTTTGATAGTTACTTCTAATAATACTTGGAGTATTAATGTGTTTAAGCTCAAACATAATAATTGACATTTCTTATGAGGACAAAATTTTAGAAGCTTTCTGTGACATGAGGAGTCAGAGAACCATGAAATAATTTGAGAAAACTTTTTCTAAATATGGTTGTGTTACTTGATTTTTTACTTATTTTGTTTTCAGAGCTTAAAGGGGAAAATCCCTGTTCATTCTGAAAGGGGGCTCTTTAGGCAGTATTATTCCCAGACAATATCAGATAGCGTTTATTACGTATGTATGCGTATATATATTTATTACCATAAATGGTTCTCAGCTTGTGGGAAATTATTTATAAAACAGATGAAATGTCATAACTTTTCCACTATCATACAAAGTGAATTAAATGTACCATAGAGCTTGATACTATGAAACATCAACATCTGTCTGTACTAAGATAACCCCTGTATTTGAGACATTTCATTTGAAATCCATTCAGAGGCCGTGATGCTAGAATGTGCTCTAAAAGAATCTATATTAATTGTTTTCAGCCTTTATCAACCAGGAAGCAAGGCTTGGATCTTAGGATTTGAAGCAATAACAAAAGAAAACTAAAAAATTCAAGGCCTCACCATGTCTTTTTTAAGTGATTTTTGTCACATTTGAACCTGGAAGTTCTAAGTATCCAATAATCATCATGTGTGATTTTTTTTCTTTTCTGAGTGCTGTGGGGACTTAGTAGAACCTTAAAATACTCTCAGACAAAAGCACATACGTGAAAATTGGGAACATTAACATCTCACTTTAATTAATTTACATATTTATATCAAATAGGAACATTCTATCTATATTTCAGATGAACGAATTGCTCTTAAAACCCCTGAGGAGTAAATAGCTTCCCTTCAGCCGTAAGCATCTTCCTCGTGTGTCTACAAAATGAATGTCCTCCTAATGCTTGCATCACTCCCTCCCCGGCACAAGGGCGTCTAGGTGGACACAGTTTGCACTTGTTTTGTTCAATTTACTCTTAAGTATCTTATTATTTTTGAGGCTATTGTAAACGAAAACATTTCCTTAATTAAAATTTCATATTGCTAGTGTATAAAAGTACAACTGAGTTTTGTATATTGACTGAGTATCCTACACCCTATTGACTCTGTAGATGTTTTTGTTTGCGTGTGGCGGCCTTGGAGTTTTACATGTACAAGATCATAGCAGCTGCAGATGGAGATAGTTTTACTGCTGTCTTTCCAATCAGGGTAACTTTCATGTGTTTTTATTTCTTTTTATAAAATAAACTGCCTGGTTCCATCTAGGTTTTGTAGCATCAATACGTGCAATATATGTTTCTATGGTAATATCTATAAACACTCAATTACACTACTTTTCTGCTCATCTTAGCAATTCAAATTGTGTGACACATTGTAGACAATAAGTATTCATTATACAGCTGAATTACTGAAGCTATAATGTTCCACTGTTGTATGACATTAAAAATACCTTATATTCTGTATTTTACACTCTACTTTATGGTACTTCACAGATATTACATTCCTTACAAAGCAAAGGTGTGTGGCAACCTTGTACCGTCAAGTAATGGTTTGCATTTTTTAGCAGTAAAGTATTTTTAATTAAGGTATGTACATTTTTTAGACATAATGCTATTGTACACTTAATAGACTACAGTATAGTGTGAGTGTAACTTTTACGTGCACTGGGAAACCAAAAAATTCACGTGACTCTCTTTATCGCCATATTCACTTCATGGTGGTGGTCTGGAACCAAACCCTCAGTGTCTCCAAAATATGCCTGTAGGATAAAGAACTTGTATTCAAAATATATTTTAAAACTCTCAAAACTCAATACGAAGAAACAACCAACATAATTTTTTAAATGAAGAAAATATTTGAATAGGTCCTTCATGAGAAAAGACATATAGATTGCAAGAAACACATGAAAGTACGTTGAACATGCACAGTGAGATACCGCTAACCCCATGAGGACGCCTAAAGCCTCAGTCACCGCAAGAAATGCTGTCAGGGGTATGAGGCACGCACACTCTGCTGGTGGGACCACGGAGGGTATGACCGCTTCCAAAAAAGTGACATTGTCTTAAAATATTCAACACACTCCCACAGCATAACCCATGCCCTTAGGTGTTCACCCAAGAAAAATTAAATTGTGTAGACATACAAAGACCTGTAGACAAAGGTCCAAAGCCATTTAATTTATAATCACCAAAAACTGGAAACTACCCAAATGCCCCTCAACATGTGAATGGAGAAATAAATTGCTGTATATTCATGCAGTGGAATACTACTCAGCAGTAAGAAGGAAAAATTCATTGAACAAGCGACTTCAGAGATCAATCTTAAAATAATTGTTTAGTTAAAGAAGATAAACAAACAAACAAAAAGAATACATATTGTACTCTCTACATCAAATTCTGGAAAATGCCAACTTATCTAAAGTGGTGGACATGGGGAGGGGACCCAAGGAGAGACAAGAAGAGGAGACCACCAAAGGCCAGGAGGACTCCTGGCGATGATGGCTGTGACATTTGTTATCTTGAATACGATGATGCTTTCACAGTTCCACATGTATCAAAACCTATCAAATGGTACATTTTAAACACGTGACATTTATCATATGCCAGACACCCTAAATAAAGTTGTTAAGTCTAAAAGAGATTTTGGCCCAAATTACTTGTTCATGGTCATGGCCGAAAACCAGCCCAGTGGCAGGTTGATCACCTGTGATCGCCGCGTCATCGTGAGCCCACCTCCTGCTAAGGAGAGACAGCGGGCAAAGTAGCACTAGTAAACCGGAACATCTCATCTTCCTATTAACTAGTCTTTTGCTTTGGTACAAAACTCGATGCAGCTTCATGTCAGTTTCTTCATCTGGAAGATACAGGCATCAACTCTAAAATCCTGTGACTTGTCGTTTGTAGGCTGTCGGTCAGTTAACACTTTAATTCATCTAAGGTTCCGTTTCTAACACAAGTAATACCTGTGCAATTGTCCTCACGGGTTCTTATCAGGATCAACGTTTGCATTATTTCCTCTGTTAAATATTCTCTGGAATTGAAATAGCAGCTGCTGTCTGTGCTGAACCGTCTGATCGCGGTACACGCTGTTTCACTGCTGTTAAACTTTATCTCCTCAATGGCATTGATGTAAATGCTCTCTGGCCCTCCTACGAGCTACATGAACCCCTGGAAGGAGCAGAGCACAGGACAAACTCTCAGAGCGAGACTGTAACTTTCTCCTCAAAGATATAAAGAGCATGAACATTTTTCTAGTAGGAAATGTGTTGTCAAGAAGCCCCAACAAAGTGACTTAATGCTTTAGCACAGATTTTAATAAGCATTTTAAGCAATTAAATTTTGCTGTCATAGTCTATGAAATATACAAGGCATGATACATGGGTAATCTCTAAAATATGTAAAATCAGCCTGAGTGATATTATCTTTCAGTTTCATTTTGTCCCTTTTATTTCATTTACTGCTTGGTTAAGATATTAGGCTGGTATACCTTAATATCTCACCACGAATGCTTAATGAACTGTTTAGCATTTTCTCATCAGAAAACACAGCAAATCATGAGATAGTTTCTACTAGAGACGGAAGAGGGCAGGTGACAGTAAATCGTCACCGTCCACTGCTGCTCAGACACTGGATGGCATAGGTTTTCCACAGTAGATTGGCAGAGGCGACCAAAGGCCATTTGGTGAGGCGCTGATTTCATGCCTCTCCTTCCACGCTGAGAGCGCCGACCACTCACAGCCATTTGCAAGAAGGCAGAGGAGTTGTGCACCCTGGCATCTCTGGTCCTCCCGGGCCCTGTTTTGACTGGACAAGTGCAGCGACCCCAGCCAGCAAGTGCATGTTCATCAGAGGCTCTGACCCTCCAGGATGAGGCTCCGGCTCCGACGGAAGAAGAGAAACCTGGGGAGAAGGCAGGGGAGGCCCTGGCCTCTGTGTCCTGAAATCCTGGGCGGGCTCCCCCTGGAGAGAGTGAACCTAACGTGAGGAACAGGTGGTCCCGAGAGGCTGGAGGAGGGGACCGCGACGGAGGCTGCTGGAATCCGTCCAGATCCTTCCTGGGCCCGCGTGGCCGGGCTGCTGCAGATCCGGACACAGCCCTCCTTGGAGAGTCGCCACTGCTGAGGGGAGCCCACCCACCCCCAAAACCTGGGTGCGTACGTCAGAGGCCCCCTCACGCCCCGGGGCTCCACAGCTGCTGATGCTGTGGTTCTAAGTGTGACCCACTTTGCTCAAGGTGGGATCTTCGTATTATTGACATCACATTACATTATATTATGCGCCCGACCCGCTCTGACCTGGTCCACCCGCCTCGGGACGAGGCACACTCTGCTGGAGCCATGTCTGTGCCAGGGCCGCTGTTCTTTCCCATCCTGCTTCTCTACTCCTTCCAGCCCCTCCCACACATCCTGCGTCTAGAAAACTCGACGTCAATATTGGCTTCAAGGAAATTTAGCTTGATTATTTTTACTCCTACAGGAATACCCCATAGGATGTATTTACGTGTCACAGAGGGTGTTTTCAGGCCTGTGGGTCTAGTTTGGGGCGGTGGACGAGTCTAGATCATATGCCCAATAAATTCACTGTAGGCAGAAACTATGATGACTGGAATAGGCTTCAGCGTTGAATGGGATAATGTGAAACGTGTGAGTACAGAGGTTAATTTCTGGCAATTACCTGGTCTTTTAAAGTTGATTTTTATAGAGAATATTTTAGCTCAGCAATAACAGATATATTTATCCTTTATACTTTTTCCTTTTTTTTTATAACTTTTTTTCTGACCTCTCCCTCATGACAAGACCCAGCTGGAAGGCTGTCCTTCCCACAAAACCATGAGTGAAACTTCAAATGGGACTCTTTTCTCTCTGTGCTGTGAGCTATTTCGGCACTTTATAGGCAGCTAGCTTCAACTCCATCCACTTCTCTTATGTAATTTTTGCTATTGAAATAAATTACCCTCCTTCAGCTATCAGGTGATTTGCCATCAGACAGCAAGACCCTGGCCTGCAGTTTTCTTGGAATTCCTCCCAGAGTCTAACCAAAGTGCCTTCAGTCGTGAGTGATTGGGGTTGGCTTAGGGCAGGTAGAATTCACATACTGACAATGTGTTATCAGAAGATGAAGGCACCTTGAAAAACTACATGAAGGCAGATTATCTTGTGAATCTATTTGATTACAAGTGGCCAGATGTGATTGCCTGTGAGCACAATAGGTGGGAAGGCAGGAGAAACAGGAAAAGATAAAAGCAACTACCCAGACCCTGGCCATACATCCAGCTTACACGGACTGAGCATTAAATCCTCACAACACTTAATAGACAAGAATTATTTATTCCATTCCACAGAGTTGGAAATTTAATTCAGAACTACAAAGTAATTCGGATGTGGTTACCTAGTAGTGGAGCCAGAATTCAAGAGAAGGAGATTTAAAACATCTGCTCTTTCCATTAAAACTTTGTCTCTGTTGAGACCCAAGTAACCTGAAATTCTATCATTTTACCACCATTTAATGTAACTTTTACTTGTGAAGATAAGCTTCCTCAATAAAAATACTGTTTACGCACATATATAAACACCGAACGCTTATAATGCCCAGGATTCTGGGAAAGATGCTGCGAAACATATAAACAGTGTATCTTAAATGGAAATTCCCCTCCTCAAATTTCAGTGTCTTCAGCACTAAAAGAGGGAAAACCTTTGCCTGGGGAATGTACAGACGGCATGGCAGTCCTCCCTCAGCATCCACGGGCGATCAATTCCAGGACCCCCAGGGACGCCAAAATCCACACGCGCTCAAGTCCCTTGCATAAAACGGTGGAGTCCAGTGAAAACAGCCGGCCCTCGGTACCCGGGAGCTCCACATCCGCGGATTCAGCTAAGCGCGGATAGAAACTCCATAAGGAGGGCTGACTGTGCTATTACCCCACCACTCGATACTCACTTCATACACACAAAAATACGTTATTTCCAGGTTCAGCAGACTTCTACGTACCACAGTGTTTACATTTATAAGATTTCAAATTCGAAAGCCATGATTTAAATCCTGGATTGACCAGTGACAACTACCTGTGACGTCTTGCCAATTTTACCTCTTAAAATCTCAGTTTATTCACCAGCAAAATAGGCACTTTCTTTAGTTTGTTATGTACCTTAAGTAAGATACAAGTAAAATAAAATACTTAAGGAAACCACTGGCACGTGTGTTCAGTAAGTAATCATGTGACTGGTATCTAGTATCTCAAAACAAGACTAATCCCTCCTGACATAGAAATATCAGAAAGAATTGAAAAATGAATATTGTGACATCTTTTTCTTAAATATATGTTAGCATACGGTATTTGTCTTTCTCTTTCTGACTTACTTCATTCTGTATGACAGACTCTAGGTCTATCCACCTCATTACAAATAGCTCAATTTCGTTTCCTTTTATGGCTGAGTAATATTGCATTGTATATAAGGTAGATAGCTAGTGGGAAGCAGCCGCATAGCACAGGGAGATCAGCTCGGTGCTTTGTGACTGCCTGGAGGGGTGGGACAGGGAGGGTGGGAAGGAGGTGCAAGAGGGAAGGGATATGGGAACATACGTATAGGTATAGCTGATTCACTTTGTTATAAAGCAGAAACTAACACACCATTGTAAAGCAATTATACTCCAATAAAGATGTAAAAAAAAAAAAAATCAATATTGTGTCTTTCCATGGGCCTTTTCCTGCCCTCCCCAACCCCAGGGTGAGGAGAGATTTCAATATAACAGGCTTGAGATGTGAATTTCTGGAACTTCCTTTCCATAACCCCCTTCAGAGTGAAGAACTCTTGTTTTCAGAAAGAACTGAATTGTCCTAAAAGTAAGAAGTTTAGAATTAGTGGGAGAAGAGGGGGGAGGGGCACGTAGCTGCCTGAGGCAGTTTCTCCCAGGATTGGGAAGGTGACGGAGGCTAATGTTTTTCATCACAGAGTCCACCCACCACACAACTTCAGGATGCAGGAGAGGCAAGAGCCTTAAAAGTGAATTTCTGTGGATTAATTTAAAACCCCCAGCCCAAGAAGCTGGGAAAGGCCCTTCTCCCCAAAGCTGACCCCAGAGCAGGCGGCCACCTTCTCCAAGAGTGTACCACCCATGACGACCATGCTTGGACCAAAGTTCCCGAATGTTATAGAGCAGGTAGGGTCCCCTTCAGGTGGCCACGGGGAACTGAGCAGGAAGAAGAAGGCGTCCAAAGTAAATGATGACACAGAACCCCTATCCGATCAGCAGGGTAGGGGAGCTCAGAGCACATCGCATTAGACAGAAAAATTAAAGGCGACAGACTCTCTCTGTCACAACAGGAAATAAAGCTCACGTCAGCTAGAGCAGTTCTTTCTCTTGCTTCCCATCCTCACCTTCAAGCCCCCAGTGAACTCATGCAATCCCAATTAAAAGAACAATTTCATTCCCATTAAGTGGCACACGCTCTTTAAAGAAACCATTCTAGGTTCTGTTTCAGATTGTGTTTTAGTGTATTTTAAAATGAAGAAATAGAAACAAACTGGCCCTTTTTAGGCTCCTGCAAATTTGAGGTCTAAAATTGGCAGATTCCTGCAGTTTTTAGCCATGAAGCCAAGTCTTTGAAAATAAATTAGACGTTCTGAGGTGGAACAGGGAAGTTAGAGGACCGCATAAAGATGGGTTGCCAGGGAAACTCCTAGTCAGAGGAAGGGGATGGGGAAGAATCCCACGCGTGCCGCCCCTGCGCTCAGGGGAGGTGCTGACTGCTTTCTCAGCACTGAGGACAGACGTTGGGGCCAGCACCAGGTATGGGGGGTGTGCCCTGTGGTCAGCACTCATGCAAGGCCATGGGCCCCCAAAGGAAACAAAGCACAATCGCCCTCTTTAAGGAGCTAATATCAACTGGAGTAGACACAAAGAGAACATAGTGATCTCCAAAAGAGATGTGCAGGCAAAGGCAGCGCATAAAAAGCATCCCTGGGGTCCATCCTAGAGAAGACGCCTGCGGGTTTAAGGATGACTCGGTATTACCTAAGTGTGTGTGTGTGTGTGTGTGTGTGTGTGTGTGTGTGGATGGGGGTGGGGGGATGGTGGGGGGGCAGGTTGCAGGTGGATCAAGATGTGTGCAGGGATGGCATCTCCTAGAACCTGGGGTGGGAGCAAGCCTTGCAGGAGAGGCTGACATTGTAACAATCCTTTGTGACTGTGACAGACGACATTTGCAGAGCGCTTGCCGTTTGCCTGGTGCAGCCCGGAGTCCTTTACTTTAACTATCAGTGCTTAGAGTGACAGCACCACGTACCATCCATTTGAGAGGGGAAGGGGATGCCGTTTAATAATTATGCTGAAACAACACGTACCAGCCATGACTTTCAAGGAAAACTAGAGTAAACGGTCTCTGTTTTTTATAGATTTTTAAAAATGAGATACAGAAAGATGGTCACTTGTCCAAGGTTGGAGATTTTAGGAGGACAGAACGAGGGCAAGGCATCTGGGGGAGAGGGGCAGGGCCTGGACAGGAAAGGTTGAGAACAGGCGGTGGGAGGCTTAGAAGTAAGGCCGGGGAGATGTGACTGGCTGAGGGTCGGAGGTGAAGAAGTCCCTTGAATTCCGGCCTCGGCAGACGGCAGATGGGGACCCGCTGACCGGGACAGAGCCTCAGACAAAGAACAGCTCCAGTGTGAAATGCTGACTTCCATCCAGCTGTGGGTCAGATGACACGTCTGCAGTGAGTAAAAGCAAAGCATGGTTGGCAGGAGTGGGATGTATACACTTTAAATTCAGTGGAGAAATTAAGAACAAAAGGAGATAGAAATATATATATATAAGCTTATATTGGTGCTGGTTGAAACAAGTGAAAACGCTGATAGCCATAGTGTTTAAGGACCAGGAAAAGAGAAACAACATAGTTCATCTTGCTCGTCACCCACGTGAATTGCCAAGCTCCACAGCGTTCAGTCTCTGCATAAATTTGCATTTGAAGAAGCCCAGTCCATTGACATATACACACTACTATATATAAAATAGATAACCAGCAAGGACCTACTGCTGTGCAGCACAGGGAGCTCTACTCAATATTCTCTAATAACCTAAACGCGAAAAGAATTTGAAAAAGAACAGATACATGTATATGTATAACTGAACCGCTTTGCTGTATACCTGAAACTAACACAACATTGTAAATCAACTATACTCCAATCTAAAATAAAAATTAAAAAAAATAAGAATAACAAAAATCATTCTCCTCTCTCTGTGCGATGCCCAGTAGCCCCGTATGAATGTTCATTCCTCACTCTGTGCATTGCTCACCAGTCTCTCCGCTCAGACCCGTGTACCCAGACACCTGTCCTGGGCGCGCACCAAGCTCCAGCCTCCTCCCTGTGCCCTCACCCACCACGCAGGCCCCAGCCCCTCTCTTCCCTCCTCACGCCACACGGGTCCCCTCCTCCAGGGAGGTGCTGCCAGACTCCTGCTCTGGCCCAGGCAGTGACCCGGCTGCCCCAGGAGGACGGGAGGGTCCAGAGCTCCCTGGGCTCCAGACTCTCGCCCCCTCTGGGGACTGTCACCTCCTAGAGTAAAGTACTAAGGGCTCTGGAGATACCTCGGGATTGTTGTTTAGTTTTGCTTTTAATCTCCAGTTACTTTCCTAGCAGCAAAACATGGGGGATTGACCACCGTTATTACACAAAGATGATGAAAACGTGGCAATAAGTCAGGCCAAGCCCTTTCCCAACGTGAACTGAACAATATTAACTGAGCAGATAAAGGCCACCGTCCATGGCAATTGGCTTTGGATCCAGTAGAAAAGTTACAAGTGGAGTGTGACAAACACAAGTTTAAGCCTGGGTGACCTTGTTCAGCTCAAAATGTTTAACATATTTATATTTTCTATTTGAAAAAGATAACTTTAACATTTTTACACATCCCAGGTACTCACTGCAAAAAGCATAGCTATTGTTAGAGCAGGAAGTTATTTCTATATTAGTTTTAGTACATTTATCCTCTCCCCTCCAAAAAAAAAAATCAAAAATATTTTTCCATGTGTAATAGGTTTGAATAGACATGTCATCATAGAAGATATACAAATGGACAAGAAGTACATGAAAAAATATTCAACATCATTAGTCATAAGGGAAATACAAATTAAAACCACAGTGAGATTCAATTAAATACTTATTACAATGACTAAAAAAACCTGATAATACCAAGTGTTGGCAAAAATGTGGGGCAACAGGAATTCTAGTATATTGTTTGTGAGAATTCCAGGGGGTTCAGCAACTTGAGAAAGCAGTTTGGTAGGTGGTGGTAGTGGTTCATCTTGTGTTGCTGTGTTTTTATAAAGTTAGATCTACACTTTCCACGTGACTCAGTATTCACGCTCCTAGCCACTCACCCGAGAGACATAAAAACATGCCCACGTAATGACTTGTACCCAAATGTTTATTCAAATGAGAGAAAGCTAGAAAAAACACCAGTGTGTCATAGACTGATGAATGGGTAAGTCAATGTCAGCACACAAACCCACAGGAATAAAAAGAATGAACTACTGACACAGTCAACGACACGCATACGTCTCAAAAGGATCACAGTAACTTACAGACGCCACACCCAAAAACTACTAACCGTGTACGACTGTATATCTGTGAAATCTAGAAAAAAACAAAGCAATGGTGACATAAAGCAGATCAGACCTGGCCAGGACCTTGTGGGCACAGAGTAAAGGAGCAACAGGAAATTGGGGGGGTGGAAATGTTGCATATCCTGTCGATGGGAGCGATTTAGACTGTGTGCATTTGTTAAAGTTGATGAGCTATATTTAAAATAGAACATATTCTTGTTTTACATTATACCTCAGTAAAGTTGATTTTAAGACAGCAAAGTCACAAGCCTTCTGTTACTGTGCTTTACGTTGCATTTCCCCCTGGCTTCTGGCTCTTCTCTGCTGGGCCCTCTGGAAGCGCCTCTGCGCCTCTGAGCAAGTTCAAGCTTCATGCCGTACGCGGTCTCTCACTGCTAATACTTGCTCTTTGAATGTTAACTGTTTTCCCAGCGTTGGACGGGGAGCTGCAGTTTTCTTCGCCCAGAGGCCTGAGCCCTGGGAGCAGCCTTACACCAAAAAGCCAGAAACTCACAGCTCTGGCTCCTTCCATGTGCACTTCTGAGAATAAACACTGCTTTGGCTTTCTTTCTTTGTTTCTTTCTTTTTTTCTCTTGGATGCTCTCCAGCATCTTTAAATGTTTTTTTAAATCCACTTTTATAATTGCTTTTTCTGGAGGCTTCATAGGAGCACCTCACTGTCAACATGCCTGGAGCTCAAGGGCCTCCAGCTCGATTAGTTCAAAGACCTTATCAAACCAGTGTTTGATTAGGGCCTTAGGGCCCAGGACTGCATGATGTGACTTTCTTAGGCTCTATCTCTCTCTGTTTCTGTCTCTCTCTGGGAGTCACATCCTGCTTCCTGACCATCAACAGCTGGGGCTCCAAGGGCCTCTCTGCACTTTGCACCTTCCCTGTGCTTTTAAGTTCAAGGCAGTGGAGTTGCCATCAGAACAATTCTCTTAGAAATTGTGTGAATTTTCTATGAATTGCATTGGGGTTTATGCCAATAGAACAAAGGTCCAAGGACAAATGGCTTTGAGATGTGCCTTCTCTACTTTGAGCTCCTGTAGGGCTCCACCTAACACGCTTACAAGTGTATTTCTAAACAGAACGTCACGAGGCACACACGTGAGTCCTTCAGAGGCCTTTGTCTTTCCGAAAGCTTTGATCAGGTGCCGCCTTAAATCTCCCCGAGGTTTAAAAAGGGGTCATACAGGACTTCCCTGGTGGCGCAGTGGTTGAGAGTCCGCCTGCCGATGCAGGGGACACGGGTTCGTGCCCCGGTCCGGGAGGATCCCGCATGCCGCGGAGCGGCTGGGCCCGTGAGCCGTGGCTGCTGAGCCTGTGCGTCCCGAGCCTGTGCTCCGCAGTGGGAGAGGCCACAACAGTGAGAAGCCCGCGTGCCTCAAAAAAAAAAGAAAAAAAAAGCAAAATCGTACGTACTTCATGGTAGTGGTGTTGGCAGTGGTCCAGGACCAGGCCCATAAGTGGCACAACATCCTTGAGCATCTGAAAGAGACACAAATACGGGCAGGGATTTGTCAGACGATGCAGGTATACTGCAAATATCTATGGTTTATTAAATAAACTGTTATATTTATAATTATATTAAATATAAATTTAACATATTAAGTTATGTTAAATATAAACATGCTCTGCAAATAAATTGAAGAAAATAACTAGGCTTTTTCCCCTTAAAGGGGGAGAAAATATTCCAAATTAATCAAAGATTGCAATGTAACACCTTGAAGACACAACGATAATAAAATACAAAGTTTTCTTGACTATTTCTAATACGAGGGGAAGAGTGGCCCATTAAAATATAAACTCAGAATCACAACGAAGAATCTCCACGTAGAACACCTAAATGTTAGCCTTCTGCCAACTGTAAAGGTAGCTAGACGAAGAAGAAAACACTAGAGAAAAATCGTTTACAGAACATAGATGATACGCTTTGATTTCCTTAATAATAAAAAAAACTTGTTACAAATTAATTATTGAAAATACTAAGATGCCATTTAAAAGGGGCCCATAAACCAAAATAAAAAGCTGTTCAGCTTCGCTTATCTGTAAAGAAATGCAAAGTAAAGCAATGACCAAACATGACAAAGCATCAGAGTCCATTGACCAATATGTAGCACTCACACTGGCAGCCACAGTTTTGGAAAGGAGGTGGCAATCCTTCTTTCCTTGAAATAGTTTACTCTTTATTTGAGGTAGGTAATTTATTTATGTATATCATTTATTTATATAGATCGTTTATTTATTTATATCATTCATGAGACATGGGACATTCTGCCTACCTTCTGAAGCCACATTGATTGTAAAGCTCTTATATGGCATGAAAATATTATATCCTGTTAGAATAATCTTGGCCAGAATAGGTTTGTTTAAAAATTAAAACCAGCAGGCATATTTAGTGTTTTACATGAATCACCAAGAACTCATGACCAGGGTAACGTGTGTCAAAGGGACGTGAGCCGCGGCTTCACGTGCTGTTTAATTGCTGCAAAGGACAGTGCCCATCAGGCTCAGCGGCTCCAGGTTTCCAAGACGCCGTGAAGGAGGAAGTAGATAGGAACATGCTGAGTTTCAAGGACACCCTGTCTTTTAATGGGCTACTTTGGTAGCTGAAAGTGGTTTACGTTGAGGTCAGATCACCCGGGCTTAGGATTCGTGCTGGGGACCAGTAACTGGACCAAAATCAGCCGTGACTTAGCGTTGGTGTCAGTAGGGTGACAGGTTCCCGTGCTTCCTTGCGATAGCCCCATTTTACACAACTGTTCTGGAATCATGACCAGCCTCGCACTTCTTGGATGATAATATTTATAATATTATTAATAATGATTATATTCAAGGCTAGGCTAGTTTCATATATTACCTCCATTTTGTATTTTCCTTCTGCTGAGTCTCATGTAGGAGTATATGAACTGCAGGTACAGTGATCAGAGATCTCGTTTCAATATGTGGTTAATTCTGAAATACAAACAATGATCGTTCACCCTCTTTTGCTAACCCTTCCCATCTGGCCCATTTGCTGATTAAATGATAAGCAGTTGGAAGTAGTTTGTAGAGACGGTTTGCTTCTTCTAGCCTTTGTGGCAGGCAGGAGACAAGTGAGATGCTGACGACACTGCCTGTTCCCTTCCAGCTCCATGGGCTGTGCCTTGGCCCGCGTGAAGGGCCAGGGCACAAGTGGGGTGGGGGGACGGGCAACGGGAATCCTTGGGAATTATGGTTTATAGGCACATAAAATACGTGTGTAATAGAAGTTGAGTAATCCTGTCATAGAAAAGATGGAAAGTAAACACTCTTGGTACAGCAGTTTTTTTCAATTATTTTAAAAATCTGTAACTTTGTATTTACTTCATTTAGTTTGATAACCCTTTTAAAGGATAAAAAGATGCGCGTCGGAGAGCTCAAAAATTCAAGTGTATATTAATGAGAAATTAGATATTAGAGTACTCAAAATATTGATGATTTGTGTATAACCTGCGCAAGATATGTTTTCACCATTATTATCCACCATGAGACAGTAGTGATGACACGAATCTTTTGGAAACCGGAAAACAAAAACCTGCTGACGAAGCATCAGAATCTACTTCAAAAGCTGATCATTATTTTAAAAAGACTGTGCCCCAAAGATGAAAAATTAACACATGAAACTGCAGAAGGTGTGTTTACATATCACCCTGTAAGCATGGTTTTTATGTATATGAAACGATTACTCTCCTAAGTTACGTTCATCCAGCTTTAATTCACATTTTCTCGGGCACGTACAAAAACTAAAGTGATAGCTGTTACTGTGTTCACTCTGCTAGCGAGGGAAGAATTTCTGGGTTAAATAACCCCACTTTTCTCTCTTGGGCGGCGTGGGGCGGGCTGCCGCATAGGAAGGAGGGTGAGCGCAGGCTCAGAGCCCACAGTCCCGACAGATGCTGGCTGTCGCCCCGAGGCTGTAACCCCACTGCTGCCCAGTGGTCCTTGAAAACACTGAGCAGCTTCTGACTCACTGAAAGAGTCACAGAAACATAGCTTCTACCTCCCCTAATAAAGCCAGACCGGTCTCAGGAAGAAATTTCTCCTCCCACTCATTTGCCTGTGAGAATACCCCACACGGGTTATAGGGCAGATCCTGGCAGTGCAGATTCAGACTCGATCTGTTAGATGTGGGTGGAGGTCTGAGGGTCTGTGCTTCCGATGATCCTCCAGGTGTGACTGCGGTCTGAGGAGCACGGTTTGGAGCCCACTGAGCTCCATGCCCAGCTGTGCTTTGCCCTCGTTCTGGGACTTTGGTCCTACAACCATTGAGTCAATGTGGCAAAGGTGGCTCAAGCCACACCACGCAGAGAATTGCCCGTGTTGCCTAAAACTTCTAGGTGAACACGTTGTTTCCTCAAAGTCTAAATGAGACAAGCTGGACGACCTTCTCTTCTAGGGTGACGATGGCCGAGTGCCAAGGGAAGCACAGGCACTTGCATCTGAAGGCTCTGATGCTTTCTAAGATGAAAATGATGCCAGAGACGGCCCCAGTCACCACCATACAGGATACTGTTGATACCTTTGTTTTTTTAATAGGAGTTGATAAACTAGAAACCCCAAAATAATCCCCTATGTGGACTGGAAAGGAGGAGTGGAAGCTGAACTGTGGTTTACTATCTTTCCAACTACGTGGAATATATTCCTGCAAGCAAAGAATACCATCTATTTTTGAATTACGTGATACTAAAAGTTAATTAACTTTATAACGATACAAAATGCCTTCTACTAAGGCAATTAAAGGATAATTTTAAAAATAAAGCTAAAGAAAAAATTGGTCTGATTAACCAGCAGAATTCCATGTGGTATCACATTTCATAAAATCATGAATTTTGTGAAACTTTAGTCCCTTGGTCTCGATTTGGGTTCTATACTTTCATTTACATTATTCAGTCTCTTTCTTTCCATGTTAGATGATTTTTTTTTACTCCAATTCCATATTTGCACCTAGAATATAATAGAGGGTGACCTTTTTTTTTTTTCCTCTGTGGACTATTTCATTTTAAAAAGAGTACATTACTACCACATTAATTAAAATTTTAGAAATGAATACGTTAACAAGAAGTTATTTGGTAGAACTTGGATCATTCTGGTCCCTTTACTATTCGGTATAACCGGATAAAATAGATTAGCTCTGTTTTAATTAAATCATAGAAGCGTCTATGATATTGATATTGATGTAATTTCGATTGCCTTTCTTTGGATTATTTTTCCTTCTAGGTGTCATTTTCAGACACCTATTTTTGGAGAGCAACAGTAGATGTTTATTTTCATAAGCGTAGCAGGTTGTTGCCTGACTAGTTCAGTTACACTCACAGCGACCTACAGCCGTTAAGTATGTTTTGGGTTTTGCTTTATTTTATTTATTAAAAAAATAAGAACAACAAACCAAACCCAATGCTACACTATCTAAGGGTCAGTATTTCTAAAATCAAGCCTGTAATAGGCAGCATTTACCAGTCATTTCCAGAAGCATCTTACATTAAATCAAAGGTCAGGAAAACTTGACTATTTTGCCAAGACATCCTTTTAATTACTGATGTCCAGAATATTGTCATAGAACAAAATGCAAAACCAAGAACTATAAAGCTTTTCACAAGAAAATGTGGGATAAATTATGTATGACCTGGAGTTGGCAAATTTTTTTTAGAAAGTACACCAAGACGCAGCCCACAAAATGAAACAACGGGTAAATTGGACTTCATTACACTTAGGAACTTCTACTCTTTAAAAGACACTGAAGAGAATGAAAAGAAAAGCCGTGGACTGAAAAACAATATTTGTAACAGATATATCTTATTAAAGATTTGTATTCAGAAAAACATATATATATATATATATATATATATATAGACACACATACATATATCCTCTCAAATTTCAATGAAAAATAAACAACCCATGAAAATACACAAAATACATAAATAACACTAGAGTTTAAAAGATATGTGCATACAAATAAGCACATGAAAAGATGCTGACCGTCCTTAGTCATGATACAAATGCAAACCAAAATGTGATACAACTACATACTCACTAGAAGGGCCAGTGTTCAAAGTCTGACCGTACAAATGAGGAAGGGGACATCTCACACAGAGCTGGTGGGGATGTAAAGTGTTACAGCCACTTTGGAAACCAATTTAGAAATTTTTTTAAAAAGTTAGTCACCTACCACATGATCCAGCCATTCTGCTCCTGAGTATTTATCCAGAAGGATGGAAAATACATTTGTACAGAAATGTTCATGTCAGCATTATTTATAAGAGCAACAGCCCCAAATTGAAAACAACTCAGGGGCCCACCAGCAGGTGAATGAATAACCAAACTGCAGTGAATTCATACAAAAGAATATCACTCAGCAATAAAATAGAATGAACGATGGATTCACTCAACAATATGGACACATCTTAAGTTAGTGATGACGAATGAAAAAACCCAGGCCCCCTCCCTCTAAAAGGAGTACATATTTTATGATCCCACGTTCATAAACTGAGAAAATGCAAGTTAATCTGTGGTGACAGAAATGGTTACCTTCACTCACCTGACCAAAGTGATGGTTTCAACAACAAATAGACATGTCAGTGGTCATCAAATTGTTCATCTTAAGTATGTGCAGTATATTGTATGCCAGCTATTCTTCAACAAAACTCTAAAAATAAATACATTTAAATAAAATAAAATTTAAAACATGTATAATTTGAGATACAAAGAATATTGCATCATTAGTTTGGAATTATTTAGTCCTTAGGAGAGAAATGTTTTCTCTGTTTACAATGAACTTGAAATCATGGGTGAATTCCAGCAGAAGTATCTCTACCTTTTAACTGGATTTGAAAACACATTTTTTTAGGACATGATTTGGAACACCATTTTTGCAAGATGTAATCGGAAACAAGTGATATAACTATTGATCCCCAATTATCTGTTAATATTATCTTTAAAATTTTTTACTCAAAAAGTGCCTGGATTGGAAAAATCAATGTTCAACCATTTCACCTTAGCAGTGTTTCTTCCTTCCTGGCAAATGTCCAAATAAACATGACTTCCACTCATCACGTCTAAATTTTGACCCCTAAATTTTATTTCAAAGAAAGCCATTTCTCAGCCCTTTTATAGGCATCGTGTGAATTTTCTCAGCTTTCAGTAGAGCTAACAAAGCACCACCACAACAAAAAAAGCATCTGCAAGAGCTTCTTCCTCAAGGAATTTGTTTTTGTCCAAAAGATTTTGAGAGTAATGTATTCTGTTCTCCTCACACTTATTATAAGACGTGCTTGTTATTTTCTGTGGCCCCGTCCCCAAACTCTTTACTTCATTTCATTTGTTCATTTCCTGTATATGGAAATACAGTTGATGGTTGTCTGTTGCTACGGTTATGATTTGAACGTACATCAGAGGAAAAGTAGCATTAGATCCGCATGGGCCTGACACCACTATTCCTAATCCGTCATGTGACGGCTTATCGCTGCACCTACTCAAGCTTACGGATCGTTGGATCCGATAATATCCAGTTCATGAGGGTTAGCTCCACTGCGCTTCTCCTTGAGTTGCCCAGCCATGTCTCGGTCTCCACGAGTTTCGGTAGCATGGTGGCAGCAGCTACTTTTGAAAAGCTCCAGAACTCCCGCCAATTGTTCCATCCGAGCTTCACAAAGCATCACTGTCCATCAAAGGTGAGTTTCTAGATTTACCTTTGGGGCTTCTGCCTACTCTCATGACCCAAGGGGCAGAAGAGTTTGCATTGCAACCCAGACCTGCTATAGGGCCCATTCTTGTCTTGCGCTCCTCCTAAAACTTGAATCTTTTTATATCTTCTGACAAACAGATCAGAGCCATGTTTCCAAATACATTGTATGCTACCTCTAAATTCCAAAGAAGCTCTCTAAATGCTTTGAATTTTTCACACCAATGCGGATGTCAGGTACAACTAGCTGTCCTTTATCTTATAGGAAGGTCCAGCAAATTTTTTTCTTACAGGACCACATAGTACATATTTTACTATTGTGGGCTATGTGTTCTCTGCCACGACCATTTAACTCTGCTCTTACAGCTTGAAAGGAGCCATAGATAATGTGTCGATGAGCATGGCTGTGTTCCAATAAAACTTTATTCACCAAATAAGAGTCTTGCCCGTGAGCTGTGATTTGCTGTCCCCTGCCTCAGAGGGTTATCCTAAATTGCCTAAGATCTTTGGGCTTCTAATCTTCACTGATCTTCACTAATGAAGTGTTTGCATCTTACTGGGGTTTACCTGCATGCTTTCTGAGGCGTTCACAGGACCTAACACTTCCTGCTCACCATGTCCATTTAGCAAAATGTCCATGAACCAGCAGGGCTTCCTGTGGACGTCAGAACGATCGACATACCTTCAGTCTATGTAACAGAATGTTTACCCTTCTCAGGTGAAACCCGCGCTTGATCAACCTTACCGTTGGTAATGAGTACCGAGAAGATGGCCAGATCCGTAGCACAAATCAGAGGCCCCCTCAGTGGCACAGCGCGTTCCTGCAGTGGCTTCGACTACGGCAACTGTTCAATCTTTCACCGGGACTCACCTGACTTGAATTGAATTGAAGGAAATTGAATAGGACGTGCCAGGCATCACCAGCCTTGCATTCTTCAATCAGCGGTGGAAGCGATCCTTTTATGGTTCACTCTCTGGGCTAGAGGATAAGAAGGAGGGCACTTGAGCCCAGCAGTGTTTTCTTTTGTGTTTAGCGCATCTTTCCCTCAAACTGTTAGAAGTCAACTCACGTTTGCTAAATTGGACCAGCTGAATTCTGAAGTCATTTGAGGTTATCTCTTACGTAATTTCGCATGATTTTAATTCCAGAAATAACTATTTCGTAAATATGAAGTCATTTCAGAGATACACACGAGTACGGCAGCTCTTTAGTAAACGCTCCAGTAACAATGCATTCTAAGAACAAGGTGAAGAATGGTACTGAAACAGTGAGGAGTACCTACAGGTGTCTCAGTGACACTGGTTCACGCTAATTTAGTTACAACATTTGAGAGAATAATGTCATTTTGATATGTGAGACTTTGTCAAAGGATATTAAAATAATGATTTGATTTTTGCTTTACCTTTATGAAATATCTCCCCATTCTAACTTGTTTAGACAATGTTAACATCTTTTAAAGAAGTACAGAGACTATTACAGAGCTACGTGTATATGGACAGAATCGAGCATGTGTCCTTAAATACTAGAGGTAATGATCACAACCATGAGTAGCACTTCAGCAGCTTGGGCCAAAGGACATTTCATACTCCCGTAAGTCAGCCCTAATGGTTCCTCCAGTTTCCTCGCTCTAAACTCAACATATAATATTATGTGATGTCATGTGAAAAGATTCCTGAGCCTACCCCTGGGTCTGCTGAATCCGAATCCCTGGTCCTGGGATCCTGAAATATCCTCTGTTAATAAGTAGTCTTTGTGATTCTTAGATACTTTGAAATTTATGTGCCAACCCTTCATTTTTGCATCTGAAGTCACTATGAGATAGTTACTCAAGGGCTCAGCTCCAAGTCAAAACTGCGCTAGAATTAACTTGAACCTTGTACACTGATTCCTTCATGTCTCTTCTCATTTAATTCCTACCTCAGAAATGGATTTCAGTTACTGTGTCCCTTCTCTCCCTGTATACTTCTGCCCATGTCTGGTCAATGCTTTGACTCCAAACACGTCCACTCCTTTGCATCTACAACCCTTCCTCCCTAACCCCTTTCTCCATCCCGGTTCTTCCCAGAGAGAGGGTCCCCCTGCCCCTGCTCCCATGTGCTACTCCAGGCTATCTCCACAAAGCTCCCCACCCAGGAGAGCTACCCACGACCCTGAGAAGCTAAGAATAAAAGAGACACTGGAGATTAAAACGTGAACTCTGCCTTTTACCAAATGGGGAATGTGGACCCGAAAAGTTCAAGGACTAGTGCAACATCCTAACGAAAGTTAACAGAACACAGCTTCTGCCGGTGCTCCGTGCCCTTACGTCCATTTTTAAAAACTTGCGGTATCACACAATCTTGTATCGTAAACTGCCCTTAACGACTCATCTGTGCTTGGTGGCGTCATCTTTTCCAGAGCTTCTCCAGCCTAGCTGATCCTATCTGCTGTTATTTTTGGCAATATACAAACTGTAGATATCAAATGAGCTTTTGGCTTGCGCATATTCTGTAATTTTTAAAATATTGAAAATAGCTGAAGTAGGGCCCATGATCAATGCTTTTATGAACTATTTGGAGTTTTGGCACACAAACAAATCAGAGTAAACAGGAAAACCTGAAATAAAACCCCGAAGACTATTAAATGTTAATACCAAACAAACGTCCCCAGGAATGTTGCCGCTGGTACTTATTTATGTTTTAAATATACATTTTTAACTGCATGAATATGTTTAAATAAATGATTACATAATATAATACATGCAGGAGCCCCAGGAGTCATCCTTCACATTATATCCTATAAAAGCGGTTCCCCACCGAGTGCAATGTGGAACAGTGATGAAATATATAATTATTCCAAGATTCATTACCAAAGAAAAAGTGTCTATTTGTAAACGGTCTGGAAAAGTTCAAACAAACTGGTAACATCAAATGTGTCAATTACATTAAAATAAAGAAAATCACCATTTCACCACCTCCTCTCCCTGGCTTCTGGAGGTTGAACCTGGCCAGTGGTATTATTAACGCTTTTAGCTTCCAAATCCTCCGGCCTAGAGAGGGGAAGAAATGAAAATGACAACCTGATAGAGAAGGTGGGCGGGCTCCCACCTCAGGAAAAACTGAACTTCCTGAGCTTCTATCGGGTCTTTGTGAAATTAAAGATGCTCCCCAAGCAGAGGTGCTTTAATTAGTTCACAAAGGAACGTTTTAGGTCTTGTTTCTCACGCAGCCAAGTGGTTCAGGCCCTTGTCTGGAAGCAAGAAAGGAGTAGCAAGTGTTATACTGAATGAAAATACTTTTTCATATACGTTTTAAATGGAAGAATAGCTTCTTTACAATGTTGTGTTAGTTTCAGGTGTACAGCAAAGTGATTTTTCAGTTTCTTTTCCATTATAAGATATTGAATATAGTTCCCTGTGCTATACAGTAGGTCTTTGTTGCTTATTTTATACATAGAGCCTTGGAATCTCTGAAGATTGTTCAGGAAATTTTTCCTTTAATAATCTGTGTGTGAACTGTCCTGTGTCTGCAGATCAGCAACGATACTCAGACTGGCAGGTAGGGAACATGTGTGAATGCATTTACTCCATTTATTCCCTGCCAGGAGCTAAGGAAGTGGTGTGTCCCCTCCTGCTGACAGAAGCACCCCACTGGGACCTTGTTCGGAAGGTCAAAGCCCTCCGTCAACTGTCTTGTCCCAGAGAAGTTTGGAAAAGTGCTGCTCAGATTACAGAGTCCAGACAGAGGGGGTGGACCCATGGGAACAGGTGTAAAGAACAGGCGGGTGGGGACAGACTGAAGAATGGCTTCCCTCAGAGGAGGAAACAGAAGAGGCCAAGCCTCCACACTGAGAAGCAAGACCTGAGATGTGAAGACAACATGAGAAGATGTTCTGTGCAGGTTAAAACTCAAGGAGGGTCTTTGATTTATTCCTACTGCTCTAGGATAGATAGATAGATGGATGGATGGATGGATTGATTGATTGATTGATGGATGGATTGAGAAGAGGTTTATTATAAGGAATTATGGAGGGTAAGCAGTCCCACCATCTGCTTTCTGCAAGCTGGTGGCCCAGGAAAGCCAGAGCGTAATTCATTTTGAGTCCAAAGGCCTGGAATCCAGGGGCACCAATGGCAGCTTCACAGTCAGTAAGTAAAGGCCACATTCTCCCTTCCTCTGTCTTTTCGTTCTACTTGGGCCTTCAGCAGATTGGACGAGGCCCACCCTCGCTGAGAAGGCAAACTTTTACTTAGCCCACCCATGCAAATGCCAAGTTCATCCAGGACACAGACACACTCAGAAGTACCGTGTAGCCAAATATCTGCGATCCTGTCAAGTTCACATGTAAAATTAACCACCATAGCCTGAGTTAGCTTTTCAACATTTGTCTCCACTGAGAGTTGGAATAGGAGCTCCTGAAAGCCTGAAGTTGTATCTTCAGTTCTCTATTCTCAGAAGCTAATACAGTGCACGTCTTAGAGTAGGTGGTAAAGAAAGAAAGAGAGGGAAGGAGGGAGGGAGGGAGGGATGGAGGGAGGGAGGGAAAGAGAGAGAGAAAGAAAGAAAGAAAGGAAGGAAGGAAGGTAGAAAGAAAGGAAGGAAGGAAGAAAAGAAGAGAGAAGGAGAGAAAGAAAGAACGAGAGAAAGAAAGAAAGGGAGGGAGGGAGGGAGGGAGGAATGAAGAAAAAGAGAGGGAAAGAAAAGACAAAAGGGGAATTTTCAGGTTTTTATAAAAAGGGAAATAAATTCTGCTGGAAGGAAGGAAAAATTGAAAAAATGACTTGACATTCTTTCAATTTGTTTTTTATTGAAATACATTTGACGTAAAATGTTGGGTAAGTTGGGCTTCCCTGGTGGCACAGTGGTTGGGAGTCCGCCTGCCGATGCAGGGGACACAGGTTCGTGCCCCGGTCTGGGAAGATCCCACATGCCGCGGAGCGGCTGGGCCCGTGAGCCATGGCCGCTGAGCCTGCGCGTCCGGAACCTGTGCTCCGCAACGGGAGAGGCCACAACAGTGAGAGGCCCGCGTACCACAAAAAAAAAAAAAAAAAAAAAAATGTTGGGTAAGTTTAAGGTGCATACCATGTTGATTTGATAGCTATATAATAGTATGATTACCACTGTAGCGGTAATTAGTACTTCTATCAAGTTACATAATTATCAGGTCTTTTGTGGTGGGAACAATCAAGGTCACTTCTCTTGGCAAGTTTGATGATTCTAATACAGTACTGCTGTCTGTATTCACTATGCTGGGCACTAGATGTCTAGGGCTTATTTGCTACCCATTGCAAGTTTGTCCTCTTAAAAGCATCTCTCCTCTTGCCCCAGCTACAACTCCCTGTAACCACCATTTTACGCTCTGTTTTTTTAGTTTGGTTTTCTTAGATTCCTTGAAAATTTCCTTTTAATCATTTTAAGGCTGGTTAAGATAAAACAGCTTAGCAGTTGATATAGTCCAAAGCCGTCTGGACGTAATGAGTACCTGTAACGCCCCCAAAACTGAAAGTGTGTTGACCTCATTTGCAAAGCACATTTAAACTGACTTCAGATGATTTGTAATTGGATTGTTAACTCATTTTGGCAAAAAGAAGCAAGAGGTCAGAGTAACACAGTCTGTCTTCCTTGATAGATTAAGCAGAACCGTCGGGTTAACTTACTCGCTGGAAAGCAGTTTGGTTTTCTCTTGCCTCCTTTACTCTCTGACGCTAAACAAACAAACACGATTACTAGCCTCATGGAGAATTTACTATGTGCACCCAGACTAACTGCCTTAAGCTCCAATCTCCTTGAATTCTTGGAGTTGATCCTGACATAAGGGGAAAAGAAACGTTTCATTCCACAGGAACTTGAACCTGACCTTGTTTTTTATGATGTAAAGCAAAAGGAGTGAGACTTAAAAGCACTACTTTTTAAAGAGAGAGAGAATGGCTGTGTGTGTGTGTGTGTGTGTGTGTGTGTGTGTGTGTGTGTGTGAGCAGGTCTGAGCAGACTCAGTGGAATACACATATACATACATGGATGCTACATACATACGAAATGAAATGCGAGTAGGAAGGAGGTTGCAAGGGTCTAAGGCAGATGCACAGAAAGGAAAACATGGTACTTTAACTGTGTGCTCTGGACAGCTTTTCATGCAGAGAAGCTGATGCCGGGTCTTAGACTCTCCCAGGAATCCTGAAAGCGCTTGCTTCCTACCCGGTTACTGGAACGCTCAGTGCTGAGAGATCCTCAGCTCTGACCATGTTTAATCACCGGGAAGCGCCAACCTGAGAAGGAGGCATATGCAGAAGCGCAGCTGGCACACTTGTCTTGATTGACAGTGTTCCGTGGGGGATTGGCAGTCTGCAAGATGCTAAATTTACAGGGCGATTGACAAGCCATCCGGAACGCAGTGAGAGACGCTTACTACAGTAAGGTAGACCGCGCCACAGAGGACTCTGCCCTAAAAGACCATTCTTTTCCCTAGAACCTCCCCTCCCCTCTTTTTGTTCAAGGTATTATATTCCTGAAAAGTACTGCAAGGAGGTAATTGCTTCCAACTGCCTTTAAACTCCCTTTAAGAATAAACCACTTGCTAAACCTGGGCCACTGGAAGAAATACATTGGCAGGTGAGGGGTGTCAGCAGCACAGATTCTTAAGTGTATGAGGAGGTTCAGAGCTTGACCACGGCAGCTTTTGTTTGGAGGAAAATAAATGAGGGTCTCCCAGAAGCAGGGGGAGGCAGCTGGCCGTACCTGCCGTCGAGCCAAAAGTGCCCTAACCTTGCTCCCAGACTGTGTTCTAAGGTAATCCATCTTTGCCAGCGAGCTCTGTGGTAGGCAGGATGATGACCCCTAAAGATCTTCACATCCTGATCCCTGGGACCTGAAAATAGGCGACTTTATTGGCAGAAAGAGACTTTGCAGATGTGATTCAGTTAAATACCTGGAGATGGGAAAATGTCCTGGATTGTTCACGTGGTTCTAACGTGATCACAAGGGTCCTGGCGCTTGGAAGCGGAATGCAGAGAGGGAGAGCAGATGATACCTAGTGAGTCCTCAACACGTTGCTGCTGTGTTTGGACACAGGGAAGGGCGGCCAGGGCTGAGGCACGGGGACGCCTCTAGGAGCTGAAAGGGCAAGGAAGCCATTCTTCCCCAGAGCCTCCAGAAGGAATACAGTCCTGCCAGCCTCTTGAGTTTCGCTCTGGACCTCTGACCCCTAGAACCATAAGTGTATAAGTCTGTGTTTTTTTTGTTGTTGTTGTTGTTTTTATTATTTTTGCGGTACACGGGCCTCTCACTGCTGTGGCCTCTCCCGTTGCGGAGCACAGGCTCCGGACACGCAGGCTCAGCGGCCATGGCTCATGGGCCCAGCCGCTCCGCGGCACATGGGATCTTCCCGGACCGGGGCACGAACCCGTGTCCCCTGCATCGGCAGGTGGACCCTCAACCACTGCGCCACCAGGGAAGCCCTAAGTCTGTGTTGTTTTAAACCACCAGTCTGCGGTAATTAGTCAGGGAGCCATAGGAAACAAGCCCAGGAAATCCCTCCTTCCTCCCTGTGCCCACACAGAAGTAACCAACAGCTATTCCAAGGTGAAACCCACCACCCACCAGACTCAACGTCTACGTAGAAGCACCTGGGAGTTGTGCTTCCTCAACCTAGTCATGACCTTGAGCTAACCTTGGCCCTTACACACAAGTGTATTAATTCCACAGCATTCACTAGACACCACCCAGCTCTTGAGAGTGGCATGAAACAGTGAACACCCTTCAGGAAGCTCCCAGGCTGCATTACCAATAACATTTAAAAAGTACTGAGCAACTCTTAACATTCTCTGACACCATCCATCTAATCACTTCAGCTATGGCTTCTCTAGTCTTAGGGGCAGTAAAGAACATTATCACTTAAATATGTTTCCCTTGGAACCATCAACAGCCCAAAACACAGAGGAATAAGGGGAAGTAACTGATCATTTTCTCAATCCCCAGAACAACCTTTGGGATGAGATGGTCTTGTTACCACTGGAGAAGTGTCAGGGAACCTGCTGAAGGTCTCATAGCTACGACTGAAAACTCCAGGTCTGGGTCTGTCTGCCTCCAAAGCAAGAATATTCTCCTCTTCACCACATTGACTCCAGCTTCAGGTGCTGTTAGTAAGGGCTCGTCAGCACAAGCTGCTTCATACAGAGAAATGGGGAAATATATTAGTATTCCTACTGTTTCTCTTCCCATCTGATCTGCATACCTCATTGGGTTGCTATGGAGATCAAAGGATGTATGAGCAAGGCCTCTGCAAGAAATAAAGCACTATTGCCTTCCTTCAAATATTCAGAATATTTTATGACATTTAAAAAATATTTCCATTAAAAAAATAGAAAACTCCATACCTAAAATTCTCTTTAGCTAATTAATCCACTTGGTTAGAACATGCTCTTGTTATGTATGTTCTACGTATATTAAAATAGCTAACTATAAGTCAACTAACATGCATGAAGTATTTATTTCATGCCAGCCACTGTGGTGGAAGCTTTGCGTACACTATTTCATTACATCATTACAATAAACCCAAAAGATAGTTTCGGTGTTTGTTTTTAATTACTCCTATCCTGAAGATTAGAGAAGTGAGATACAAAGTTCAGAAAATTCTTCCAAGTTACGTAGATTGTGTTAAAGGTGAAAATTCAACCCCTGCGTTCTGAATTTATAGATTTATAAATCCAAAGCCAAACTGCGCTATAAGCTTAGATTTATATGTTTTGTCTTCATGTAAAACCACTTAATGTCTAATTGCAACCTTAACTTCTATCCTGGAAAAGATGTTCTATAAATAATTATCATTGGTCCTAAGGGACCTAGCAAAATATTTTAAGCCGATAATTCCAATTAATTAATCCTGTGGTGAACCGTATTCTAAGCATGCATTCTAGTGTGATGATATTGCATATGTTTATTGCAAATGCATATGTTTATTGCAAATTCTAAAATTAATTATCCTTGTTCCAGTTGTATAGGAAGTTAAGATGAGCTGGGACTGGAAATGCCAGTTTTAATGTGGCAACATGATGTCATGCTCTTACAATAGTCCTCCCGGAATTTGTCTAAGGTAAACAGGACAGAGAAACAACAGAACGGAATAAGCAGTCTCCAGTAAAATTAAGAGACTTTTCAACACAGGGACCACAAAAAACGAGGAAAGAAAGGTAAAAGTAAAAACTAGTGAAGATGAAATAGAAGTGCATGGAGACACTCAGAGGAGTGCCAGGAATTTCCGAAAAAGTCAACTGATCACCTCTGTGCCTGGGAAATGTTGCAGCCTGGGGTCCAAGGCCAGCAAATGTTGACTGTAATAATAAGTGTCATAGACGTGAGGCTGTTAAGGATTAGGTCCCTGATCTTTAGTGCAGAGTCTCAAAAAGCAGAGAAGACAAAGGAAAGATCGCTTGGAAAGGCCATATTTTGAAAGAACAACATGTTGGTACAACATGGGTGGAGGAGAGATACTTTGTATCGCAAACAGCGCTGCAGGGAGAATTTTAAGTTGGAGAATATGGCTTTAAGGACTCACGCACGTGTCCGAAACCTGGTGAATAAAGGAGAATTCCTGTTTGTCCAGAGCACACAATTCACACATGAAGCTCTTGCCCAAAAGCCCCCAAAAATGAACCAAAAAAACTTGTTTAGAAATAACTTAATTTGTTCAAAAGTGAGTAAGAATATATAAAGGAACAAACTCAGAATATCTGAAATCTTCTACAAGAAATAAAGGAGTATTGTAAACAAATTGTAGTCTGAGAGCATACAACAACGGCAACAATGTCACCAAAGAGCAGATGAGAATTTTGATCAAATCTATTGACATGAATAAAAGTGAAAGAAAGAAGAAAGAGGAAAGGAAAGGAAAAAGAAAGAAAAGAAAATATGTCCTCCATAGCA
Organism: Delphinus delphis; assembly: GCF_949987515.2. Classification (NCBI taxonomy): domain Eukaryota; kingdom Metazoa; phylum Chordata; class Mammalia; order Artiodactyla; family Delphinidae; genus Delphinus; species Delphinus delphis. The sequence goes on along the minus strand of NC_082699.1, from coordinate 1,390,133 downwards.
GCATCATAGAGCAGGTAAAGAGCTGAGGATGCTAAGAGATTTAACAAAAGAGAGGAAACAAAATCAACACAGGTGAAAGAAAAAATTAAAATCATTATGGTAATCAAGACCAAATTAGTTACAGCTTAAAGGAGAGTAAAAATGACAAAAACAGTAAAAAACATGGAGGGGAAGAAAAAGAGAAACAAGCAAATGAAATGGCAACAGACATTACATGGAACAATGTACAAAGTGAGGCCAGAGAAAATGGCAGATGAGGGAGTTCCAAAAATACTCACTTTCGTGAAAGCAATGGGAAAATCACAAAAGTGGTCCAATCAACTTTTTCAGAACTTTGGAAATTAACCAAAGGCTTGCAACACTCTAGAACATTTATTTTTTTTAAAGAAAGACTGAATATTGGTAAGAATGTGAACTTGTGGAAGTTTATTCCCATATTCCTCTCCCAGGTTCCGTACGAGCCTTGAAAACACCTGCCATCGTGGGGAAAACCAGAAGCCTTGCAGTGACGAGAGAAGATACAACAGACTTTGAGGTCCTTCAAAGCTGAATTTCCAAAGATTTGGGATGATTTTAATTGTCTGATGGTTCTCTGGAGGACCCTACTTCCAAGGCTGTCGATCTGATTCAGAGCTTGCCCTGCAGAACGTCACCCAGTGTGAAGTAGTTTCCTTGGAGTTGTTTGACAAAAAGAATCAGAAGCAATTGTTTAATATTGCAGCCACCAGAGGCAGGGAATAATAGTTGGGGGAAAAATAGAGTAACACCAAAAAGCTTAAAAGGAAAAGCTGGGGAAAGAGGGGTTTATAGATGTTTGAAAAGCTTTGCTATGTCCCTGGGAGGCTAGAAGGCTGTGTGTATAAGAGCACATGCCCAGGAAAGACCTGAGAAGACACACAGCTCTTAGAAGAAGCACAGGTATAAATCTTCATCATGCAATGAGCTCTTACACGTGACACCAAAACCACTAGCAACAAGAAAGCATTTTAAAGATAAATTGGACTTTATTAAAATAAAACTTTTGTGCTTCAAAGGATATTATCAACAAAGTAAAAAGACAACCTACAGAATGGGAGAATATATTTGCAAATCTTAGTAACCAAAATATATAAAGGATGCTACAACTCAGCAATAAAAAAAAGACAACCCGATTAAAAGTGTATAAAGAATTTAAATAGAAATTTCTCCAAAAACAATACAAAAATGGCCAATAAGCATGTGAATAGATGGTTGATATCATTAGTCTTTAGGGAAATGCAAATCAAAATTATAATGAGATACCACTTCACATAGGGTTATCATATGATCCAGCAATTCTATTCCTAGGTATGTGACCAAGAGAAATGAAAACATATGTTTGCACAAAAATGTGTACGTGCATGTTCATAGTAGTGTTTTCATAATCAAAAAGTGCAAACAGCCCAAATGAATGAATAAACAAACTGGTATCTCCATCCATAAATAGAGTAACATTCAGCCATAAAAAGGAAGAAAGTACAAATACATCTAACCATATAGAAGAATCTTTAAAGCATTATGAGAAGTAAAAGAAGCCAGACACAAAAGTTCATATATTGTATCCCTCATTTATAATGTCCCCAGTAAGCAAATCCATCGGGACAGAGGGTAGATTTGTAGGTACCAAGGTCTGGGTGGACGGGGTGAGGAGAGATGAGTGCTAACGTGTATGGGGTTTATTTTGGGGGTGACGAAATTAGAACTAGGGAGTGGTGATGGTCACACAACTTTGTCAATATACTAAAATTCACTGTACAATTTAAAAGGGAAGATTTTACGGTATATAAGTTATATTTTGATCTTGGAAAAGCATTATGAGAAAATATGAAAATAATGGGGAAAATGGAACTCAAATATCCATGTGTGTCCAAGGAAAGAACTAGAACAATGAAACAAAAACACGATTTCATAAGCCATGAGAAAACAATCTCCAGATGTAAAGAACTACCGGAATCTTTACATTTAAAATAAACCCTGTGTATGTAGGAGGGTAAAATGACACAAAACAAGCAACTGTAAAAATATCTTCATGAATTTACTTAAAAACAGTAATTTGAACAGTTACATAAAATGTTACCCTTCCTATAAAGAAAGAGACAGGCAGGATTCAGCTATACATACATTCTTCAAGCCTAGGCCACCTCAGAGCAATGGCCAGAGTCCTCAGGGAAAGGAAAATGGTCCAAGAATTCCAAGCACAGACAAACGATAGTGGAAGTGCGAAGGCGGAGTTACAAACAGGCGTGCGAGTGCCCAGGGAACATTTTTCCTACAAGTCAATCTTCAGAAAACTATCAGAGAACGAACTTCAGCCAACCAATTAGTGAATTAAGTTATTAGGGCAAAATTCCAGCATTGAGAATTGAGTACGTGAATTGTTTGACTAAAGTCTGAAATAAATTTGGTAATTATGGTTACAGAAAAAAAAATGTAAGAATTGTAATCTTAGCCATGTAGAAATGATATAAAATGGCTAAAATCGGAAAGAGAAAGAATGTAGGAGTTTCTGTATAGCTCTGGTTTTCTCAATGTTTAGAAATAGCTGACTGACAGAGATACAGTTAAATGCTGCTAAGCCTACAGTAGAAATATAGGTATATTTGACATTATAAAGATAAACCAAAGAAAAATAGCATAATCAGTTAAATACATTTGGTGGGAAGAACAGAAGAAGATATTGTACAAAGGTCTACAATCCTTTTTCTGAAATTCTTAATTCCTGATTCTCAAGATACTAACTTACTTAGATAATCATTCAGTTCAGAACTTGATCTGAATGGGATGCTACTTATAATCTCATTTTTCCTGCACTGTGTGATCGTGCTGTAATATTAACGTGCTCAGGTCTGTATGTTGGCATACAATGCATAGGTAAGCATTATGCCATCATCTAAAATTCTAAAAATGCTGAATTCTGAACATGTGGCCCCACGGGTTTTAACTAAGGAAGATTTATATGAGTTCCATCATTGCATAGAGTAGAAAGCAAATAGGTATCATCTAAACAGCATCAGTGAAAGTTGCGATTGCCTTAGCTAGCCGTTAGAGCAAGGAGTGACACAGAGCAGACTTTTACAGAAGGGAATCCGGTGAGCCACTGACGTAAAATTTATTTTAAAATCTAGGAAAGCAGGAGTCACAGCCCAACGTGTGAGCTAAGAAATAACATCGAACTATCCACTGTATATAAACAAATGTAGGGCTTCCCCGGTGGCGCAGGGGTTGAGAGTCCGCCTGCCGATGCAGGGGACACGGGTTCGTGCCCCGGTCCGGGAAGATCCCACGTGCCGCGGAGCGGCTGGGCCCGTGAGCCATGGCCGCTGAGCCTGCGCGTCCAGAGCCTGTGCTCCGAAACAGGAGAGGCCACAACAGTGACAGGCCCGCGTACCGCAAAGAAAAAAAAAAAAGTAACTGGGCTAAGCTCATATGCTAAAAGACAAATTGGAATTCAAAGTAAAATCTACCTTTAAGTGGTAGATAAGCAATACCCATAAAACAAAGAAACTCAAAAAGTTTTGCACAAAAAACATTCCACACAAATGAAAACAAACAAAACTACAGGCATTGTAACCTTAATAAAATAAGTGGTTGAATTCAGGATTGGAAATAAGAAAACAAATATCTGTTACAAAGGGCACTTTACAGTGACAATGAGCTCCTCTTATTTGTTTGTCTGAACAGTGGATGCAGGTAGGACCTTGCTGCAACACCGTGCCAGCTGGGGGCTCCCGTGGGTACCACGCAGGTGTGTGCTCAGTGGTGAAGGCGGCTGCCTCTGGGAGGCTGAGAGAGGCAGTGAGAGCAGAACATCTTCCCTCGCTGATGGACCCGAGTCAGTAGTTCAGTAACACTGTGTTTGAGGCCTTCCCGAGGGGCTGCAGTGCTGAGGTTACGGTGCGCCGCTGTAAGGCGCCTGTGTTTTTCCAGCCAAAGACTTAGTTTAATTTTTATTCATTACTCACTGCATGGGAGCAACCATGCCCACTGCGGGGGATTTCAGGGGCGTGCGTGTCATAGCCACGGGGACAGTCCCGACGGTTAAGACGAGCATCCTCTTTGTCTTCTACTTTGTATTCAGGAGCTCCCCTAAAGTTTTAGGGAGCGCCGTAAGTCTGAGCACTGAAGTGGACCCAGAAAGAAGGCTGGATGCATCGGACCACGTATTAAATCTCATTCAGAATCTGCGTCACGGGGGGCGGGGCGCAGGAGCCCGGAAGAGGCTTTTGATCTTTTCAGCAAAGACTTTTAATAAGTTTTGTGTTTTTAACTGAGTCAAAATGTGGACCTGTTTCAGTATTTTGCTTTCCTTGCTGAACCCAGGTGTCTTCCCTTCTTTCATTGTTCTTTCTTCCCTCTTTTAAATTTTTCGGTGGTTGTTGTTATTCGTATATTTCAGGAGGATTTCTCTCTACTCAACAAGAACCTCAAATGAGTGTCGTCAAGGTTAGACGTGTCCCCAAGGTTAGACGTGTCCCCAAAGGCAGTGGGTACTTTATAGGGTTAAAGGACCCTGGGCTTGAGTCAGCCTTGAATGAACCCCTTTGCTGCACCACAGGATGCCAAGGGTGTTTCTGTGACCCTGTAACCCTGAGGGTCAGGACCCAGGCACAGGCCACTGCAGAGGCATTTAGGGTCCCAGCAAGACTGCTCTTTCACAAGCCACCCCCAGTACCTTCCACAGAGCGTAGTCTGTCCCCTGCTCACTGTGTGGACGGGCCAACACCCGGTTAGGACACACGAGCAGCTGGTCACACGGTAAGAGTTTTCCCCTGAGCCTGCTGAGAGTCCTGTACTGGTCAGAGCTCCGCAGGGAAACAGAAGCAAAGGATTTATGGGACTTCCCTGTTGGTCCAGAGGTAGAGAATCCACCTTCCAATGCAGGGGACATGGGCTTGATCCCTGGTCAGGGAACTAAGATCCTGCATGCTGAGGGGCAACAAAGCCTGCGTGCCACAACCACTGAGCCCACGTGCTGCAACTACAGAGGAGCCCATGGACCGCAATGGAAAGATCCCACATGCCTCAACGAACATCCTGCGTGTCTCAGCTAAGACCCAACGCAGCCAAAAAAAAAAAGAAGAAGCAGCAAAGGATTTTTAACATCTATTTCCTTATAATAAGGAACTGGCCCCCTGAATATGGAGGCTGAGAAGTCCCAGGACCTGCAGGTGGGTCGGCTGGAGGCCCCAGAGGCCACGGCGTACATTCCCATGTGAGTCAGAGTCTGAAGGCAGGAAAAGACCAGCGTCTGAGGCCAGGGCAGGAGGGGAGAGGATTCTCTCTTCCTCGGTCCTCTGTTCCACTCAGGCCCTCAGTGTGTTAGGTGAGGCCCCACGCATGGGGGAGAGGCAGATGCTTTACTCAGTCTATCAATTAAAATGTTCATCTCATCCAGAAACACCCTCACGGATCAACCAGAATAATGTTTGACCAAATAACGTGTAACCGCAAACTACCCCACATCCCAGTCAAACTGCACGTGAAGTCAAGCATCACAGACACACAGACAGTTCTAGACCAGGAGACGTGACCCAGGGCTTCTGGGAGGAGGGTCCTGGTTCCATACTTCTGTCCCTAAATCCCAGTGAATTACTGAACCCCCAACATAAGTGGGCTAAAGCTACGATAGGGGTTTGGAAGGGCTGGACCAACGCAGCACCGCCCGCTCAAGGCACAAACCACTTCAGACGGCAGAGCCTGTCCGCTGCCAAAGCAGGATCAGAAAAAACCAGCAGTGGTCATTGACTCAGCAACCTGCTAACGGCGCCCTCTGCCACCACCTGGACCAGTAGGATGAGCCCCCATCAGCCACAAGATGACACCCACCACGAGGGTAGGAAAAGGTTTATCAGTCACCCACGTCATCGAGCCTTTGGTCATCAAGAGCCTTTCTCAACGGGACAAGCGTCCCCAGCTGGTGGGAAAGAGCCTCAGACAGCCGGGACCAGGGCCTTGTTGTGATGAGGGCGGGACTGAGTGAGGACTCTTGTGTCCGCTCGCCCGGGGCGCAGAGCACGGGGCCCAAAGCGGGTGAGGCTCACGGGCTGTCGGGAGCCAGGGACCAGGAAATGGAGCCGCAGCCTACAGGTGGCTTCAAGACGGGGCCCCGCCGTCCTGTAGCCACAGAAGCCTAGTTCTGCCAAGCGTCTCCATCAGCTTGGAGGATTCCAGAAGTGCGGACGGCCCACCTGTGAGACCCTGACACTGGACCTGCTGCCGAGACCCCTGCCCCAGAAAACTGGGACGTCCTGAGTTGGTGTTGCTTTAGCTGCCAAACTTGTGGTAACATTTATGCTGCAAGAGGAAAATGAAAGCAATACGTTACACAGTTGCTCACAGCAAAGAAGACCCAATGCAGGCATAAATAAATAAATAAATAAATTTATTTTTAAAAAATACTCACCATATTTAAAATTTTCTTATGGAATGAAAATAAATAAGCTAAGTGCCAACAGAAGAATTTTTTAAAAAAGCAGAACAACAAAATAAATACAAGGAAATCAAAACAATAATTAATACGAGCGAAAATATTTCTGAATTCAAGATCATCATAGAAAGGGTAGGACTAAAAATCCTAATGCAAGCTGGTTATTTGTGATAAACAACAAAATATACAAATATCTACCATCCAGTGAAGAAAACAAGGATAAAATACTTAAAAATAAGGCATATTATGATGGAGAGAGTATGACAACCCTGCAAATTAAAAGAATTCCAAGAGGGCTTCCCTGGTGGCGCAGTGGTTAAAACCCACCTGCCAGTGCAGGGGACAGGAGTTCGAGCCCTGTTCTGGGAAGATCCCACATGCCATGGAGCCCGTGCGCCACAACTACTGAGCCTGTGCTCTAGAGCCTGCCAGCCACAACTACTGAGCCCATGAGCCACATCTACTGAAGCCCACATGCCTAGAGCCCGTGCTCCGCAACAAGAGAAGCCACCTCAATGAGAAGCCCGCGCACCTCAACAAAGAGTAGCCCCTACTCGCCGCAACTAGAGAAAGCCCACGCGCAGCAACGAAGACCCAACGCAGCCAAATATAAATAAATTAAATAAATTAACTTAAAAAAAAAAGAATTCCAAGAGATTATTTTGATCAATTGTCTGCAAATAAATGTGATGACCTGTATGAAGTGGGTAAGGATGATGAAGTGAGGATAGACATGCAGAAACTGTTCTGAGAGCTGCCCCCTGGCAACCTCACGTGGTTTCTGAAAAGCTGCACTTTCTGGTGGTTTTACTGGATAATTACACCAAATCGTTAGGGAAAAGATTATGCCAACACTTTTAACCTTTTCCAGAACTTAGAAAAAGAAAGAATATCGCAAATTCTTTACAAGACATAAGGCCAACATTAGGACTCCAAAATGGTATCACAAGAGAAGAAAATTATAGATCAATTTTATAATTAAATGAACTGAGTCATACGCTCATGGATTAAAATTAACTCCATGGATTTTGAAATGCACTTAAACCATTAGCATCCATTTTTCTTTTAAAAAAGCAATTAAATACAGACATGCTTTCCTGAAAGGCTGTCTCTTGCTTTTTCCCCTCTTAGTGAGAAAGCATTTGGCACAGGCCGTCACAGGCCCACAAGCTTCCTGATGGCCACTCCAAGGGTTCTAGTGTTGCAAGTCAGTGTGTTTTCAAGGACACAGTGTGAAAGATCCTCTCCCCAGCTCATGCAGTTCAGCTGTAAAGGTCGTGTTATTTGGCACTGCTCTGGATATACCAGCCGACACAACGGGACATGAGGGAGAAATGGGATACGAAAACCAGAAGGTAGAAGGCAAAACAATAATTTATTTGCAGGTTATATGACTGTTTATTGTTAATTTAAAAAAATCTACTGAAATACTATTATAAGTGACAAGAGAATTCATAACATACCTAGATAGAAAATTAATATACAGAAATCTTTAGTCTGCAACACACTAAACACAAGCATTTGTTAGACCTGCGCGGTCTCCTAGGAGTTTCGACTCGCCCAGGAAACAACAAGAGTCGGAAGTCGATGCAAAACGCAAGAGGTTTATTGAAGGCCGGTGCACCGGGGTTCCTTGGTCCTCACGCAGGAGGTCGAAGAAGGAACCCTTTTGGGCGCGAATATGTCAGTTTTATAGGTTCCCACTTCCCCGTATGTAAATTATAGATTTGGTTGTGTTCTCCTGCTGATTGGTCCCAGCTTAGGCTCGGACCAGAGAGGGAACTTGTCCCCAGCTGCCTGATTGGTCTTTGACAGACACCTTTTTTACATTTTGTTATCTCCCTCCTTCTCCCCAGCTGCCTGATTGGTCTTTGACAGACACCTTTTTTACATTTTGTTATCTCCCTCCTCGGAAGGGGGCCGGACATCCTGGAAATTCACCCATTGTCTAAGAAGCCCCTATTGTCTGGAGAGTTCTTAATCATTAGCTGGAACAATGTCCCTCGAGTCCCACATTCCCCCCTTTTTCTTGTGACTATTGATTCCAATCATGGAATCTCAACCTTCTGTATCCCAATAAGGTGCTCCTATAGCCAATTTACAAACATCAGGAAAAAGATCTGGCCACCAGGTCCAGGGGGGTGCAGTATGACTAATGGACCAGGTTACATCTCCAGTCTGAGAAATTACCTGCCAAGTTAAACGTTGGGGGAGGTGAGGGCTAAAATCACTTACAGTCAGTAAAGGCAGTAAAACCAAAATTATAAGTCTTAGGTTCGTAGAAGCTTGAGTTTGAGCGGGTTGTCGGTTCTTTGGGCCCGCCATCCTGATGATGCCGTCGCTGGTGCAGCCTTCACATGTGAAGCATGGATCCAGGCAGCGATGCCGTCCACTTTTATGGCCGTTGGGGTGGTGAGGAGGACGGTGTATGGTCCTTTCCATCGAGGTTCCAACGTCTGGGTTCGATGCCGACGGACGTATACGGAGTCTCCGACTTGGAAAGGATGAGTTTCTCCCGGTGTTCCCGGTTGGTAGGCCTTGGCGAGTTGGGACCATATTTCTTTCTGGACCAATTGGAGTCCCAGTAGCCTAGCATATAAGTCAGTGTTATTTTGACAATCAGGTTTTATTTCTTTTCCTAAAGTGAGGAGGGGAGGCGGGGCACCATATAATATTTCAAAAGGAGTAAGATGGTATCGGGAAGGTGTATTTCTAACCCGGAATAGGGCCAAAGGAAGGAGCACCGTCCAATCGGTACCGCCAGTCTCCAAGGACAATTTAGTTAGGGTCTCTTTTAGAGTCCTATTCATTCTTTCTACCTGACCTAAACTTTGGGGTCTATAGGCACAATGTAATTTCCAATCAGTCCCCAAATATCTGGCCACATCCTGACTTACCTGGGCGACGAAGGCTGGACCATTATCAGACCCTATTACCTTTGATGCTCCAAATCGAGGAAAAATTTCTTCTAAAATCTTCTTGGCTACTACAGCAGCTGTTTCTTTCTTTGTTGGGAAAGCCTCTATCCATCCTGAAAAAGTGTCTACAAAAACTAAAAGGTATTTATTACCATACCTTCCAGGACGCACTTCGGTAAAGTCCACTTCCCAGTAAGTTCCTGGGCGGTCCCCCCTGAGTCTCTTTCCAGTTTCAAGTTTCCCTTTGTGAGCATTTACCTGTTGACATGGGACGCATTCCTGCACAATTTGTTCAGCTATTTTGTCATTCCAGGGGTTTCGTACCCGGCTTTTTGTAACAAGGCTACCATCTTTTTAGTCCCCAAATGTGTCCATCTGTGCATCTGTTGTAACATGGATTCTGCTTGCTGAGGGGACAAAGTTCCTTTTGTTGTGGCCGGGATGATTTCTTCATCGCGGCCTGGTTTTTCAGGAACTTTATGTGACAGTCCTAAAATGACTTCTCCCGATGCTATTTCTCGGGCCATTTGGTCAGCCATATTATTTCCCCTAATTATTGGGGTATTTCCTTTTTGATGTCCAGGGCAGTGGATGATACTGACTTTAGTAGGAAGCATGAGTGCAGTCAACAAAGCCACGATTTCGTCTTTGTTTTTAATTTCTTTGCCACCTGAAGTTAGTAGCCCTCTCTGTTGGTAAATGGCACCGTGGATATGAGCGGTAGCAAACGCATATCTACTGTCTGTGTAGATGTTTACTTTTTTATTCTCTGCCATCTCTAATGCCCTCGTCAGGGCAATTAATTCAGCTCGTTGGGCTGAGGTCCCTTGTGGTAGCGCCGCTGCCCATATGACTTGATTTCCGTCTACCACGGCTGCCCCAGTTCGACGCTTACCTTCCTCCAGGAAACTGCTCCCATCCGTGAACCAGGTGAAATCAGCATCAGGGAGGGGCAGGTCCATCAGATCTGGCCTACTGCCGTGTGCTGCGGCTAGTACTTCCTGACAATCATGTATGATGGTGGAGCCTTCCAAGTCAGGATCAGGTAGCAAGGTGGCTGGATTGAGTCCTGTGGCTGGAGCAAACTTGATGCGATCTGAGTTTAGCAACAGGGTTTGGTAATGGGTCTTCCTGGCATTAGTTAGCCACCTATCCGGTGGTTGACGGACTACATTTTCCAGGGCATGAGGAGCTGTTATCGTTAGATTTTGTCCTAAAGTTAGTTTGTCAGCATCTTTGACTAGAACGGCCACTGCAGCAATTATCTTTAAACAGGTGGGCCATCCTGATGCCACAGGGTCCAATTTTTTTGACAAATAAGCAACTGGGCGATTCCAGGGACCCAATTTCTGAGTCAATACTCCTTTTGCAATGCCCTTATTTTTGGCCACATATAAATGAAAAGGTTTGGTTACATCTGGCAGTCCTAGGGCTGGAGCTGAAAGTAAAGCTCGTTTGATTTGGTCAAAAGCCCGTTGTTCCTTATCGCCCCAAATGAAAGGAGTGCTGTTTTTGGTTAGGGGGTACAATGGGGCTGCCAGCTTAGCAAACCCTGGAATCCATAGTCTACAGAATCCGGCCGTCCCCAAAAATTCTCTAACCTGCCTGGCGTTTTTGGGAGCCGGAATTTGGGCCACCATATCCTTTCTGCTCTCCGTGAGCCATCTTTGCCCCCCTTTTAATAGATACCCCAGGTAACTGACCTGTTGTTGGCATATTTGTGCTTTCTTGGCTGAGGCTCTATATCCCAGGGTTCCAAGTTCCGTTAACAGTTTTTCAGTACCCTTGATACAATCTTCTTGGGTCTCAGCAGCTAATAAAATATCATCAACGTATTGGAGTAATGTTACCTGGGGATTTGATTCTCTGTATAATGCCAAATCCTGATGGAGGGCTTCATCAAAGATGGTCGGGGAGTTCTTAAATCCCTGAGATAGCCGTGTCCATGTCAGCTGACCAGACATTCCCGATGTTGGATCTTTCCATTCGAAGGCAAAGTAGGGTTGGCTCAGGGGAGAGAGTCTTAAACAGAAAAAAACATCTTTAAGGTCCAAAACAGTATACCACGTATGTTGAGGTGGAAGAGTGCTCAGGAGGTTGTAAGGGTTTGGAACTGTGGGGTGGAGGTCTGCCACCCGTTTGTTTACCTCTCGTAGATCCTGCACCGGCCGATAATCATTTGTTCCTGGTTTCTTTACCGGCAGGAGAGGGGTGTTCCATGCTGATTGACATCTTATTAAGATGCCCAAGTCTAGTAGCCTCTGTATATGGGGACGGATACCGTCTTTGGCTTCTCTACTCATGGGGTATTGACGGACTGTTATTGGGGTGGCAGTTGCCTTGAGTTCCACTAGCACCGGGGGCCGATTTTTGGCCATCCCCATTCAGGCAGTTTCTGCCCAGGCTTGAGGGAACCGAGTTACCCAATCAGTAACATTAACTCGTGAGGATGAAGGCTGCTCGTATAATTTATATTCATCTTCTAATTTCATAGTCAATATTTGAAGTAACCTTCCCTTATTATCAGTTATGGTGGGACCTTCTGGCTGAAAGTGGATTTGAGCCCCTACTTTGGAGAGTAAATCTCTTCCCAGCAAAGGATAGGGGCATTCCGGAATAATCAAAAATGAATGGGTTACTCGTCCAATCCCAAGATCTACTGTCCTTCGTGTGGTCCATGAATATTGTTTATTCCCAGTGGCTCCTTGTACCCATGACCTTTTAGCTGAGATAGGACCTTTTGAGTGGAGAAGGACGGAGTGCTGGGCTCCGGTATCTACCAAAAATTGAACAGGTTCCCCCTCCACTTTAAGAGTTACCCGGGGCTCGGGGAGAGGGTTTGAGCCCTGACTTTCCTAGTCGTCTTCTTTCAATGTTAAGATTTTGTTTTTGGTTGGCCTTCCTCCATTCTTTTTCTTAGGGCATTCTCTCGCCCAATGTCCTTTTTCTTTACAGTAGGCACATTGGTCCTTGTCTAATGGCTGCCTTCTGTCTGCCGTTCGCCCTTCCTGCCTACTTCTATCCCCTATATTTCTTCCTCCAACCACAGTGGCCAGTATCTTACTTAAATTCCTCTCCTGTCTCTTATCCCGTCTTATTTCACGGGCTTCCTGCTCTTTCTGCTTTCTTTCTTCCTTCTCTTCCTCTGTTTCTCTTTTGTTATATACTTTATCTGCCTCTTTTACTAACTCCTGAAGCGAAAATCCCTGCAAGCCATCTAGCCTTTGTAATTTCTTCTTAATATCAGGGGCCGCTTGATCTATGAAAGCCATCGCTATAGTAGCCCTATGTCCCTCCGAAGTTGGATCATAAGGGGTAAAGCGTCTAAAGGCTTCCATTAAACGTTCCAGGAACACAGTTGGCGATTCCTGGGGCCCCTGAGTTACTTCCCTTACCTTAGCCAAATTAGTGGGCCGTCTGGCCGCTCCATGGAGACCCGCCACCAGAGCCTGGCGATACATTTTCAGGCGCTCCCTACCTTCCGGGGCATTGAAATCCCAGTTTGGCCTGACGAGTGGGAAACCAGCATCAATCTCGTTAGGCAGCTGGGTAGGTTGCCCATTGGCGCCTAATACATTTTTTCTGGCTTCCAAAAGAACCCGTTGCCTCTCCTCAGTCGTTAGGAGAGTCTGGAGCAGCTGCTGACAATCATCCCATGTGGGCTGGTGGGAGAAAACAAGAGATTCTATTAAAGCGGTAAGGGCCTGTGGATTTTCGGAAAAAGTTGGGTTATGCATTTTCCAATTATAAAGATCTGCAGAGGAAAAGGGCCAATATTGGAGAGGTCTATTCCCTTGGCCATCGCGGGGGTCATATTCTCTAAGAGGTAGGGCAGTGGAGTCCGGGGAGATAGCCCTCCGGCTCCTAGTGCCCACTGAGGGACCCCTTTCTTCTTCCATCATGGATGGTTCCCTTGGTGCCGAGGGCAGTGGAGCTGGGGGTCCTCTAGGTGGTAGGGGATTCGGGGCCGGAGGATAAGGGGGTGGGGAATCCAAAAGAAGCAAATCGGACTGCGGGTCAGGATAAATCGCCTTCGGTAGATCCGGGGCGTCGGGTAGCTTCTCCGTGTTGGGGTTTTTCTTTAAGGCTAATATCTCCGACGCTGCTGATGTATGCGCGGACGTACCTGTTGAGGAAACAAAGGGCCGGACCCACGGAGGTGGGGAGAGAATTAAATCTTCCCAGACCAAGACATATGGTACTTGGTCTGGATGTCCGTGGGGATCTATATTAAATATCTTAGACTTCAGCAGCTTAATCTTGTCTAATAAAAAGGATCCTTCGGGGGGCCATCCTATCTGAAATGTTGGCCATTCAGAGGCACACAAAGTCTGCCACTTTCCTTTCTTTACCTCTACCGAAAAATTATGGGCTCTGGCCCGAACTTCGGTCCAATAGCTTAGGGTAAGGGAAAGAGGAGTCGTCATAGTTTGTCCCATTGTCGTCCGTCAGAGAAGAAGAATAGACCACAATACAGAAACAGTTAAAACTCCACGAAACACATATACGTATGGGCCACCGCGAGCTCGCTTCAAAACCGAAACTTCTTCAGATGGCAGTTACCACCAAGGGAACTGCCGAAACCGAGTGAAGGGGAGACAGAGTTTGCCTCTCCTTCCAGATGAGCCACTAGGGCGTCCCCTAGGGCTCATGGACGCTGGCTATTAGCACGTCTGCCTAGCCAGAGGTCCGATACAGATTCCATAATAAGCCGATTCTTACGGCTTTCCTCCGATAATGGCCCACAAAGAACAAGGGACAAACAGACAATCAAGCTCGAGCTTACCTGGTACCTCCAACTCCCGGTGTTCTTGTGGTCCGGGGCGAGTGGAATCCCGGACGAGCCCCCAAATGTTAGACCTGCGCGGTCTCCTAGGAGTTTCGACTCGCCCAGGAAACAACAAGAGTCGGAAGTCGATGCAAAACGCAAGAGGTTTATTGAAGGCCGGTGCACCGGGGTTCCTTGGTCCTCACGCAGGAGGTCGAAGAAGGAACCCTTTTGGGCGCGAATATGTCAGTTTTATAGGTTCCCACTTCCCCGTATGTAAATTATAGATTTGGTTGTGTTCTCCTGCTGATTGGTCCCGGCTTAGGCTCGGACCAGAGAGGGAACTTGTCCCCAGCTGCCTGATTGGTCTTTGACAGACACCTTTTTTACATTTTGTTATCTCCCTCCTCGGAAGGGGGCCGGACATCCTGGAAATTCACCCATTGTCTAAGAAGCCCCTATTGTCTGGAGAGTTCTTAATCATTAGCTGGAACAATGTCCCTCGAGTCCCACACATTGAGAGGCGGAGATGGAAGGAAACACATTATAAAACATCTACGAACACAACCATCCCCCAAAATGCAGATCGATGTGAGGAAAATTTTGAGACAAAGCTGAGGTGCAGATGAAGCCCCGAGCAGTGGAAAAGCACATTAATCTTGGGGAAAATAATTAATTCAACAGGAATGAATGTTCCCCCTAAGTTAATCTTGAAAGTTATGCAGTCACAATGGAAGAGCAACAACATTTTGGAAAAAATAAGGGGGAAAAGGCTAGATTTTCAAACTTCATATGGAGACATAAAAAGCAAAAGTAGAAAATTTCTGAAGACAAAAGTACAGAGAGAAAGACTTCTGATGGAATAGATGTAAGTAAAACTAAAACCCCTGACATTATATATTGAAAAGGCACCGGAAGTCTCTAAGAGAGGAATGGCTGGGGTCCTCAGATGGTAGGAAGGACACAGAGCTGAGTTCCCTTGGTTTTATTTTTCCCTAATATATCCTAAACTGAATACTGGAGGGAACAGCGGTCAGGAAGCACCAATGGGGATAAACAAATAAACAAAAAGCCCCAGGAGAATCTGCTTGATCTGGTCAGAAGACCAGGAGAGGGGTCTGCCGGCCAGATGGAACACCCATTAGCTGTTACATAGAATTACAAAGAACAGTAATTCTTTGCCTAGAAGAGTCAGCTATTACAACAATGCCCACTCAATTGCAAAGTCAAAGGTGATTAGCTGAGAAAAGCTTCTTTGTAAGTTGTCTTTACAATTGAGGTAAACCGTAAAATAAATGAAACTCTTACCTAAATAATTCAAGTCACTATACTTGATAGAGTAAAGAATACATCTTTTCAACAACTGGCCTTACTTTGATTATACAAAGTATCCTCTTTAGTTGATTCTGTGGAAAATGTATCAAGACACTGATGTTTTAACATTAGAATCTATGGACTGCCTTGTTACTTACTCTTTTTACCCCAATTAGTAGCTAGTCATTAGTAAAGGGTGTAAAAATCAACACAGTCACTTTTTAGAAACCATGAGAATAACAACTGTGCTATTCAGTAGAGTAGTTCAAAACGTGTTGTGTACAAACGCACAAATTCCATCTTCTGGCTGGTAATTGGCGCCCAGAGCCCAGTCCAGACCAGCAGTGGGACCTAGCAGGACTGTCTAGGACAGCCAGCAACTGGCTCACTGTTTTCTGTTTGTTTTTGTTGAGGCTCGTCTGACAGGTTTTTCCCTTAGAAAGTTACTATTTTTCCCCTTTGTGATTCTTAGGTACTTTATGGGGAGATACTCTGAGAGCCTGTGATATCTTGTTTCTCACATTTGTGCCCATTTATTTTAGAGCCCTGGGGTAATTCTTGCCTGGAACAACTGTTGCTGGTGTGTTTGTCATGTAACGATTCTCCATCATTCCTTCTACGTTTATAAACTGGAATTCCACTGCAAGAAAGAGCTTTTCTTTCTCTCTCATTTGTTCATTCAAGTATTTTTTATATCTCATTTGTTCATTCTCATTTGTTCATTCAAGTATTTTTTATATCTAAATAGATAAGTGGACTTTATTTTATTCTACAGGCAATTGTCTATTATTATCATTATTTTACTGCTGAAATAGTCCCAGATTTACCCAGTTCATTCCTGTGTCATTTTGACACATCCCCATCATCTCAGGGGCATTTCTATCTTTTTGGCATCATGAAATAGTCCAGGCTTGTCTCTTACTCTTTCTTACCTGTCCTGGGATCAGCCATTTCCCCGAGGAGCTGTGATTCCTTATATTGGAGTAGATAATTGTTATTTGTTCCTGTAGGTATTGGAAAAACAAATTTAGAACCTTGCCTCCGATCCATTCCCACTAAACCATGGTAATCGGCATATGAGTTTTCAGTTTTTTCTCTACAGATAGAATTAGAAAGTGTGCTCTGATCTGACTGATGCTTAACTAGAAGGAGGGAGAAACGGTTTCCCCACCTTTACCCTCAAGTACGCTTCATATCAAAGCCTTCACTACCTTCCAGGAGACAACTAGGTTTTATCCTTATTGGTTATCATGATAATTATGACACGTATTGTTCTATTCTGAAAAGGAAATATCCTTATCAGAAAAGGCTAAAACTTACCCACAAGCAAACTGGTCTTCTCTGCCTGTTCAGACTGGAAAAAGGATTTAAACCACCAGGTGGATTCTGCCACTTCAGGTAACCCTATGAAATAAAATTCACATTACTCCCTTATCAAACACATTTGAGAGATGAAAAACGAAGCGAAATAATGAGGGCGATGCTGATAAGAAATAAACGACATACCTTGCTGGGATTTGTCATCATCTACGAAGTGAACAGAATCAGAGCCAGTTAGAGAGGTGCCTGAAGAAACACTGGATTCTGTAGGAAACAGAGGATAATAAACAAGCAAGTAAACAACAAACACAAATTTTTATATATAAACGCTCAAGCAGCATGGTTTGAAATCATTTAATCCTGATCATGAATTCATGAATTGAAAATCTGATTAAATTATCAGCCTATTAAAAGTCCTCCAGAATAATGCGTATTACATTTGTATTCATAAAGTAAATTTCTTTCCATGGTGGACAACTCTCTCTCTCTCCACAGATTAAATGTAGAATTTAAAATATATCATAAATGTTATCAAAATCAAAATCTTAGGAAGCACAAAATGAAGAATGAATATTATTGTACTATATTAGGAATATTTCTTGTATATTATATACACTAATTTGTACGGTATATACATTTTATTTGTCATATCATACTTGTATTTTAAACCTGTAAGTCTTTTAAAAGATCAGGATATAAAAATAATTTCTAAGGATGTAAATTTGTTGTCCGTGAAAAGAATAAATCAATAAATGTGTCCAACTCTTATCTACAAACAACCCTTGAAATAAGAGTTTTCTACATGCTGGGATACATCCCTTAAATGATAATTCGGTTCTGAAATGATTGTTTCATTTTATGAAATTTCTGAAATTTCTTTAAGAAGCTACAATGTTCTATTTAGCTATAAATAATCGCAGATGGATAGATAAATAAAAAAAAAAACTGGTCAGGTAGAAGCTGACCTATTACCCACAGCAGAAAATGGAAATGAGAAAATCTCTGAGGCAGAGTCACGTGACTCCTCTTTTCTAAGAAATGAATATTTTATTTATGTGAAATTTTCCGTTTTTAACATATCCTATTAAATGCAAGGTACATGAAATTAAAACATAATTATGAAGTAAAAGCTTATTGTCACTTATTTATGTGTCAGTGGTTTCATGGACGTAACATAACATAGTTGAAGCAAGCAGTGGGGCTTGACCGCATTGATTCGGATCCGTCTCTGATGAGGTCTATTCCTGTTTTCTTCACTGTGACAAATAATTGTCATTCTTCTCCCTTAAGTTCTGAGCAGGACATGATACATAGGTTAATAATATCCCACAAACATCTCCTCAGATCATATTCTCTGGGGGTACCCTCCGGTGCTGGTACAACTTACTTCGATAATACTGGTTTGGGGCCAGAGGCATCCAATGGAAGGCGCCGATGCCATTGTCCCCTGAGCAGGGCCAGTGAAGTGGTGACCAGCAGCCTGCAGAACAGGGGCAGTGACAAAACGCTGAAATTTCCTTTTCCCATGAGTGTGTGTGTGTGTGTGTGTGTGTGTGTGTGTGTGTGTAACGCAGCATAATTTACCACGTAATAAGTCTCATAAAGAGAATTAAAGAGTTTACACAAACTTGCCAATACATTGCAATGAACACAACATGCAATTGCTTTGCAAAGACAAGAAAAAAATACATAACCAAGTACCATAACAACGCCTACAGCTTGCTCCACCTGAAACACTAAAGGTCAGAGAAGAAGTGTGAACACAGCTGTGACAATCACTCACCCGCCTGCCTTCTCCAACCTTTCTTTACGGTAAACGTGGTTCTAAAGCTTCTTCAGAAAAGGCACACCGTGGAAGGGCCGACTGGCCGAGATCCGGGACAGACCAGCTGCCCGGCAGGGGAAGGGGTGTTCACCGCCTGCAAGGCATAGAGCGGAGCTGCGAGCACACGCAGGTGGGCACCAGGCCACCGCAGGCGGAGCCGCAGGAGCCCTGCACGCCGGCCCCCTGCTTGCCCATGCCAGCCTGCCAGGTGGGCCTGGGCCCGGCAGGACTGGGCCCGGATGTGGCGCTGCCCTCGGCTCTGCTGGTCTGACGGGGGCGGGGCGGGTAGTAGCCCCTCTGGGGACAGCACCCCGCCGGGCTCTGCGGGGGACTGGACGCCGTCACAGACACGTGAGTGGGAGACAACTCTCATTTTCCTCACCAGCTCTGCACCACCCCGGCCACTACGCCGCGCCCCTCTCCTGGCTGGTGGCACCAAGGTTTTACCCACCTGACACTAGTTTTTGTAACTTTCTATTGTAACACCACTCACACTTTACTTAGTTATTTGTTAGAATGCGAGTTTCTCAAAGACAGGGAGTACCCTATTCGTTTTCCCTTTAGCAACACCCAGTACAAAACCTGACACATACAGTAGTTCGTGTTCTGAAAACCTGATAAAAAATAATGTATTATTCCTCCTGTGCATGGTAATGAGAATTACATCCTTGGCTAATAATTAAAATGCTATAACAGGGCTCAGATTTCCACACCATAAGCATGACGTAACGAGACTAATTTTTACCCGACTGTTTTCTGAGTCACGTCGTTTTTCAATAGCTCAGTATTAAAGTGAGGTCCATCCACATTTTCACTAAGTCTTTTGTCCTAGAATTAAGTTATGCAAACATTTCTCTTCGATCATAACAAGAAGAGAGCCCGACTCTGAGGACACCCTTCAAACCTAATGGATGCCTCACTAAGGGAAGAGAAAGGGAGGCTTAAGAAAGAGTAAGTACTAATTAAAGTCAACGGCAGCCTCTCTGAAAGGTGACCTATTTATCACATGGGAGACACTATTACTCCTCCTGGGTTTATTGACGATGGATGAAGTAGTAGATAGATATCTGATTGCTGCTCTGTAGAGCATGGAAATTCGTGGCAAGAAAGAGAGTTTTGCTGGTAGATGATTTCCTACCACGCTGCGCTGTCAGACGGTTGACCAAGTGCGCAGCGTGAGAGCAGACCTGGGCGACTCCACCGCCTCTGCCTCATTCCCGGCTGCAGCCATGAAATATGAAATGTCTGCGTGTGCACACGGCATGCCAGGGATCTCAAACACGCGGTAACATCCAGGCCATTGAACATGTCATATTAAACACACTGGGCACCTCTGACAACTATAGCTGCAAATGAACACGTGCAGCAGGTGCTTCCCAAAGGCACGCAGTCTGCGTGGGTCCTGGCCGTGGTGGGAATCATCCTCCATTCCCCTCACCTTCCTCCTGTGAGTTTTCCCGGGAAAAGAAACCTACCTGAGTCCCTGAAGGATGAGCTTACAGTTCACAGCATCGGAGTCTAGTGGTGCCGGAGAAGGGCTGTGGACCGGGGCCACCAGCGTCCTACCCCCGGCCACCTCAGCTCCCTCTGCCTGGCGGTTGCAGAAGATGATACACCCTTCACATGCTGCCTGTTACCATCCCACTTACACTGGTTAATAGTCACTCTCCTCCTTTCACAGAGTTTCCCCAACATATGAATGACATCCGGCTGCAGTCAGCTCATTCCGAGGTCCAACAATCTACTGCCAGGGATGCTAGAGCTTCACCTTCCACACGGCCCCCCAACCAGGTCCTCACAGGTAGAGGCTGTAACAGTTGCCCTAGGTCTCAGTCTGCTGGACTCGCTGTAACAAAGCACCACAGACAGGGTGGCTTAAACAATAGAAATTTATACTTTATTTTCTCCCAGTTCTGGGGGCAGCATTGGTTTCTTCTGAGGCCTCTGTCCTTAGTTTGTAGACAGCCAGCTTCTCTCTGTGTCTTCACAGGGTCTTCCTCCATGTGTGCCTGTGTCCTAATCTGCTCTCTTATAAGAACTCATTCATATTGGATGAGGGTCCCATCCTAAAGACAACATTTGAACTTAGTTACTTCTTTAAAGACTCCGTCTCCAAATGCAATCATGCTCTGAGGTCCTGGGGGTTAGAACTTCAACATGTGCATTCTGGGAGAACACAGCTCAGCCCATATCAACCTGCAAGAGTTTCCCAGGTGATGTGGGCACTCCACCCATCACCAAAGACGGGGTCCAGACAGCTGCCTGCCAGCTGAAGGGGGGTCCAGCTCTGAAATCCCAGCCCTGCTGGCGTCCTGCCCTTGGCTGGATTCCCTGGGAAGCAGACACTGAGACTCACATGGGGACATTTCTGGGGCAGAAGGAAGCCTTGAGCATCACCTGTTCAAACCATCAGTCTCATCAATTACATCACGAGATCACTCAGACAACTTACCAGGTGAAGTGAGATTCCAGACACAAAGTGTATGCTGAGCGCTAAAATTTTAATTTCAGACATGGAATGAATTATCTCTTTAATTGAATATCCTGAATTATATCAATTTTGATTTATCTTTACCCATAAATCTGGGCACTGCTGTTGCTGGAGTAGAATATACATAGTTTCTGACATAAAATTTCATACACTGCAGTCATTTTTTCACTGATCCTTCAACTAAACTCAGACAAAACAGTTTCTTATTTAGAATTAAAACCAGAGAAGCAATGAGCTTTAGAGGTAGAGACGAAAGATACAATTTTAATCATCTCATAGTAATTATCAAAGGGTCCAAATGAACACAGCATGTTGAAAGTATTAGATTGTGTATTCTTTACTTGAAATAAAAATTTTAACTCTGAGAATTACACCTAAAAAGAAAGAATAGTTTTAACAGTGGTATTTATTTTATTGTACTTTTCACTCTTCATGCCTAATTGAGGATATAGTTTCCAAATATGGTGTTTTTTCACTTCTCATCTGTTTTTTTTTTTTCTCTTATGAGAATAAACTCTGTTGAACTTTCAGATGAAGTATTAACTTTTATCAGATGATCCAAAGCTCAAGTGGATTTTGAATTTCAGCCAAGGAAGGCAAAGTATTTTGATGAATTTCATCACCAGAAAGGAAGGGGAGAAAAAAAGTACTGTTGGCAGAACTTTCCCAAGCTGTTGCCAGGAGCCATAGAAAACTTACTTGCATTGCAAATCCATCATGACATTATAACAGCGTTTTATGTAATCAAGATCTGTCGTTCAAGGCAATTTATAAATAATTAAATACGGAAAGGCGCAAGCGGTTAATGTTATGTGAGTCACAGAGTGTTTTTCTAAAGTATTACATCTTTATGTGTTTAAACGCAGGCCCTCAATCACAAAAACATGCAGAGGTTGTGGACTTATAGGTGCTTATATAGTAAATGTTTGTAAAACAATAGTGTTACCTGCAATCTCGGGAAAATATTGGTGAAACTTTTGCTGAAAACAGAATTGCTTCAATCTATGGTACAACTTCTAGTTTTGCATCTATAGTACTGAACTCAAAGGTAAACTCTGGACTCCTTCATGAATCCACACTCATTTCAGATTACCAGTGGAAGTGTGCAGATGTTTTGAGGTTTCCATAATTCTGGTCAAGGCCCCTTTGCTCTCACTGACTCATTCCCTCGTGACCACTCTACGCTTATCCACACTTTATTTAGGGCCGAAGTTGTTAGTGTTTTCCTTCTATTTTACTCTGCCCTCTCTCCCTTCCCCCAGCAGCATGGGATATACCTGGACCCGGGAACAGGAGGACAAGTGTAGGGGTCAAAGTGAGACAGGAAATAGAGTCTGCACCACCTTCATGCAACTCAAAGCAGGTGAAAGACACTGTCCTCGGAACCGTGTCCATTTCTGACGGAGCCGCAATAATAGCTGTTCTGTTGACATCATTACTCCGACTGGGCAACGAGACACAGTGAGGAGATGAAGGAATATCTCCAAGGTTATTTATGGTCCAACGGGTCGAGATCATCTCATTCACGGAAGCTCAGGATGAAGACCCTTGGTTCATCGTGTGAGGAGATGCAGAGGGAGTGTCTCGCCCTGGAGCCCATGAAGGGAATTTCCTGGAATAAAGGGGTTTCTGAGGCTGCGATTTCTTTAAGGCTCTTTATTACATTATAAAAATGTTTTTCTTTTCTAGCTCCTTCTCATGTGATGAAAGGACAAAACCTTTGTAGCTGAAGTAACTTTTTAGAAGTTCCACTGGAAGCAACATGCTAACTGTAAAGTATGGAGCCAGGGGGATGAAGTGCTCCAATCTCTGTCACACCTGTGCTCAGATTCTAGTCCGGACAACCCTGAGATGCCTGTTGCACAATCGACTGCTGAGGGACACAGTCATTCAGAGCTCAGGACAGAGCCAGAGCTGGGGCTGGAGAGGCTAGTTCAGGATGTCACTCATGGAAGATGGTACTTAACACCAAGAGCCTGCCTGGGGTTACCTGGTGACATGTGTGCAGAGAGGCGCAAAGCATGTGGAAGGCTGAGCCCAGGGCAAGCTCTGTCCACACTTAGAAATCCAGCCGAAGGGCTCTGTGCCAGCAGCACAGTAGAAGAATGTAGAAGATGTGGCTTTTGAGGAGCAAAGTAAAAGAAAGGTGGGAAGAAAGAGGATGTGTCCATGGCTTCAGAACAGAAACCACAAGTTTGCAGTACAGATGCCACTGATGGCTGTGCCCGGAGGTCCGGGCGAGGCTTGGCGGGGGCTCGGTAGGGAAATGAGAACAGCGATGGGGGTGTTCAGGAGGGAAGTAATATGAGAGCATTTTAACAAGTGAAGTTTGTGGGGCTCAGAAACCAACGGACCATGGAGCCAAGGATGGCTCACAGGACGAGACATTTCCCAAGTAGAAAACACAAAGAAACCATCTCATTTTAGGAAAATTCGATGAGTTCAGTTTTAAACATATTTGTATGGAGGTGCCTGGAGCACACAGGGCACCGGCAGGAGACGGGTAACGGGCCTCCAGCCAGGGCTGGAAGGACGCACACAGGCGACACCAGCACCAACATTCAAAGAACGCACTGGACGAAAGGAACCTGCCCCAGAAAATTAGGAGGAAAGCTGGGAGAATCCATTGGCATCCACGTGACACCTGCTTCTTGAATGATGACGGTGAGTTACGTTGAAGGCTCTGGTCTTAGCTTCTCCCGAACGTCTTCAGCGTGGCTCCAAATCTGTGCAAGGAGATCGGGTAGATTAATGTTTCACGGTGGTCCAAAGAGAGAGAAAGGAAGGAGTTCTAGAGGGATGTAAGGACACATATTTTTTCTCTTGGAACACAGCGATTCCGACAACTGCGGCTTATTTGGAGCAGGAAGGAGCTGGCGTTGGTGTCGTGGAAAGGAGATGGGGTGTGAGGTGGAATTCCAATGTTCCCTCGTTGGCCGGCTGGTCTCTGGCAGGTGACCTCATCATGATGCTACCTCTCATCTGTGGGTGGAGGGTCAGCAAAGGAACTGCCCTGGGTTACTGCAAACATGACTCATGATGGTGTACGTAAAAGTTCCACCATGGTACTTGGTGCATAAATGCTAAGAAATAGCCATTTCCTTCCTGTCCCTCCTGTAGGGTATTTTGAAGACCTTCTGCTCCAATCAAATCTAAGCTCAAGAGCATAATTATGTTTTCAAACCTGTTTTTAAATTTTAACAGTTATAGTTGGGGAAAGTTGAAATGATGCATGTTCATTGTTTTTGTTATTTTCAGTTTCATTACTTTGTATTGAGGTAAAATGTATGTACAGTGGAATGCACATACCTTAAGTGCATAATGGATGAGTTTGGGTAAATGTATACACGTGTGTAAGCACCATTCCAACCAGACATACAGTATTTCCATCACCCCAGGAAGTTCCTTCATCCCAAATTGATCCTATCCTCCCAAAACAGCCATTGCTCAGAATGACATCGCCACAGACTAGCGACGCCTGTTTTTAATTTCATATAATTTTTAATTTCATATAAATGGAGACATACATAAAGTATTCTCTTGTGTATGGCTTTTATCACTCAGCACTTTTTTTATGCATCCACTTTGTTGCATGTGTAACTAGTTTATTCTTTTATTTGTTTTCTTTATTATTCTTTATTCTTTTTCTTGCCGAGGAGCATTCCCTTCTGTGATTTGATCACAGTGTGTTTGTCCATTCTCCTGTAGACAGACTTTTCGGGGTTTCCAGTTTTGAGCTGTTATGAGTGAAGTTGCTAAGAACGCACGTTTACAAGTCTTTTTGTAGATCAGTGTTTTCATTTCTCTTGGCTAAATACTTAGGAGCGGAATTGCCAGGTCATGGAATAGGTACGTGTTTGACTTTATAAGAAGCAGCCAGTTTTCTAAACTAGCTGTAAAATTTCACACTCTCTCCGACACCTGAGAGCCCAGTAACTGCTGACTTCCTTGTGTTTGTTATTGGCGGGGGTTTTAATATTATCCATTCTACTGGGTGTGAAATGGTATCAATTATGCTTTGCGTTTGTATTTCCCTAATGATTGATGATGCTGAGCACCTTTCCCTGTGCTTATGGGCCCCGTATTTTCTTTTCTGAAAAGAAAGTGTCTGTTCAAGTGTATTGCTCCTTTGTAATTGGGTTGTTTGCCCTTCATTATTGATTTGTAGGAGCTCTTTTTAAATTTTGAACACATTCTTCTCTCCTTTGTGAATATTTTCTTTCATTCTGTGCTGCCTTCCAATTTTTCTTAATCATGTCTTTTGGTGGGCTGAAGGTTTTAATTTTGTTGAAGACTAATTAATCATTTAAGAAAATTATGTTTTGTGCTTTTTGTACTCCCACTAAGAAATCTTTGCCTATCCCAAGGTTGTAAAGATATTTTTTTATTTAGGTGTATTATACCTTTACATTTCACATTTAGATGTAAGATCCATCCAAAGTTATTTTTATAATAAACATTAATTTTAAACGATGTACTTTCAGACATTCTGGATTCTCTTTGGTGGTTAAATCTTTAAATGTCTTATGATAAAATGATGTTTATGACTCAGTGTGCAATTTGGGGTCTGAAATATGATACCGCTTTGGAACAGACACATTTCTAATCGTACCCAGTTGACTGGTTGCCTTGTAAACTGAGATGTGATTGGATTAGAAAATATTTCACTTTGTATCTTTGAAATTAAAAAAAAAAAAAAGCAACCTGTGTCTCACATTAGTACTTCTCAAAACTTTAAGTAACATCAAAAACTATAAAAAATATTATGAATGAAGTGCTTGGAGCTTCTCAAAAGAGCTACATGAATATGTATATTTGATGATTAGTGATGAGTAATTGTATCTTTAACGCTTCTCCCTTTGGAATCTATTTACAGTGTCTGAAGAAATACAGATTCAACCACAGACTTCAGAGGAAACCTAAGTTTATCATCTGAAATATATACAATCTACAAACCATTTCTTGTTATTTTACACCATGGTGAAAACATATCCAGGACCTTAAATTATTTTTATATTAACCCTTCAGAAGATAATGATTTCTAAAGTTGAAAACAGAGGAAGTCCATTTTATCACATAATGAAAATGCTATTTCTGTAAATTAAAGGAAGAAAATGACCAGTTTAAGTGGTCCGACCATCCATCGTCATTTTGCCTTATGCTCCCTGAAGCTGTGGTTTGTAAAAGGCTCCAGTTTCATAACTGTTTCTTATTTCTGTATATTGAGCAAATAACTGCCAACCTGACGTCATCAGCCTGCATATACACATCTGCATATACACATCTGCATATACACATCTGCATATACACATCTGCATATACACATCTGCATATACACTGTTAAAACAATGGATTTTTCCTGCCCTCTACCTGATTTTTTTCTGTTTTAACTTGAGGCTTGAGGCTGAGGATGGAGTCATACAGGCCGGCAGGTCCGTTTTTGTTTATTGGTGAATCCTGGCCGCTGCCACGTGTGTCTGTGCTCAGGACACAGTTCCGGATGTTGGGGCTGAGTGGGTGAAGTGAAGGGCCCCCAGGGGCTGGTGACGGACGCTACTGCAGCAGAGCTGCAGCCCCAGGCAGACCCCACGGCGACGTCCCATCGTCCCATCGCAGGGCCTAAGCAGGAATCACCACAGAGACCAAGTTCCTCTTGTTTTCTTCCTTCTTCTCTTCAAAAATAAAATGACGCTATGACAGTTTTCTTCTCTACAACTTTCGACACACTTGCTTAGCTTAGTATCACCAAACGCAGAACTGTTTTGTTCATAGAAATACACTTTATCAGAAATAGTCAGGAATGAAAGCCTCTTGAAGCCCTGAAAGCCGGATTAAAGTGGATTTTTTCTTGTAGAAATCAAAGAGAGCATTTTCTTCCAGCTCACTCATTTCCTAATTTTTTCCTAAAACACAGATTATCCATGTTTATAAAAAAATTTCCTATACGTTGTCATAATAAAGTAATCAAATATCGTGGATCCCAATATATATAATACAAATATTTTTAAAGATTTCACCTACTACAGCATAGATTTTTGGATTAAGGGAGTGAGAATATTTTCCCTTAATTTTTATTGGTTTGGGACTAATTGTAGACCCATACCTCCCTCTTCTGGCCACTGTGTGCCTGACATTAAAAATGGATGTGAACCTGCAGAGTCTGTGAAGAACCCAACATTCCCCAGAAAATAAACTTTTGTTCCCCTAGTGAATGACGGTTTTTTTCTGACATTTGCTTTCCAATAAACAAAACTTTCAATTTTTTAATTTTTATCTTTTTATTTCTTTAATTTTTAAGCAGGGCTACTTACTTAAAGGCAGTCTTTAGTATATTTCTTAGGATATTTTTTGTCAAAATGTCACTGATGTAAAGTTAAAATAACAAAATATGTGCAATGGAAGAACTGCCCCCAAATTACACATATATTTTAAATCACTTTTTTACTTCATGTTTTTTATTTTCCATTTAATATATTTTCATATACAAAAATTTTATACATTTTATATAATTATAAGATAAGGTCTATCACCAAGATGTGCCCTATATTCCACTGATTCGCCAGATGGATTGCATCCACCAAAAAGGATGGACATTTCATTCACTGATTTCGAGTTTGATACAGATGTCACAGGACAGTTGAAAGAGAAGGTGATGGGCAGCTGGGATTTGAAACTCGTAGGTCAGCTTGCTTTCTGAAAACACGACCTCGGGCAAATATTTTCTGTAACTCACCTTCAGCGTCCTCATCTCCAAACCGCAGGTGACACGGGATCCTTACAACGTGTGCCTAATGACACATATTTCACGGAGCAAGACGCTGCCCGCGGGTCACCCAGCCTCCTGGTGGGCGCAGCTCGGGTTCACAGGCCGTCCCTTCCTCTCTCTTCCTTCTTCTCTGAGCCACAGTTCTCACCGATGTACCTTCAAACACTGGCATGTATTGGGTTCTCAATAATATTTGTTAGTGAATGAATATCTTTAGCACATGATGGCCGCAAGTGGAGACACGTTAGCATATTCTAGGGTCTGTATCTGGCCCGAATGCTTTTCCTAGTCAACATATTAAAAGAGTTCTAACTGAAACAGAATATAAAACTGTGGACTTATGACATTGTCCCCGAAAGCAGCTGAGTATATATGCATCCTTTCTTATTCTTTGTTTGGTTCCATGGAAACTGCTTTGGAAGGTGAGGGTTTTTTTTTTGGTTTTGTTTTTGTTTTTTTAACATCTTTATTGGAGTGTAGTTGCTTTACATTGTTGTGTTAGTTTCTGCTGTATAACGAAATGAATCAGCTATACATATACATATATCCCCATACCCCCTCCCTCTTGCGTCTCCCTCCCACCCTCCCTATCCCACCCCTCTAGGTGGTCACAAAGCACCGAGCTGATCTCCCTGTGCTATGCGGCTGCTTCCCACTAGCTATCTGTTTTACAGCTGGTAGTGTATATATGTCCATGCCACTATCTCACTTTGTCCCAGCTTACCATTCCCCCTCCCTGTATCCTCAAGTCCATTCTCTACATCTGCGTCTTTATTCCTGTCCTGCCACTAGGTTCTCCGGAAACTTTTTTTTTTTTTTAGATTCCATATATATGTGTTAGCATACGGTATTTGTTTTTCTCTTTCTGACTTACTTCACTCTGTATAACAGACTCTAGGTCCATCCACTTCACTACAAATAACTCAGTTTCATTTCGTTTTATGGCTGAGTAATATTCCATTGTATATATGTGCCACATCTTCTTTATCCATTCATCTGTCGATGGTCACTTAGGTTGTTTCCATGACATGGCTATTGTAAATAGTGCTCAATGAACATTATGGTACATGACTTTTTTTGAATTATGGTTTCCTCAGGGTATATGCCCAGTAGTGGGATTGCTGGGTGTATGGTAATTCTGTTTTTTGTTTTTTAAGGACCCTCCATACTGTTCTCCATAGTGGCTGTATCAATTTACATTCCCACCAACAGTGCAAGAGGGTTCCCTCTTCTCCACACCCTCTCCAGCATTTATGGTTTGTAGATTTTTTGATGATGGCCACTCTGACTGGTGTGGGGTGATACCTCCCTCATTGTAGTTTTGATTTGCATTTCTCTAATGATTAGTGATGTTGAACATCCTTTCATGTGTTTGTTGGCAAACTGTATATCCTCTTTGGAGAAAAGTCTATTTAGGTCTTCTGCCCATTTTTGGATTGGGTTGCTTGTTTTTATGATATTGAGCCTCATGAGCTGCTTGTAAATTTTGGAGATTAATCCTTTGTCAGTTGCTTCATTTGCAAATACTTTCTTCCATTCTGAGAGTTGTCTTTTTGTCTTGTTTATGGTTTCCTTTGCTGTGCAAAAGCATTTAAGCTTCATTGGGTCCTATTTGTTTATTTTTGTTTTTATTTCCATTTCTCTAGGATGTGGGTCAAAAAAGATCTTGCTGTGATTTATGTCATAGAGTGTCCTGCCTATGTTTTCCTCTAAGAGTTTTATAGTGTCTGGCCTTACATTTAGGTCTTTAATCCACTTAGAGTTTATTTTTGTGTATGGTGTTAGGGAGTGTTCTAATTTCATTCTTTTACATCTAGCTGTCCAGTTTTCCCAGCACCATTTATTGAAGAGGCTGTCTTTTCTCCATTGTATATTCTTACATCCTTTATCAAAAATAAGGTGACCATATGTGTGTGGGTTTATCTCTGGGCTTTCTATCCTGTTCCATTTATCTATATTTCTATTTTTGTGCCAGTACCATAATGTCTTGATTACTGTAGCTTTGTAGTATAGTCTGGGAGCCAGATCCCTCCAGCTCCGTTTTTCTTTCTCATGATTGCTTTGGCTATTCAGGGTCTTTTGTGTTTCTATACAAATTGTGAAATTTTTTGTTCTACTTCTGTGAAAAATGCCATTGGTAGCTTGACAGGGATTGCATTGAATCTGTAGATTGCTTTTGGTAGTATAGTCATTTTCACAATGTTAATTCTTCCAATCCAAGAACATGGTATAC
The DNA here is from genome assembly GCF_949987515.2 of Delphinus delphis. Lineage (NCBI taxonomy): Eukaryota > Metazoa > Chordata > Mammalia > Artiodactyla > Delphinidae > Delphinus > Delphinus delphis. The sequence goes on along the minus strand of NC_082699.1, from coordinate 1,360,053 downwards.
CTCTCCATCTGTTTGTGTCATCTTTAATTTCTTCCATCAGTGTCATAGTTTTCTGCATACAGGTCTTTTGTCTCCTTAGGTAGGTTTATTCCTAGGTATTTTATTCTTTTTGTTGCAGTGGTAAATGGGAGTGTTTCCTTAATTTCTCTTTCAGATTTTTCATCATTAGTGTATAGGAATGCAAGAGATTTCTGTGCATTAATTTTGTATGCTGCAACTTTACCAAGTTCATTGATTAGCTCTAGTAGTTTTCTGGTGGCATCTTTAGGATTCTCTATATATAGTATCATGTCATCTGCAAACAGTGACAATTTTACTTCTTCTTTTCCAATTTGGATTCCTTTTATTTATTTTCTTCTCTGATTGCTGTGGCTAAAACTTCCAAAACTATGTTGAATAACAGTGGTGAGAGTGGGCACCCTTGTCTTCTTCCTGATCTTAGAGGAAATGGTTTCAGTTTTTCACCATTGAGAACGATGCCGGTTGTGGGTTTGTCATATATGGCCTTTATTATGTTGACGTAAGTTCCCTCTATGCCTACTTTCTGGAGGGTTTTTAGCACAAATTGGTGTTGAATTTGTCAAAAGCTTTTTCTGCATCTATTGAGACTATCATATGGTTTTTATCCTTCATTTTGTTAACATGGTGTATCACATTGATTGATTTACATATATTGAAGAATCCTTGCATTCCTGGGATAAACCCCACTTGACCATGGTGTATGATCCCTTTAATGTGCTGTTGGATTTTGTTTGCTAGTATTTTGTTGAGGATTTTTGCATGTATGTTCATCAGTGATATTGGCCTGTAGTTTTCTTTCTTTATGACATCTTTGTATGGTTTTGGTATCAGGGTGATGGTGGCCTCGTAGAATGAGTTTGGGAGTGTTCCTCCCTCTGCTATATTTCGGAAGAGTTTGAGAAGGATACGTGTTAGCTCTTCTCTAAATGTTTGATAGAATTCACCTGTGAAGCCATCTGGTGCTGGGCTTTTGTTTTTTGGAAGATTTTTAATCACAGTTTCAATTTCAGTGCTTGTTATTGGTCTGTTCATATTTTCACTTCACACAGGCAGGAGGCAGGGCTCTCACATGGAGGGGAAGTGCAGGATACAGAAGCACGTGGCCCAGCTGTGGAGTCTGAGATCTCCAGGGAAAGGTCACAGAGCAGACATTCAATAAACATTGGCTCCATTGCATAGTTAACACATATATATGGACTCTAAAAACGAAATGGTTATGCAGAACATAGAGGCAGAACAGGAATAAAGACACAGACGTACTAGAGAATGGACTTGAGGACACAGGTAGGGGGATTGGTAAGCTGGGACGAAGTGAGAGAGTGGCATGGACATATGTACACTACCAAATGTAAAATAGATAGCTAGTGGGAAGCAGCCGCACAGCACAGGGAGATCAGCTCAGTGCTTTGTGACCATCTAGAGGGGTGGGATAGGGAAGGTGGGAGGGAGATGCAAGAGGGAGGAGATATGGGGATATATGTATACGTATAGCTGATTCACTTCGTTATACAGCAGAAACTAACGCACCATTGTAAAGCAACTATACTCCAATAAAGATGTTAAAAATTTTTTTTAATAAAAAAAATAATAAAAGAGATCTATAACAAAGGGCTTCTAACTTCTTTGGAACAAATAGAGAAAATTGAAAATATACATATTCATGAGAGTGGGCTGCACACAAAAATAATAATCAGTGCCATCGTTTGAGGGATTTCCATGCCCTAGACCCTCCCTAAAGCCCCACACATATCACCTCGTGCATCTTATCACAGCCTGGCGAGGTTTATTATTTCAATTTCATCCATGAGGATAGAAATGATCACAGAAGAAATACAGCATGGTTTTCAATAAAATAAGCCCTGTGATCAGAAACACCCGGGTTCTATTCTCGACTTTGCTACTAGCTGATGGCCTTGGACATCTTAAATGAATCTGATAAAAATTTAAACCACGATATGCATTTTTTGTATACTAAAGAAGCATCAGCTGTAAAGCAACACTGTCCCACATGGACGGCGGTGTGGCTGCAGGAACTTGCCCACAAGCTGCATCTCTGAACACAGATGGCTTCAGTTTTGTATCTGGAAATGACATTTGTATCATGAGCCACGAAAATGTTTATAGCCTGTGGCCTAATAATTTCATTTCCAGGACTATTTTCTACGTCATCAAACATATTTATTGTAGCATCATTTGTAACAGTGAACATCTGGAAAGAACAAAATTTCCAGAGACAGAAGATACTAAAACACATTAGGATCCGTCCACATGATGGAATCTTGTGTTCTTATTTATAATTATGATCCTGAGGGTGACTGAATAGCAGGAAAAGCCTTAGGATGCGATGCTAAAGAAAAGAGCAGAACACAATTCTGCCTGGACAGCATTATTTCAACATGTATAAATTGTGCATAGAAAGAAGTTTGAAAATTAATACAATAAAATTTTAGGGCTTCCCTGGTGGCGCAGTGGTTGAGAGTCCACCTGCCGATGCAGGGGACACGGGTTCGTGCCCCGGTCCAGGAACATCCCACGTGCCGCGGAGCGGCTGGGCCCGTGAGCCATGGGCGCTGAGCCTGCGCATCCGGAGCCTGTGCTCCGCAACGGGAGAGGCCACAACAGTGAGAGGCCCGCGTACCGCAAAAAAAAAAAAAAAAAAAAAACATTTAACAAAGGCTCTGTTAGCCTGCTAATAGCAATGTAACAGATTTTTTCTCCATTTCTCAGATTTTTCAAAAAATGCCAATGCTTTAAAAAAATGTAATACAGTTTATCTTTTATAAATATAATAGACTGTAGCATTTTTTTCTTTTCTAAGAATCCCCAGTAAAACTATTAGCTTTAGGGGAAAACATTAAAAGCTGGTATTTTTTAGCCTTTAACAAAACATCAAATAAATAAACAAAAAACAGTACATCCAGAAAACATATCACTGGGCTGCTTAACATCGGAATCAATTAATTTAGGGTTTCTTAATACATCAAGAGATTACAACAAAATAAAAGAATAAATACACCAAAACGTAAAAGGAAAATGGTTACTTTTAAAATGTTACTGTCCTCCAGCCTTTTGAAGGACAGATGATTTCGTATTAAACACTTGGGACGGCCTTCGTCACAGTAGTGACATCCAGCTGAAACCCACTTGGTAGTTACTTATTTGTTTTAAAGGCAAACAGGGAAACTCCAGGGCTGGCGGTTTTGCTAAGCCTGCCGTGCGTCCAGCTGATAAGCTGAAAATAATGTGCAAAGTGTTTGGGGAGCCCATTCCTTCTATACAAAACTCCCATCCCTTCGGATGCGATGTACCTGCGAAGATTTCACTATTCTTTCAGTCTCCCTTGAACAACCCTCAAAAGCAACGAGGTACCAGGATTAGACCCAACAGTGGGAAGGACTGCGTTGACTCCATCTGAACCTAAGTGGCTCTGGTCCCTGGACGCCAGCCCTACAGCACCTGCCTGCGTGTGATATTTGTGATATTTGCATTTGTAACACAGCCTTGATCCTGTAGGAAGATTTTTAAAGTTCAGAATAAACTCAAAAACAAAACGTATCTTAACTGGAAGAAAATCGGATTGGAATTGATTCCTTTGGCCATGTCCAGTGGTTGAAGGACCTTTGGGCGGGCTGGACCCCGAGGGCAGGCTTCCCGTGCCGGTTGCAGGGGCCCCCATGGGATGAAACGCAGAAACACATGACAAAGTCTCCATCTGAGTACATCTGCCCTTCTCTTAGAACATAATTTAAATCCTGACAGAACTTAGTAGGTTGTGAATAAATTACAATCAGGATCAACACTGTGGCTCAATCGTGAAATCGAGAAATTCTACTCTTTTCTCATCTTACGGAAGTTGCCAAATGCAGGTCTGTGGGTCAGCCGCGTCCGGGTGCTAAGGAAACGCTTCAGGCCCTGCATTCTTGTTCTTAGGGGAAGCCCTCAGTCATCTGCCATCAGGTACGCCGTCAGCTGTGGTTTCCCATGGTTGATGATTACCAGGGCGAAGAGACCTCCCTCTAGCCCAGTCCGTCCTGAGTTTCTATCATGGTAACGTGTTGATTTTCTCAAGTGCTGTTTTTTGGTATCAGTTGAGATTTCCATTTGTTCCTAAATCTATTTATGTATTCAGAAAAACTAATTCAGACATGGACACCCTGAGACAGAATAGCATCCCTGATCCTGGTTCCTAGTTTATTCTGGAAAGTGCAGAGCACGAGAGAAGAGAGAAATTACAAGTTATGTTCATCATACGTATTTTAAGTTTCCTGTACTTTTCAAATTTTCAAGACCATTTTAAATAAAATAAGCATGTTCCCAGCATGAGTTTATAACCCTATATATAAATATTCAATAGTTTTTTTATTTATACGTAACATTTCCTTACTAAAAATTTTTAGTTTAGAGTGACCTTTTTTTATAATATAGAAAAAATGCATAGTAGCTTTAGGGAGATGTCATTCCTATGTCACACAATTCACCCATGCAGAGTGTCCTGTTTAATGATTTTTAGCGTATTCACAGGTTGTGCAGCCATGGTCCACTTTACAGCACTGTCCCCAACCACCTCTTCTCGTTACCAGTCATCCCCGACCCTCAAGCCCTCCAGCCCTAGGAAGTGTATCTTCTGTCCTCAGACATTTGCTTAGACATATCACGCAAATAGATATTTCTTTTCATGGTTTCACAGTAAAATACCTGTCCATTTATTGAGGGATTTTCTGTTTTTCAAAAATGTTTTGTAATTTTCAGAGTAAACGTTTTGTAGGTCTTTTGTTTGTTTGTTTATTTATTCTCAAGTATTTTATTCATTTTGATGCTAATATGAAGTTAACTTCATTTTCACATGGTTCACAGACAGACTATTTGTATATTGACAACCGATATTTGTATATTGATCTTGTGTCCTGCACGCTTGCCAAACATGTTTACTAGCTGTAATTATTTTGTGGTGGACTCCTTAGGATTTTTTTAGGAGCAAAATCATGTCATCTCAAAGTAGAGACAGTTTTAATTCTTCCTCTCTAATCCTGATGCCTTGTTCTCGCCTAATTTCCCGGCCAGAACCTCCATACAACGTTGGGCGGAAGTGAGGAGAGTGGACACCCTTGTATTGCTCCTGATCTTACGGGAAAAACAGCCATTCTCTCATCCTAAGTATGTTCGCTGTGGGGTTTTTAATAGATTTCCTTTATCGTGTTGAGGAAAATCCCATCCATGTCTAGCTTGTGGCATGTCTTCATCATAAGAAGGTGTTGGATTTTGTCAAGTGCTTTCACTTCTTCTGTAAAGGCTCTGTTGGTAGGTACATATATATTTATAATTCCTATAACTTCTGCATGGATGGACCACTTCTATAATAAAACTTCCGTCTTTATATCCAGTAACATCTGTCTTTGTTTTAAAGCCTATGTTGTCTGATGGTTGTGTAGCCACTCCAGTTTTCTTATGGGTGCTGTTTGCATCCTGTATTTTTTCCCATCTTTTAGATTCCAACCTCTACACACATTTGAATCTGAGGGCGTCTTCTCTAGAGAGCACGGTTAAATATTTTCTTATCCTTTCTGGCAATGTCTGTCTTTGGATTGGATTATTTACTCCATTCATATTTAATATTAGTGTTGACTTGATTAGATATATCATGTTGTATGAGACCGTAGCAAACTACACCCAGGCAGAGCCTTGGAAAGTGCTTGTGCACCTAAGTCTCCTCTCGTGAGCCCCTGCCCTGTCACAAAGCCCCAGGCTGGCCAGCTGGGAGCTGTCGCTGCAGCCAGAATGGCGCACACCCACCAGCTCACCACCCATCAGCCATGAAGGTTGTACATGTGAAGTCACACGCTCACATATGGGTGGATACTTCTGCTTTCCTTTAATCAAGAATGGCCCCCCTTGAAGGGGACCAGAATATGTCCCCCAAAATATGCCTCTTTGGCATAAGGATTATTTTAAGCTGATTATTTTGAGAAACAGCAGATGCAGGAGAAGCTCTGAAAACAGAGCCTAAGTTTCCTTTTTTAAGGGATATTCATGGAAAGCACACGCTCAAATCTGCATAACAAACCTTACTAAAAAATTCTTGTTTGTCACACAGTTCCTGACCCCATCCGGTAACTGACCTCCCTTCCCCGACCAGAGTCCAAAATGCCCCTCCATCGTGCAGCCTCAGATGCCACAAAAGGCCCCAAGCTCCAGCCGCTCACTCTTGGTGCACACACGTAATTAAAACGATTAAAACTATTAACTCTATTGCTAATCTGTCTTATATCAGTTTGATTTGCAGGCCCCAGTCATTGAACCCAGGAGAGCAGAGGGAAGACGTTTTCCTTTCCCTGCCCTCTGCACAGAGAGCCCCCTACAGATGCCCACCAAGTGAGAAAGGTGTTTTTAAAATGGTGACATGATTATCAAGTGATCAAACTCAGTATCACTAATGAGACAAACGGGTGTTATATCTCCTGATTTGCTGCCATTGGACGGCTGCAAACCCCCTCGGCAGCACTCCCACCAGAAATGTTCTCGGAATCTGCTGACGAACCCAGGCTGTGAACATCATACAAAACTATGTCAATGCATAGATGCCGCATGAGCTGTTAAGTATCAGGACGGAGTGAGGTGTTTAGAGTAAAATGACCGATGAAAACGTTGGCACCAAATAAATCTTCTTATGTGGACAAAATGTCTCAGGGAAATAAGATCATAAGTAACTGTGGCTCCGTTGAGAAAGTGGAAGACAAGGCTCCAGGAAGCAGGGAAACAGCAGATTTTAAAAGCAGATTTTAAAATCACAGCAGATTTTCTCTTCCCGTGCACAGAAAACCTGAGATGTCTGGTTCCTCCCTGACCTCTTCGAGCCGACGCTCAGAGCTAGCGAGAGGCTGCCTGCCGGGCTATAGTCCTCAGAAAGCCCACTGAATAAAACGTATTTCTCAACTTTTAGGTTATGCTTTTTTTTTCAGTTGACATATCTAAACGTCCAGTTTTCACCAAGACATTTTAAGACGCACAAAGGAACAGGACACTCTGTCCCACACACAGCAAAATTAACAGTTGGCAAAGCTATAGCAGAGGAACACCAGCTTGAAGGAGCAGACACCTTAGAACAGATTGTTTTCAAGTGCACGTGGAAGAGTCGCAGAGTAGACAGACCCTAGACTCGGCCATAAACCAAGTCCTAATAAAGGTAAAAGGACTGAAATCACACAAAGTATATTCTCTGACCACAATGGAGTTAAATTAGAAATCAAAAAGCGAAGGTAATTTAGGGAAAGCACAAATATTTGGAAATCAAACAATAGATTGCTAAACAGCACACACCACACACAGGTGAACGAACTGACAACGCAGATCTGAATGAAAATACAACATACCAGCATTTATGATAAACACTGAAACAGGGCTTAGCTTTCGAATCTAGCTTTAAATGCCCATATTAGAAAAGAGTGTTCCCAAAACAGTGCTCTAAGCTGTTCCCCGTTAGCATATTGATGAATGGCTAAATCATTTGTTGTATCCTTACAGTGAAATATTTTCTGGCAATAAAAAGGAATGAAGTACTGACACATGCTACGAGACTGATGAACCTCGGAGACAGTTATGTGAAGTGACAGAAGCAAATACGAGAGTCAGCATATGGTGTGGTTCCCTGTCTACAAAATGCCCATGAAAGGAAAACTTAGAGACAGAAAGCAGATTGGGGGTTGCCTGGAGCCGTGGGTGTGGGCAGGAGCACGAGAGCCCTTACTGGGAGTGTGGAAACGCTGTAAGCAAGCCTGATTTCTGGCGGAGGCTGCAGCACTCAGCAAGATTATTAAAAGTCCTTGAATGGCTGAATTTTATGAGATGTAAAATATATACCTCAATAAAACTGTTTTTTTAAAAAAGCAAAAGCTACATGCATCTATGGAAAGATGGAAAATACCTACAACCTCCCTTCTAGGTATCTCCTTCCAAAAATATTTCTCAAGAAAAAGAGGAAAAAAGTAGTGGTGTTGGCAGTGATTCCTTTACTCCCTTGAGGACTTCATGATGGTAAGGCAGATTAAAAACAAATTGATTAGTGAAACAACAGACTTGCCAAAAGAAAGAGAAAACTACAGCATGGTAGAAAACTCAAATCTATCCAAATGTCTGCCTGGTAGATGCTACTGTCATTCTTTGTACAAAATAATAAATAGCAAGAGAACCAAAATCTCAAAATCCTCAAATAATCCCATCACCTCCTGCTGCACAGGGAGTCTGCCCACCCCCCCAGTTCCTCACTGTGCTCACACCCCACCCCACGGAGAGGACACTATGGCATGGAGACCCCTCTCCACAATCACTAACCCAAGTTTCCCCCCTCTGATTATAACCCCCATCCCTTCAACTTCTTACCCATTTGACTCCCTAGACCTGTTCTTAAATCTTAAAAGACTTCAAAGTATCAAGTCGTCTGAGTTTTCCTTCCACCAGCCTTGTCATTTCTTTACCCTTTAACTGAACTGAACTGGTTCATTGTATCAATAATATATTCACTGTTAGTTAAGAGTATGTTTAGCTTGATGTATTAAAAATATAAACAACACCACAGGTGTTTATTTCTATCTGACTAGTAAACAAACAAACGAAAAAGACAACTGTAAGTTACTAAAAAATAGAGAGAAAAAAACCTGTCAACATAGAATTACATGCACAGCATGAATGCCATTCAAACTAGAGTAGATGAATTGCATTGAAAAGAATAAAATATCTGGGAATAAGTTTAACTAACAAGGTAAAAGAGCTGTACAATGAGAACTATAAGACACTGATGAAAGAAATTGAAAGACATTCCATGTCCATGGATTAGGAGAATTAATACTGTTAAAATGCCCATATTATCCAAAGCAATCTATAGATTCAGTGCAATTAATATCAAAATTCCAATGGCTTTCTTCACAGGAAGAGAAAAAACAATTGTAAAATTTGTATGGAACCACAAAAGACACTGAATAGCTAAAGCAATCCTGAGAAAGAAGAACAAAGCTTGCAGTATCACACTCCTTGATTTCAAACTATATTCTAGATATATAGTAATCAAAACAACATGGTATTGGCATAAAAAAACAGACATATATAACAATGGAACAGAGTAAAGAGTCCAGAAATAAACACATGCATATATGGTCAATTAATTTATGAAAGAGAAACGAAGAATGTACAATGGGGTAAGAACAGCCTCTTCAATGAGTGATGCTGGGAAGACATCTCTCACAGACAGAATGTCCAACAACACAGAAAAACAAGCGCAGGTGGAAGAGAGAAGTCGGGGTGGTGGCTTTTACTTTTTATTTTTAATCAAGCTAGCCTGCTGGAAATGTGGCTTATTTCTAAACATAAGACCATTTTATAGTTTATCGAAATGTCAACATACATATTTACACACAAATTTTCCTCCAATGCCGTACCATTTATCTCAGAATATAGATGATCCTTTCAGGACAATGGCCCTAGACTCGGCCTCATCTGCAGCTTTTTCTTCTGTCCCTTCCTCCAACACAGGGGCCTCTTTTGGTTTTTGGATGTTCAGTCTGCTCCCTGCCACTTATTAGTCCTTCCAGAATGTCCTCCTCCCCTTCCCTGTCTCACTTAGCTGGCACCCCTCAACCCTCTGAACTCAGTTCAAACATCACCTCAGCAGAGAAGTATCTCGACTCCCAAGAAGATCTGATTTCCTGCTAAATAATCTTGTAGCATCCTTCACCCACCACAACTGCCCTCATCTGTAGTTCATGCTTGAGGGGCAAGAGATACCCCTCCCCCTCTAAACCGTAAGCCCCATGAGATCAGGGATCCATCAGCTCTGCTCTCTGCTCCCCACTGTTCACACCTGGCCCTGCACATGTTGGCCATCTAAGCCATAGTCGTTGAATAAGTAAGGAACTAATATATCCATCAAGCTTTCTGAAGCCCCACACACCTCTTCATGTAGAAAGTATAAATTCCATCCTTGAAAGTTAGAGCAAAGGGGAAATTAAATTTATCCCTCCCTTACCCCCTCCACCTGATTTACTACAGTGTAAGAAACTCTATTCCAACAATGCATTCAGGGCTGTCACACCTCCAGCCCCAGTAAATAGGACTAATAATTGAATCATAGACTAACCGTATTATTTGAGACGTTGGCAGGTATCGTTGTTATGTTTGGAAGACTTAGCTTGACCAGCAATATATCCAAATCCATGGATGAGTCATGTCGTAACAAGGATCTACTGTACTGTTCAGATTTGGCTGGGAAATGACAGAGGTCTCCATAGCTTTCCTTGGCTCAGATCCACTGCCCTCTTGTGCAGTAAGAAAAACACCAACCTGAGAACCCAAGGCGGTAGGAGTGGAGGCAGGACCTTATTTAAAAGAAGCCCCAGAATTACTTCTACCACAGCCTGTCAGAAGATGCTTCAAAACAGAACAAAACAAAACCAAAAGGAACCCAGGGTCACCCTAGAGTCACGGCACCAAAAGGTCAATGATCGTGTTTCTAAAACAAAACTGCTGTTGCTGGATTTTTGAACGGCCAGAGTAGTTCCTTTTAAAAATGTTTTTATAACAAAAAGTGATGTCATTTTTAAGCGTGCTGCACTGTGAGCTCTAACAACAGCAGTGGTTGTTCATTCGACTGCTCCGTAGCGGGTATCACGGTAGGAGAAGCATAGGGCGTGCCAGACTAACTGGATTCGAGTCTTGCCTACGGGACCAATGGGTTGTTGGGCAACCCATGTGCAAAATGGGTTTTATCCTGACTTTATCAGGATGAGATTAAAGGGATTAGGAGAGGATTCACCAAAATAAAACCTGCTGAATGGCTTCCACAATATCTAGCTCATGGTAACCACTTAATAAAGGACCTTCCTTGTTATTACTGCTATGTGCTGAATACTGTGTGAGCACCTTACCTGCACCATCTCAAGTCCTTACAACAACTCTGAGAGAGAATCATCAATATTCCCATTTCACCAAAGAGTAAATGGGAATTAAACAACTAGCTCGAGGCCGCTCAGCTAGTATGTACACTAGTCACTATTCAGATCCAGACCTACTGAACTTCAGAGTCCGCAGTCATTTTTGAACTCAAAAACTGCATCATTTAATGGGCACTCAGGCTGGGTCATATTACCCTTTATTACACGCTTAACCAAACACAGTTACCCCAGTCTGCATGAGGGCTATTATTGTCTGATTTCCAAATACTTGGAGGTCAATAAATGGTCGTTCTGCTAACATGCAATATACAAACCAGTAGACTTAAAACAGCGGCCATATGTATGAAGTCTAGTTCTCAATGTCATCAGCTGTGAAGTAGTAAAATATACCCATCCTAGAGAGTTGTTAGGAGATTTAAATAAGATTCACAAATATAGTTAGTGCAGTTCTTGGCTAAAGGTAGGCACTCAGTAAGTGCTTATTTAAAAAAAGAATACATATGCATGTATATATACACAGGTTCTTATAAGGATATAAAATCCATAAGAAAGAAAGAGAAAGAATGAAAGAAGGAAGGAAGGAAAGGAAGGAAGAAAGAAAGAGAAAGAAAGAAAGGGAGAAGGGGAGAGAGATAGGGAGGGATGGAGGGAAGAGGGAAGGAAGGAAGGAAGCCAGGAGGGAAGGAAGGAAGGAAGGAAGGAAGGAAGGAAGGAAGGAAGGAAGGAAGGAAAGAAGGAAGGAAGGAAGGGAGAGAGGGAGGAAGGGAAAGAAAGAGAGAAAGAAAGGAAGGAAGGAAGGAAGGAAGAAAGAAAGAAAGAAAGAGAGAGAGAAAGAAAGAAAGAAGGAAGGAAGGAAAGAAAGAAGGAAAGAAAGAAAAAGAAAGGAAGGAAGGAAGAAAAAAAGAAAGAAGGAAGGAAGGAAGGAAAGATAGGGAGGGATAGAGGGAGGAGGGAAGGAAGGAAGGAGGGATGGCAGGCGGGATTCAGGGCCCTGGGCTCTGTCCATCTTGGCACTCAATCACCAGGAGTTGCCTGCTGGCGGGAGGGATGCCTCCAGGTGTCTGTTTGCATCAAGGACAAGAAGCCTCCAGGGAACAGAGAACTGAAGGATGCGAACCTGCAGGCGCCGGTGCAGTGCGCTGGAGGAAAGGACATCTGGCGCTGGGCACTGCGTGTGTCATCTGCTTGTCCTCTGAGCAGCCCCCGCGCCCTCACCTCTCCGGCCTGGGTCAAGGGCATGGAAAACGGGAGGCTGCGGGGAACCCCAGGCCCGGGGCTGCTGCGTCCAGTGCTGTGTCGTCTGCGCAGCGGAGACGAGGCCAGGTTCGGGACTGGGACTGGAGAAGGCTGGATGCCGTCTAATGGGACGCGTCTGGCTCGGACAGGAGGGGAGCCGGGGGCATCCAGGGAGTTTCACCATATCTTCCACAACCTGCAGGCGTGGTCAGTGGCCTCAATGGACACTGGAGGCATGGACACGGCCACCAAGACGGAGGCACAAGAAGGCGCCCCAGGACTCCGGGCAGGAGCTGGGCTCTCCAAGAGGAAGCCTGTCTACATAGCTTGAGAGACAAAGCAGGAGAACCGCTCTTCAAGTGCTTCTGTTCAAACCCCTTTTTCTCCCCAGGCTGACACAGCTTAAGAAAATATAATCCCCCTAAAAACAAAGGGTTATAATGAATCGTCTTTAATCGTCCTTTTCAAGTCAAAAACTGAGCCTCTCCTCACCCTAACGTGCCAGCGGTCACGCTGATACTTCGTTTGAACGGTTCATCTGCCTGAGCTGATTGTGGGTGTATCTGGTGAAATCGCCTGAAAACATACCAATTCACGTGTTCTCATGGGAAAATGACGGTGATGAGCACAGCATTTCCTATAATTTCCAGATTATTATTTTTTAGTTCACTTTGGAATCCATTGACTCACTTCTGATGGAAGTAGCCAACATTTCTATTCCAAGTACAAAGAAAGGGAAAAAAAGCAGCAAAATCCCACCCTCAGAAGACAACACACAGTACACAGCTTCCAAACTTGTTCTCTGCCATCAGCTGAGCGGTGCGTTCAAGTTCCCTGTACCGCCCTTCAGTGGCTGGGTTTCCACTCCCTGTGGGAGGGGTCCCACCCCCCGGCTCCTCCAGGGAAGGCCTCCCTGGGCTCTGTGTCCTGGGGACCTTCCATGCACGGCACCCACCCCTCCCGTCCGACACTTAATCCTGGGGCGTCACCCATGTTGATTTTCAACATTGTTGTGTCAAGTCAGGGCCTTCCTGGGGCTCAGGGTGATCTTCCTCCAGTGCAGAGTCTCTATCCTGACACACGGGTGGCTTGGATCCTTGTCGTGGGAACGACGTGGACCACTGGCTCTGAGCCCTCCCGTTTCAGGGCGCCCCGCCTCAGCCTGTGTGTTTAAAGATCGTGGCTCCCAGGGACCTGTGTCCTTTTTCTTCCTTACTGCAACTTGACAAACGCTGACCCTCATCTTGGAAACGAGGGAGAATTGTGCTGTACCCGGGGAAGTCAGCACGGTTGCAGGTGCCCGACGGTCCCCCCAGGAGGGACTGGGCGGAGGGGGTCCCGTCGATGGGAGGATGCGCCCCGGCTCACGTGGCCAGTGGCTGTTCCTGTAAAGTCGCAGGTTTGTCGGGTGCTCTGTGGCGGGAAGCAGGACCACGCCCACACCTCTGCGATCACCCTCATCCCCACGTTCGCTGACACCAGGGAGTATCACCGACTGGGGAGACCCACCAGGCCGTTTCCAGAGCTCCCCCAATGCAGCTTAGAGCCAAGGGGAGCCACCTTTCAGTCGACCACAGAGAGAAAACCGAGCGTCGGGGGAACCAGGTTGAACTGTGGTCCTTCTTGTGTAAGTTCTCCCCCAGGTGGAGGATGTTCCAGCGTGTGGGATCCAAGTCTCCCTTTGCACTTTGGTCTAAAACTACTGAAACCAAGACATCCTGTACCTTCTGTCCTCCCCTTTCCATGAGTGAGGGTCTCTCCTGGGGTGGAGGATGCATTTGCCATTTTAAGCGGAACCTGCTGTTTCCCACAGTCTCCGCGAAGCACGGGGACATCTGTCCTGATGTACGGGAGCGGAAGGATGAAACCAACATTAAATGTGCAGGGGATGCCCACGCAGAGGCATTAAACTGGACGGCTTCCGGGACGGAGAAGGCAGCAGAGGCCAGGACACTGATTTCACCAGAGCCTGGAAGTAGAGAACGGTTCCTTCTTTCTACTTTGACGCCTTTAGCGGCTTTCGAGGAGAGTCTGCAAAGGCTGCTGGCTTACATTTCCCAGCAGAAGGTGGCCTGTCCCCCAGCGCTGTGGAGGCTGCCGCCAGGGCTTTACCCCAGGAAGCAGTAGTGTCAGACCTCATCCCCTGTGAGGCTGAGAAGGTTCACACCTCTCCTCGCCTTCCCGGCCAGAGTCAGAGGGCGCACGCGGCCCCCCATCCCCGAGGCTCTGCCCTGACCCTGAGTCTCCACCTCAGCTTCCTCTCTAGCCTCAGTTCCCGTCACCCTTCCGAAGCACAGCTCCTGGTCTGGGTCATCACTCAGCATCAACAACAGAATTCCAAAGGTTCGCGACAACATGGCGTCTCGGGATTACTCTCACGCCCTTGACGTCCACCCATAATCACCTTAGATGGCTGCGCAGTGCCTCTGCCTCGTGATGTATCCCCCCCGTAGAGTCCGGGTCCGTGTGGCTGCCCAGGGGGTGGAGGGCAGAACCCCACCCACCCGGCTTCTAAGAGGCCTTAGGCTTCTTCAATCAGCTGTTGGTCTCTAGCCGCGGCAGAGTCGCAGTAAGGAGGCTCCAGTGTTAATACTAGTTAATAATAGATGCTAACGTTCTCCTGCTGCCCGTGAACTGGACCACCACCTGCCCTGGCAGTGGGCGACGGGGACCGGTCACTCCGTAGCGCCAGCGAGAGGTTTCCACCCGAGGTCTGAAGGTGAGGAGGGAGCACCATTATGATGCTGGCTTCAGGATAAGACTTTTACTTTTAAACGCAGGTCACAGAGCACGTTTAGAAAAGATTGCTCTGCCCGTGGTATGTGTGTGTTTCTTTTGAAACAGGTATAACTTAAGAAAATGTCTACTTTGAAAAAATCACCGCATATGAAATGAGGTTTCCATCCGGGCAAACTAGTTGGTCAGCAGTGGACCCAAGTGCCCACAAGGCTCTACGTGTCTTTCCCAGGGGCTTGCAAACAGTGTGCCCGGGTCTTCCTGGCTGGCGACGGCCACTGTCCTGGCGCAGAGGACAGGTGTCAGGGAAGCTGGCGGGACCCTCGTGTCAACCGCGTGATCTGACAGACGCGTGTTTCAGGGAAATGGCTCGCCAGGAGGTGGGCCCAGATCTCGATTAAGGGAGAAAATCATAAGCAGAGCGTGATTTAGACTTTGCGTCTCTAATCGTCTTGAAAAGTCTGCTCTTTGAAAGGATTTGGCGTGAATACCCAGGTGGATGTCTGGGCGACTCGGGTCCGGGGCTAAGCCAGGGCATCTGGGCACAGGGGCGGGCGGGCAGCGACACTCACATACTGCCCCCCCCCGCTCAGTATGTCAGTGACACCGGCGCTGATCCAGGACCTGAGCACCTGGAAGGCGTTCTGCGGACCTACTGTGTGCTCTGCGGGGCCAGGGTGGGTGCCCAGGGGACTCGGGGCGCTCCCCCTCTGGCTCCCTGAGCCTGTCTGTTCGCCGCCGCCTCTGCTGGGGACAACTTCAGCCCCCAGAGCCGGTAGACCCTCGTTCCCCAGCTGCGCCTGCACTCCCACCGGGCCCCCACTGGAGTCGGCGCCCAGACCCCTTCAGGCGTGGACACCGTGGGGTCCTCGGCCAGACCCGGGAGCGGGGCTCACACCTCCTCAACTGCTCTGCGCTGGCGGGTCCGGAGCAGCTCCGCCTCCCTCAGGAGCCCAGGGCCTCCCAGTCCGTCCCTCTCCAGGTCCACCCACCAGGCTCCCCCACTTCTCCTGCGGCCTGGCTGGCACTGGGCTGTGGCCCGAAGCCTCCCCGGGGACCCAGGGTTTCTTACAGGCTCCCAGTGGGAGCCCGGCTCCCTGTTGTCCCCGAGGAAGCACCTCAGTCCTTCTAGTAAGCGGGTGCAGACCAACCTGCCCACACGTGTACAAGCAAGCCATGTCCACGACACGGCAGCGCCCCACGCTGGGGGCAAGGAGGGCGTGTCACTCCCGTGCGCGCACACTTAGGGAGAGAAAGAGGACTTCCCGGCTGTGGGGCACCCCCATTATAGCTGGAAACACTGTTTCTTTACGGGTGGGCTTATTTCCCCAACAAAGTCCCATTAAAGACTGGAGTCCCTTCCAGGCACTTCCAGTTTTGAAAGCCACGTGGTGCTTATAGGATAAGAATGACGATCAGTGTTGTCTCCTTTTTGGGCAAAGACCACGGCAGCTCCTTAGCTAAGTGCTCAGGACTCTGGTCCAATGTCTTCCCAGAAGCCACACCCAAGGCCTGGGGTAAATGATATCAAGTTTGAAATGAAGCAACTGTGCCCCCGGTGTTACTTAGGAAAAAAGGGAGACGCACAGCGCAGACTGTGGTGGGTGGAACGGACACAGGAAGATGATAAATAGGAAGATTATAAACATTCCCTAGGGAGGAAGACTGTGGGAAGACACTCTTCGTGCTCTGACTCAGTCCTGTGATAGAAATGGTTACAACCGAGCAGTGGGATAGGTAGGGCTTGAACGTAAGCACGTTAGAGACGAGTGCCCACCCCCGCCCCAGTTCCCTAGTAGCAGTGTGACCTGACCCCTGCATCTCCCTCTCCTCACTTGCCCTTGCAGGGCTGGCTACTTTGGGGAATAACTGAGCCACGCGTGTGCAGTGCCCAGCACGGTGGGCAGCTCACATGGAACCTTCTAGAACCGCGGCCTGTATATCACCCTCCACTCCACAGACTGCCTGGCCTCAGGGTCTCGCCCACTTAGCAGACCAGGTGGGTAGCGGAGTGCCCAGCCGTGAAGGAGGACGCACAGTGGGAATCTGCCCCATCGTGGCCATTGATGCCCTGGGATGCTCGTTCCCGCCTTTGAGCCTCTGCCTGTGGGTCATCAGGGGCCCAGCGAACAACCATCCGAGGTGCCCCTGAGTTTCCAATACGATGCTTTCCTCACGACGGCCCAGCCTGATAAAAGTCTTCCCCCCTCACTCACCATCCTTTAAGCGGCATAGTGCGTTTGTAAATATCACCTGCGTTTCTACAAACACAAATAAGTCACTGTTAATTAAGAACAGATTAAAAACTCAGGGTTTAAATAATGTTCGCCTGAAATTGGGGCAACTGCAAAATGAAGTTCGGTTCAGGCCCTGGGTGTGCGGACCAAGCGTCCACCTTCCCCGAGGTGGCAGCCTTGTCAGAGAATTATGGAAAAGGACGATCGGAAAGGAAACCGGGCGTCTCCCCAACTCCACCAGTAGGTGTCTCTCTGCGCCCACAGATCCTGGAGCCCCAGCGTGCTCTCTGCCGTCCTTCCTGCTCCTCTAACTGCCCCGTCCGCAAGTACGGATAGGACGCTGCGGGCGTGGATGTCTTTGACCTTGAATGGCACATTAACTGCAGTGCAGCCACCAGAGGTAAAGGGGGTTCGAAAACCGCGCCTTGAGACGAGGTGCTGCATACAAGTTATTCGACACAAAGTATTCAATACATCTCATTAAAAGCTGCTCCCGCGTTCAGCAAGGTTTTGTGTTCGGTGTTAGATGCGCGCCCCTTCTGACCTCACCGCATTGGAGCCAGGCGGACACACACACAACCCGCGGCTGTGAGACACCCAGGAAGAACGAGCGCCATCACACCATACAGCACACCCTGGCAGCTTGCCTTCACACACACACACACACACACACACACACACACACACAGAGGCTCATGCTGACCTCGCTGAGCAGACATACGTGTGTACATGAGTTTTATCCACATCCCCAGAGGATGTCATGAAGCTCAGAACCTATTAGCAGAATCCTACACTCACTCTGATTATTTCCCCTTCTGCACTGGGAAATATTTGTCCCCATATCATTGGAAAAGAAATAAGGAAAGAGTATCGAACATAATTTACAGACAGAGATACCCAGGTACCCAAGGAAATACTTATTTCTCTTTCAGGGGCTGGTTGACTTTATCTGAAGCTGAGTTAAATTATGAATTAGGACCACAAATGCATACACATCTGTGTACAAACACAGGTACGTGCCGAACCAGGAGCGGCCTCACGCCTTTGTCATTCAGACTTCAAAGTTCCATATCACAGCCACTTTGTTGCTATCTAAATAGTTAAGAAATTAGCTAGGCACGATCATATTCTCCAGAGAGCACAGTCAAACCAACGACATTCCATGACTGCATATCTTTCAAGGGAGATTATCCCTCCCCCACCCGCTCCAGGGTGCCGGCCACAAACTGAAGCCAGAAGACACACGACCGTCTCCGGAGCCCGTTCTCTGCCTCGGCCCAGCATGGTTTCCTCTGGTGCCGGACTTGTTTCCTAAACTCAGTCAGATCTGCACTGCTCCCCACATGCCTACGTACCTCCATGTGCACAAGTCCCTGTGCAAAGTTAACACACCGGAGGTGCGTTCCCAAACCTCAGGAATCTGATTTATTCCCCAATCCGGCGAGGCAAGAATATGTCTTTCATGGAAAAGACGGGGTCCGGGAGAAGTCCCACCCGCACGGGGAGCCTGCGGGGAAGGGCTGGCCCTACCGTGGGGTCGCAGACCTGTCCTTTACAAAGCGGTCTACAAGTCACCTCTGTCAGCATCTTCAGAAAACAGAGCAAAGAAGAGACTGTCAGGTAAGTCACATCAGGGCCCATCCTAATAACCTTCCCGACAATTAAGGAACTAGATCACGTGGGCTTCCAAGGTCCCACGTGTCCCACAGACCACAGGGAAGGCGCAGCCCCCCCGGCGGGCTCAGTCGCAGGGAGGGGTATTTTTAAGGGCCCACTTCCTCCAGGAGAACCGTGATCCTGGGGGGAGTCGGGCCCGGGAGCCTAGAAGCTGCCCCCAGGCCGTCCTTTCTCCCCTCACGTGTCTGCCCCACAAAGGGCTGACATGTGCCCCCAGCTCCCCACACACACACTGTTGGGCCCAGTAACATCTCAGCCCCAGTGTCTTTCCTCCTCCTCCCAAGAGTCTGAGCCGTCCACCCAGGACTGCTTTCTTGCAGAACAAAACACACTTGGGCGTGTGCTGCCCCAGTGACACATTTAAGCCCAGAGTCCATGCCTGGGCCAGAGCACCTTTAGCCAGTGACCGAGGCCAGATGCTGGCCGACAGGAGGGGACCTTTCACAGGTGTGGCAGAGCCCCGCAGCGGGTTCCTTGTTAGGGGGTCCTGTTCTTTGGGGGGGGGTCCCGGCAGCCTGCCTCCATCCTTCCATCCTCACTGCCTCGCCTGGCGCCGCTGGCCCCTCGGTGGGTGTGTGAGCGGAGCACCTGTGCCCTGACTCACCTGAGCGCGGCCCCGCCTCACGGGGCCCGCAGACCTGCGTAAGGATGCTCCTCAGATGGTCCTGACACCCCTACTCCCCGCCAGTGGGTGCGGGAACGCTTCCCGACTCTGCCTGGTGTCCGCGCGATGAGGCTTCTGTAACCCAGCTTCCAGGGGGTTCCTAGCAGAGTGAATTGCTGCTCAGCTTTTAAAATGGATTCTTCGAATACACAACTTTAGCAGGTTATCTCGTGCTGTAATTACCAGCAAACGAACACCGGATGCCCTTCGCAGCTCAGTGTTGTGCGCGGGCTCTACCTGCAGCTCGGTGAGGACGGGAGAGCACGTGGCATCTGCGTTTTCCCGAGGGGGTCGCATCTCTAACACAAGTGCTTCTGCAGGAACCAGCTGGGAAGGGCGAGGAGGGCCCCTGCCCCAATAAACCAGGCCCTCCCCAAAGCAGAGGCTCAGAAACGGTGCTGTGAGGGCCCCTCCAGTCTACCGTTTGTGCAGAGATCTGAGGCATGTTCACATTTTCCTGGCGCCTACGAACACCGCTCCTTCTAACATAAAGATTCATCTAAATTCCTTTCTCTGGCGTTTAAACTAGTGACTGTCGGGAGAGAAAAAAAAAGAGGGGGGGATCATTGAAAATGGGCTCCTGCATCCGGAGTGCCCGCCCCGCCCCGCACACGGCTGCCTCGCCCCGAGATTAAGAAGTTATGCGGCCTGCCACGCGCTCCCCTCTTACAAGTCTTGACTTCACACTGTTATTTTTTCACTTTTTTTTTCTCCTGGCACCTGTTCGAATCAGGAGTAGGGTGGTCTGATTGCAAATTTGTTCCTTCCTTAATCTCTAAGCAAAAGGTGGGGAGAAAATCTGGAAGGGACAGAGATGTTTGAAAATACGGTTGAAATGTCATTTTTACAATGAGCCACCTTAGAGTATTTTCAGATTGAATACCATACACAAAATCAAGGTATTTTTGCTGGTTACTAGACCAGCTTAAAAGCTTAACCAAGCAGTACTCATGAAAGCACCCTTTCTTTAAAAGCACCATGCAGCGGAGCAGCAGACATGAAGTTTGATGGCTTTATACTGAAAGAAACAGCACCATATAAAAGCAGGTAAATGTTTGAAACAATTGTCTCTAAGGGCCCATTCAGGCTTTTTTTTTCCCATAAAAAAACATAGTGATGCATGAAAAGATACAAGAGATGTATCTTTGTGGAGATGTTAAGATTCACCCATCCTTCCCTCTCATCCCTGCGGTGCCCCCACTTCTCCCCGAACGCGGGTCCTTCAGGGGCTACAAAGCGCTTCTTTCAGGCACCGAGGCTAACATGGTGACACGGCCGCTCCATTTCCCGAGGAAGCGCCGCGTCCGGCTCGGCAGAGCCTCCGAGACGCGAAGCGCATCCTCAGCGCGAGGCCCCGGGAAGCCCCCTACGGGGCCCGCCGCTCACTCACTGGGGCTTTGTCCTCGCCGCTACCTTCCCTTTTCAAAAGCCAGGAGCGAACTGTTCCGTCCCCGGGCTAGCCGGACCTCTCCAGGGCCCGGGGGCCGGCCTCCCCGGCCAGCGCGGAGCCCACATCTGGAAGTCAGGCCCGGCCAGGCGGACCCGGCGCGCCCGGAGCACGGACGCCCGGCTTAGCGCGCAAGAAGGAAAATGACTTCTGCTGAAAAGACTCGAGCACTTTTTTCCTCTCCACTGAAATCCGGGGCACAG
Source organism: Delphinus delphis (assembly GCF_949987515.2). NCBI lineage: Eukaryota > Metazoa > Chordata > Mammalia > Artiodactyla > Delphinidae > Delphinus > Delphinus delphis. Next base: position 1,338,895 of record NC_082699.1, on the reverse strand, counting down.
CCCGTTTGGAACCAGAATAACTTAGTCTGACAACAGATTCTTCCTCTGTTCACAGCTGTCCCAGAGGGAGGAGCTGAAATCTGAACCTCTCGGCTGTGATTGGACCCTTCTCGCAAAAGAGAGGAAAAAAAGGCCTCCCCGCCGCCACCGCGGGCTCAGTCCGCGAGGAGCCCGCGACCTGGCGGCGCCGCACGCGCACCTGCCGGGGCCGCGATGCTGTAGGACCGCGCGTCCCGCGCCCCGCGCCCCGCGCCGCCGCCAGGATGCCGCGCTCATTCCTGGTCAAGAAGCATTTCAACGCCTCCAAGAAGCCCAACTACAGCGAGCTAGACACACACACAGGTAAAGGGGGGGCCCGATGTCTGCATCTCCATCTATCTATAAATAGGTAAACGCAGGGGCGCGCGTCCGCTCAGCTTCTGTTACAAAAGAGCTGGAGACCGAGCTGTTTGCCTCGAAACAGGGTCGCGAGACAGCGGTCATTCCTCTGATCATCCAGGCTCAGGTTTAATTCAAAACTTTCAAACTCTGAACTGGCTAGGTGAACTTCCTTGGGCTCGTCCATCGTCCTGTTCCAAAGCGTGTACATACTTGCATAATGAGTACGTGGAGGGTGGGTGAAGCGCTGCGTAAACGTTGAATTACTGCTTTTTCCCCCATGTAATAAGGCTCCTTTCCTGCAGAAAGCGGCGTGATTTACGCCGATCTTTGTACTCACAGGCGTAAGCCCTGCGACCAGCCCACGCATAAAATGGAAGAGAGCTTTTCTGTATCTCTGAAAAGAGTGGGTAGGTTTTCCCCTCGCTGGGCTGCGCTCGCTGACCGCAGTGTGCCGGGGACACAGACGTGCCTTAAGGACAGTGGCCGCGAGCAGCAACGGTGGAAAAGAAATGTCCTCCCAACGCCTGCGCCTCTTACAGAGTCTGTCTTCTCATAAGCACGCCCCGCGCGTGTGGCCAAGCAGATTCTTCGTGCGTTTTTGAAGCTACGTTTCAGCTCACTCTCCTCTCCCCTCCTCTCTCCTCCCCAGTGATTATCTCCCCGTATCTCTATGAGGGCTACCCCGTGCCTGTCATCCCCCAGCCGGAGATCCTCAGCTCGGGAGCCTACAGCCCCATCACCGTGTGGACCACAGCAGCTCCCTTCCACGCCCCGCTGCCCACCGGCCTCTCTCCTCTGTCGGGATACCCCTCATCCTTGGGGCGAGTGAGCCCCCCTCCGCCATCTGACACCTCTTCCAAGGACCACAGCGGCTCCGAAAGCCCCATTAGCGATGAAGAGGAAAGATTACAATCCAAGCTTTCAGACCCCCATGCCATCGAAGCTGAAAAGTTTCAGTGCAATTTATGCAGTAAAACCTATTCGACCTTCTCTGGGCTGGGCAAACACAAGCAGCTGCACTGTGACGCCCAGTCAAGGAAGTCTTTCAGCTGCAAATACTGTGACAAGGAGTATGTGAGCCTGGGCGCCCTCAAGATGCACATCCGGACCCACACGTTACCTTGTGTCTGCAAGATCTGCGGCAAGGCGTTCTCCAGACCCTGGCTACTTCAAGGGCACATTAGAACTCACACTGGTAAGAGAAAACCTAGTCAGGGACGTTACTGATGGACCGAAGGAAGCTCTGGGCTGGCTGTCGGATTTGCATTAAGTGGCGACACGGGGCCTTTAATGATGGATGGTCATTTTTAGCTACTGCCTGACGCCTCGAAAAATCGTCAGAGCACCAAGGGCTCCATTGCTTGCTAACACCCTCCGCTCCCGGGACCGCAAACAAGCATTTAGACTTTGGAAAGTAGATCCAGGAGGTTTGGTCTCAAAGATCAGTTAGCAAAACAGGAAAGATGTGCTTGAATGTGTGTTCTGTGAAATGGCTCCCGAGAGTCAGCAAGTACAAACGGCGCTATCCCGGTCAATTGATCAGGGGGACAGAGAGATGAAGGCGTTGGGTTTGGGGTTTGGATGGTTTCATTCTTGCTGTGCTGTCTCTCGCCCCACAGCAAGCTGGATGGTTAGAGCTGAACTGCTTTCCGTTGTTTGCTTTTGTTTTGTTTTTGCTGCCGAATTTTCTATTCCTAGCACAAAATTACCCTTCAGGGAGTCGAGGCGTTTATCCAGGCTTTGTCATACAAGAAAGGAGGGAAAAGGGGAAAGGTTGGGAAATTTGGGGAGGAGCTGACCGTTAGCTGCACCTGCTGAAGCAGAGAGCCTTGACAAGCGAAGCCCTGGGACGACAGGAATTATTTCTGCGTGACTGGTGGCAGGAATCGTATTCTTAAGTTTTTTTTAATTTGATTTTTTTTTTTTTAATGCAACAGTCACATTTGTCTTAAAGGGCCAGATATTAAAACAAGTATCTGTTCTGGAGGGTTTGAACCAAGTGTGGCTGTTTCTCGTGCTTTGGGCTAAAGGTGGTGGTTGCTCATAAACGTTATCTGGCTTTGCGTTTCCTCTGAAAACACTGATTGTCTTTCTTTCTCCCCCCGCCCGCCCCCCCACCCCGTCCCACTCCCCAGGGGAGAAGCCTTTCTCCTGCTCTCACTGCAGCAGGGCCTTTGCAGACAGGTCAAATCTGAGGGCTCATCTGCAGACACACTCGGACGTCAAGAAATACCAGTGCAAGAACTGCTCCAAAACCTTCTCCCGAATGTCTCTTCTGCACAAACACGAGGAATCGGGCTGCTGTGTGGCACACTGAGTGACACAACCCATGTTTACTCAAGCAGAAGGCATTTCTTCACTCCGCCTCCGAATGACAAGTAAAAGTCCAAAGGCATTTTCTCTTGTGCTTACCGACCAAAGAATATGTATACACACACACACACACACGCACACGCACACACACACACACACACAGAGCTTCAAGAGCACGGGCATCCATGTGTGTCAAGTTAATCCTTTCCATGTGAAGTTTAACATTACTATATATTTACTGACAGCTAGATGGAGAGGATAAAAGACAAGAATCTTTCTCTTCAGAGATGAAGCAAAAAGCACATTGTGCATCTTTTCTTACTAAGAAAGAATTCAAAGATTTACATCGCTGCCAAATCATTTCACTGAAAAGAACAGTGTTGCCTTGTAATGGAATTTGTAATAGAACTTCCTATAGGAGGAGAATCTGCCAGACCCTATCTCAGGTGCCTTAGAAAGTATTCCGAGTTTACTTCATTACGTGTCTGATGTCAGGTCACCATCCTCGAGCTAAAGCCTGTTTTGATTACTGGTCATGCTTTAAACTGTGTTTTTAAGGGAGGGAGGGAGGGGGAGAGGGGGGGGAGAGAGGAAGAAAGAACAAGAAGAAAAAACACAGGAGAATGTATTAAAAGTGGGGGTTTTTGTTCTTTTTTTTTTTTTTGCCAATAACTATACGTGCCTTGGGGGAGACGGGAAAGACTAGCTTTGAACATTCCTGGTGCATATGCTCCATGTCATACTTTTTTAAAGAATTTTTGATGATTTTCTAAAAATTTTAATTTTTTAAATTTTAATGATTTTCTAACGATGGGAATAAGTGCAACAAAGGATTTTTAGAAACTCTGTGATGTACTTAAACTATTTTAAACGCATACAAGAAATGCAATCCACACAGCACTCTTTGCAACTGCCTTTTTAATTAATTGTATAGTTGATGAGTCCATGTAAATTTGTGTTTATTTTTATATGATTGAATGAGTTTTGTATGAAAGTGAGAAGTTGTCTATAGCTAATGCCTATAAACAACCTGAAGACTTGTGAAATTCACGTTTCTTTTTTAAAAAACAATTTTCAAGGTTCTTTTTTACAATAAACATTTTTGATTTAAAATCTATTGTTTGTATACTTTCAGAGACTTTGCTTACTTCATGATTAGTACCACCAAAGAGCTGCATGAAGAACTGTTTCGTTTGTTAATAAGAGAAAAAGTGAATAGTGTTCATTATGCATGTGAGTGTCGTTTTATGTGTTTGATTATAGCAAAGCAATCGGTCAGTATTTTTTCTTTACTCTTAAGATAATACTGTTACATTCAGAAAGACCACGTCCTAATGGGAGTTTGTTAGCAGTATCTCTTTAACAAAAATCATGCTTTCTGAGTGCTAAAAATATTCTCCTTATTAATAGTCAAGAATATTTTTCAAAAATTTTTCTTCTTGATGACTTGATTGTTTTGGCTTTATGAAATCAGATTACAATTACTTGTTGTAATCAGTGCTTGTCACATAGGCCACTAGAACAGTTTAAGGATTTTAAAAGAAATATTTAATGATATATAAGAAGAAAAATAGAACTTCTGCTTGAAAAGATCAGGAAAAAATGGATTTATTATAAATTATACAAGTTGGAAGATTAAACCGTGCAAAGAAACCCCACGTCTAGTGGGATGAGCTAAGCTGCAGTCTGAGCGGTGCAGAGCTAAGTTTCCCTTTATGGTATTTTGAAGAGGCACCACCCACACCCAACGTGCACTGAATCAAACAGGGCAGGACCAGCCAGACCACATACAAGCACATGCTTACCAAACGCCGTGGACGAACTCACAAGTCAAGATGTTAACCAAGTGTCGCAGGCACTGTGACAACCACCAAGCTGTGTGTTTAAACCCAAACTCCAAACCTGTGGTGTGGTTATTTCACTATTAATCACTTCTCTCTGGTTTGCTCAGAACTTGGAGAATTATTTTTCCTTCTAATGTTCTTGTGATGCAAATAAAAGCTAGAACTAGTATCTCAAAGATGTTAGCAATACCAATATATTCCCTTAATGTTCACACACATTCCACTATGTGTTACATTTAAATTTTAGTCAACATATATAAGGAGGGTGCATGTGACTAAAAAAAAACCCCCTCAATTTAATACTCTATGCTTAATTTTTTTCATATCTCAGGATATATATCTCAAAGACAAAATTATTTGGAGAGCAATTTATAAATGTAAAAGAAATGGCTGGTAGCTTGTCTGGGACAATCTAAAGTCAAAAAAAGACGGCTTTAGTTAGTGTATATGGCATATAAATGATACCTGGAAGTTTGCAGGCCAGGTAATACGTAGAAATATCCCACAAGGGACACGTGTGGGTGAGTCACATCCCTGCAGACATCTGGTTCGTCCTCCCAGGAACCACATCAGCCCACTTTCCTTTCCTCGTCAGTAGAGCTACAGGCAAGTCGTTTCTTAGTGTCCAAAACGCAAACAGATAATTTTCTAAAGGGAAAAGTCTGTTCATTCGTTTAATTTCCTAGTGAAGCATTAGTGGTAATATTTTTGCAATATATTTCTGCTTTGTCCTCACCATTCTCACTTCATTCATGATTTAAATATTCTACTTTCATTAAGGTCACATGAGTTTGAATTACGGGACATCAATCAGACACTGAGATTTTCTACAAATACAGCTCAGTCATTTTTTAGATCTTTTAGCATTTTTGCAAGGTCTTTGACTACACGTCCTCTAATACATAAGACGTGGCTCAGATGTCACATACTTTGAATACTTTTCCAAATTCACCCTTTCTGAGAGGTTTATATCATTTACGATGTGGTGCTTATCTCACTGCGTGGCAGTTTTGTTCTTTTTTTTTTTAAAGATTTAATTTTTTATTTATTTTTGGCTGCGTTGGGTCTTTGTTGCTGCACGCAGGCTTTCTCTAGTTGCGGCGAGTGGGGGCTGCTCTTTGTTGCGATGTGCGGGTTTCTCACTGCGGTGGCTTCTCTTGTTGTGGAGCACGGGCTCTAGGCGTGTGGGCTTCAGTAGTTGTGGCACGTGGGCTCAGTAGTTGTGGTGCATGGGCTTAATCGCTCCACGGCATGTGGGATCTTCCCGGACCAGGGATCGGACCCATGTCCCCTGCATTGGCAGGCAGATTCTTAACCACTGTGCCACCAGGGGAGTCCCGAATAGGAATTTTTTTTTTTTTTTGCGGTACGCGGGCCTCTGACTGTTGTGGCCTCTCCCGTTGCGGAGCACAGGCTCCAGACCCGCAGGCTCAGCAGCCATGGCTCACGGGCCCAGCTGCTCTGCGGCACGTGGGATCTTCCTGGACCGGGGCACGAACCCGTGTCCCCTGCATCGGCAGGCAGACTCTCAACCACTGTGCCACCAGGGAAGCCCTAGACAGAACATCTTAAAGCATAATTTCCCAGTAACCAGCACATCTGCTGGAACACAGACATCAACACATGTTTGTTGAATGAATAAATGAATAAAATAATAGAAATTGGTGACATATAGCCTGCAGATCTAAACTAAATTTAACATATTCCCCTTTATTGCAAAGAGTCTTGATAATTTTTGAGAGCTCCTCTAAGCAAATATGCTGGTGTGTCTCCTAACTTAGTGATGACATCCTGCTGCCAGTAGGGAGGATGCGCCAAACAGTGGATAAAGGGCAAATGCAGGGCACAGGGACCAGGTCTGATAGACATTCTGAGAGCCTGAGCTTTGGAAACTGTGGTTTTAGTAATAGGGACGTGTTCTAATAAGCCTACTCAGTGTCTGGAATTTGTTTCCTATAATACGAGACAGGGTGGTGCAGTAGGAAGAGCTCCAGCTTTAAAAAGCAACATATATGTTTGTATTATCGGCTTTATGTCCTTATGCAACTTACTTAACCCCTCAGTGCCCTGTTTCCTAAAGTGTATAAGAGGACGGGATCCTTAGCGTCCCCGCTCAGGACTGACAGTGCCGGACACGGACAGGCCTTGTACAGCACAGGGTCAAGCCCATGATGCTATTACTCAGCATTGAGCTACACCTGCTCGCGAGCCTGATGCCACCTCACCTGGGTCACATCCAACGGCCACGGGTTCTCGGTGCTGCTGGTCTTTTACGGGTAAAGAGACTGAACTCAGAGAGTTTGGAAAATGGAGCCAGGGTTAGAAGAGGCCTTGAGCTGCAAAACTGAAATCCAAACCCAGATTCTTCCGGCTCCCAAGACCCTGCTTCTTCCGCTGCTTGTGGGGAGGGAGGGCCCGCTGGGCCACACAGGCCACGGCCACCACGATGCAGGCACACAGCAGAGGCCACTGAGAAGACCAAGATGACGTGGCCCCCAGATTCAACAGTGCAGGGCTGCCTTTAGGAGCCGGTGTAATTCAGGAATTACCCAACCACGTCTAGCTCCGTTCGAGAAGCCCTGCTGGCCCCTTTCTTCCAGGGCCGCCGGCAGGCCCCGCTCCCCGACGGCTCCCCTGCGCCCTCCTGGGGCCCCGCAAGCCCGTTTCCTCTCTCGCCCGAGCTGAGAGGCAGCTGGCCTCCATCCTGGGCCATTAACACTTCATCTTCTGAAGGCCACGGCCGTTCCCTCATACACCCACGTTCCTTACCCCGGCTTTTATCTCCCCAGACGAGAAAGGCTTCCAAGTCAAGCACCATTTCTTTCACCACTAAAATGTGCACACTCTGGGGTAATGAGGCAGTTATAATTGTGAAAAGTCTAAGGCTCTTCTGGCTAAGATCCACTTCCGAGGAGTTGTCCCTGGTTCGGATACTGGAAACACTGTGAGCAAAATTCACTTACGCATGAGTGTTCTGTCATCACGGGAAGCAAGAGTTCTCCAGTGAGACGGCTTCTCCCCCATTCTTATCTTCTCACCAGAGGCAGATGGAGAACAGAAGCATTCCACTCACCTGAGACGGACACAGGTGGACGGGAAACCCTCTGGTTTAATTTTCAGGGATAAATGTGTGTCCACGAGCACAGGGCCAGAGCTATGTGCGAAGCGAGGGGCCGGCCCCTCGGGCGTCCAGGAAGTAATCGCTACCCTGTGGGCGGGTGCGCGTCAAAAGCAGCGCGCATGGCAACCCTTCCGCCCTGGCCCTCGTCCAGGCCGCAGACAATGAGCGCTTCAGCGGAGGACATGGCGCCACGTCCCCGTCCCGGGACCCCAGAGGGGCTGGCGAAGCATTTATAGTCGTGAGTGGAAGGTCTTCTGCCAGCAGGAGACGGCGTGCTTATATGTTCTGGGCGCTCCCTCACTTAATTAGGCTCCTGTGCTTATAACCCTCTCGGCCAGTTGCTTGGGAAGATGACCTGTAGAGACGATTTGCGAGTTATCACTAACTAGTTTTCTTAGACAATGGCCGAGGGACAGTTAGGGCGGCAGGGAAGGATGGATGACTTTCTCCAGGGGTTTATTCTGGGCTGGAACTTACCTCCCCACACCCGCCCTCCCAGGGAAGGACTTGTGCCCCTACGTAGTCAGGAGGGAGCAAGGGCTGGTTCTAAAAAGTGGGAAGGAAAGACTCAAATGAGGTGAAATTGCGAGACACTCTTTTAACAAAGACAGCGAATGGTCATTATAGTTCTGAGCGACCCACCAGACGCGTAGAGGGTTAGCGCTCTCCGGTGGCGTGCGGCGCTTTTATTCAGATCCGGCAGAAAAGACGGTGAAAGAGGCCACCACTCGGGCCACACAATCTCGCGGAGCTGCAGGCCCCGAGGCCCATCGGAGCCCCCACCTGTCAGACCTCCGTGTGCGGGGGGTCACCCTGGCTCTCAGTGGGGCGTCGGGAGCGGGCCTGAGCATTTCGAGCCAGCTTCCAGGTGATGGACACGAGGCTGATCCTGGAACCTCACCCCGAGGAGCCGGGCTGTGACCACGCTCAGCTCCCGGCCCGCCCGCTCCCCGCACAAGCTGAGGGCGGCAGACGACGTCCACGGAAGCGGCGCCTCTCCTCCCGGCCGCCCTGCCCATACCACCCACCTGCCCCCTGATCTGCACAGCGAGTGACGCTCTAACGCTCTGACTATGGCTTCAGTCCTCCTCCACCTTTGGGCCCAGAAGCACACACCGGCTCCTTCCACTCACACCCCAAGGCTGGGCCCTGCTCTCTGCAGAGAGGCTTCTAACTGTGCTTTCACCCCAAAGGGAGAAAAGCAACCACACTGGCAAGGCTGACCTGGGGGTGGCCCCCGGGACCCAGAGGTGGGGTCCAGCCTGGGCGCCCTCAGCACCCAGCAGCTCCCCGGGTCTCCTCCCGGGATGCCTGTGGCCACCTCGGGGAGCAGCTACGGAGGCGTTTCCTGCCTGATTACCTTGTATCTTTGAAAAGTATTTGACTTTCTGCCAAGTGGAAATTAGTTGACGGATTTTTTTCTCTAGTTTTCTCTCGTTACCTTTACTATGTCATTTTAAGTTAATTCTGTATTACTGATTAATGTTTATGTAAAATTGCAAATAGACATTCTTAGGAGAAAAGTATTTTCTCTGAACTGATGACAAGTAACCCTTTCCTCTCTTAAATGTTTTTCTTTCATAATACCCAAACTTATCCAAAATACAATAAAAGGATGATAGATAATTAAGTTGAGGATTGTTTTCCTTGCGAAGTGTATCGTGGAATGAGTAACGTGTAACAGTAGTCAGCTGATCCTTGAAGCACACGGGCTTGAGCTGTACGGGTCCATTTATTAGTGAATAGTTTTCACTAAACACTGCAGCACCGTACGATCTGCGGCTGGTTGAATCCACAGGTACTGGGGCCACCTGTGAAGTTACACACAGATTTTTCACCTGTGGGGCGTTCGGCACCCCTCACCTCCACCCACGTTGTTCAAGGGTTAGCTGTATGCGTAATGAAGGATTCCCTATTTCTTACGTTAGTTACTGTTTGGTGAAGAAATTTCATATTATTGACAATGTACTGATGACCTTGGGTTCTCTTATTTTATAGAGTAAACTTGTTTTAAAACCTTATTTGTCAAAACAACATAGAATGGAGATCACGTCGTCCTAAGCCTATAGAATGTAAATGAAGTAAGGTTTGAATCATAACAGGGCAAATTCAGCAGGAATTACCTAAAGAAATAGGTAAGAAGCAACGTCAGGTTCGGGGGGTGACACCGTGCAAAATGCCATAAAGCATCACCAGGTGCTGCACTGGCCCAGTGTGGGCGTCCTCTTCAAGGTGGCCATCAGTCGGGTCCAGACAGCCCCATCTTGCTTAACCTGAGCTTTGCTTGGTCGCTAGGAGGTCTGCCCCCCGATGGTGGGACAGACACCGCGGGCTGACCCAGGGGCAGAGGCAGAGAGGGCGCCTGGGTGTTAGCACGTCCGTGGAGCTGCGCGGTTCTGCCCTTCTCCAGTTGTGCTTGTCCCGCGTGCGCGTCGGGCTTTGCTCCTCTGCCCTGCTCGCAGTCGTAAGTTATACGCACTGTGGGTAAAGGCATTCTGCTGAGTCCAGGTCTAAAACGCACACCTGGTCCCCCACTGAAGCACGCTGACCACGGCCCCCCTTCCCGTCTCCTGCAGCAGGAATGGGGGTGATGTCTGGATCTGCCATAGCTCTGGGGGAACTAGAGGCCCTTCCAGCCTCCGCGTGTCCTGAAGACCAACAGACGGAGAGGCCCAGCCCGTGTCTCTGCAGCATCGGGGGTGAGGTGGACAGAGTGTAAGGAACCTCCAGGGGCCGTGGCAGGGTTGGGGGAGCACAGGCTGCTTGGTGGCTCTCAGACTTGAGAGAGCATCGGAATCAGGTAGGTGGAAACACAAACTGCTGGTCCCACCCCCAGAGCTCGGCATCAGCGGGCTGGCAGGGGACCCAAGAGCCTGCATTTCTCCCAGGCTCCCAGGTGAGGCTGGGGCAGGTGGTCTGGGACCACCTCTGAGGAGGGCAGGGTCCCGGGAAGGGAGGGGTCAGAGGCCCGGCTGCTGCAGGTCGTGGACGAGTTCAGAATCCTCTCTCTCACTGCCGTTCACTGCGTCCTACAATTCGCCAAGCAATGCAGGAACTAGGCACTTGACAGAAAGGGGGATCGGAGAAGACCTCCCAGTGAAAAGCTGAGAAGGAAACAGCACACACCTGTTCTGAACGATTCCAAACTCTTTATAAATTCCTCTACAGCATAGCGGCTCTCAAAGAGTTTGAAATCAAGCTGAAAAGATACGGTATAAAATTCAGAGTGGAGGAGAGGTGGGAGCAGAGCTTCCCTGCACGATAGCAACGATTTTACGGAATGAAAGAGAAAGAAAAGGATAGCTACCATCGCTGCAAAGATTTCCTTATAAAATTAAACTGGGTGAGAGTCCAGGCATCTTTCCCCATGTATTAGTATTTTTAAATCATTTTCTTGCGTTTATAAGCTACAATGAATGAACTCGTTTGGAATAATTGGGCTTTTACTGGTGGGATAAACACTGATCAGCTACAGATTTCCCTCCATGAACCCAGCCAGACAAGCCCCTCTTAGATTCTGTGTTTTAAATCGAAGACGTAAAAGGATCTTTTGTGTTACTGCTTTCCTGAGGCAATAAAAAAGAATTAGAAGAAAAGGCAATTCTAAAGTGTAACTTTTGGAGTTTTACAATTTAGGAAGATCTGGAGGCCTCCGGGGTGGAGCTGCTGCTAGGGTGCTGGCCGGACCCAGGGCGGGAGCCTCGTCAGGGGACGCCAGCTTGGTCCTCTCTCCTGCCAACGTGGAACAGCCCAGGCGACTTTCCAGGAAGGTGTCCTGATCCATTTTAAAGACAGCCATTCTCTTTTTTCAATTTCAGATCTTAAACAAGGAAGGGGCTGCCTTTTCATTTGTCCTTCGGAAATTGATGTTGGACAACATAAACATCAATGTTATGACGTTTTAAAAAGAACTGACAGCCACAGCCCCGTTGTAATCGAGGCCGTTCTGGTCCGTGGTCCCAGCACAGAGCACAGTGGGGCTCCCGGGGCTCTGGGCCCGGCTGTCCAGGCTCCACATGTGGCCTCGCTGCGGCGTGGACTGCTCCTGAGTCCGGATGGGTAAGGAGCGCACAGCGGATTCAGCACATTTTTTTCTTCGAGTTGAACTTGAAGAAGAAAGTCAACGAGAATGTGATTCTCTCTGGGTCTGTTAGAGAGAGACACTCCTCCCTCTTCATCAGCCTTTCTCACCTGCTCTTGTCACACTGTTAATAAAGTCACCTTAGAGGGATGTGATCAGAGCACCTACCCTTTTATCATCACGGATCGGTCTCTAGCTAGTGGCCCACCAGCCTCAAAGCCCCACCCACAATAATGCCAGAAGCTGAGAAGTCAAGATGAGGTTTCTCAGACTTTAAAACCACAGAAACATACAAAAAGCTCTTCATCCAATGAGCTTGGCAAGAGCTTTGAAACTTTTCACCTCCTGTCTGATGCCCTTATATAATGTGCACACTTATATGTGAGAATAGATGACTTCTGCAAACAGGAAAGAAATCAACACTTTGGAAAATCAAAGGACAGAACACTGTGACCGAGTCTGACTCTTCCTGTTGTGTTTTCTCTCCATGTGCTTTACCTGTTATCTGGGTCTATGTCAAAGATAAAGTGATTTTTTTAGGGCTTCCCTGGTGGCGCAGTGGTTGAGAGTCCACCTGCCGATGCAGGGGACGCGGGTTCGTGCCCCGGTCCGGGAAGATCCCACATGCCGCGGAGCGGCTAGGCCCGTGAGCCATGGCCGCTGAGCCTGCGCGTCTGGAGCCTGTGCTCCGCAACGGGAGAGGCCACAACAGTGAGAGGCCCGTGTAATGCAAAAAAAAAAAAAAAAAAAAAAAAAAAAAAGATAAAGTGATTTTTAATACCAAAATCATTTTCGTTCAATCAGGAGGATTAAAATGATGTGCAGGAGGGAAGTATTTTGAAGCAGAGTTGAAAAGGAAGATTAGAAATGGGTTTCTCACTTATTTTTTTCACGAATGTGTGAATTCCACCTGACAACCCTCCCCCGCCTTTGCTGGACGCCGCACAAGGGCAGTGAGTTACCAGCACATACTGACACTTGGGTTGGAAGTGAAGCACGTGCGCAGCTGCCATGGCAACGAAGATGACTCCATCTTCAGAAAGTCTTTATTCATTTCCGGCGCCAGAAAACTCCAACCAGGAGAAGGCAGGGCTGAGGGCCGGCCCGCTTGCTTTCCGGAGGTGGTCGACAGGCCCCACGGGCCACGGGCTTCACTCTGAGTTCCTCCCAAGCCAAGCACACCCTTCACCAGCGCAGCTGAGCTGACCATTGGCAGCAAACCTACTTGGAGTTTGACATACTGTGATCCTTGGTGTCCATTTGGGCTTTTTCCTAAAAGCCAACCTGCTTAATCCAGCGAAGTGACATCCTCCCACCCTTACTGTTCACAAGAGAAGAAACAACGTGACGCGTACCTGTTCAGGTCCCTGTTTTACTCTCTTTCCCATAACAAGTTAAAACTAAATAAAAGAATATGGAAAAGAATGTATATACATGTATAACGGAATCACTTTGCTGTACAGTAGAAATTAACACAATATTGTAAATCAACTATACCTGAATAAAATAAATCTTTAAAAAAATAAAACTATTCATGGCTTTTACACTGAGATTAGCCAATGCTCAACATTATCAGCCATGAATCCCACCAAACACAGTGGGATCCGAACCCCAGACGCATCTGTAGAAGACGTCAGCTAAAAGAAGGGCTCATGATATGATAAACCATATCAACACGTCAATACCGTTTCTTATTGGCCAAACGAGCTTTTTCTATCCAGTAATCACAATATTGCATTTTGTCAAGTAATAAGTAAACACTCAGAAGACCATGAAGAAGTGGTGAGCTGCTGTTTAATTCATATGTCGTCACAAATAGCTTTTACTAAATATATACAAAGAGATCCCAGGAAACTGACATTTCTACCACAAGAACACCATGGCCAATTCACCAGCCATGTTGGATAATCTGTCAATAGTTCACAGAATCCCAACTCACCGAAAGAGGATGGGAGACCCTGTACCCCAAGATCAGTGAATCTTCGAAAATCCAGCAACTGTCTACTTGGGGATCATGTGGGGACATTCAAGTAATTCCGACCCAAGCCTGGACCCCTCTAACGGGGACTATCTGATACGGCTGTGGCTTTAGGCGCCATCCTCATGAATGAGGAAAAATTAACATGAGAGCAGTTCTGGCCCACTGGCCCAACTCCAGGGGAAACATGAGTTCATTGAATGAGCAATCATGTGTTTGCCATGCTCTCATGGAAAGAGCCCACCCTGCTCTTTAACCAGGGGAAAGGATGGCAGAGAAGGCTCTCTATCTGCCTCTGATATAGCAAAATACAGTCATGAAAAAGAAAACCTTTCCTCAGCACGTGACACCAAAGGCAACTTCTGAACATGAGACACGACCCAAAGCCATAACCTTTTACTGATTGCTCAGTGGCTAAATGATTGATGTTATGTTTGTGTGCTCCAGAAATACTGAACAGTTTCCTATAGTTTCCTAAACAGACTAAACCCTGCAACGTCCTGTACCTCCTGCCGCTGGTCCCCCTCCTACCTTGTGTCCATTGGCTCATTCCCACATGTTCTTGGAACCCAGTTCAACTGCCTCCTCTTCCAAAGAGCTTCCTCTGACTTTCCCAGACCTGCACGGGGCTCTTATCCCCACGGCACACCGCACACAGTTCACGCGACAGTTGTTTGCCTCTGTGCCCGTCTCCTCACCGGACTGTGAATTCTTTAAGGGTCGACACTGGGACCACATTTTTACCTCCCAACACCCTACATGTTCCTGGGGCCGAATAGATGAGCAGAAAGTTTTTACTGCACGGAGGACTATTTTGTCCCAAGGTAGCCGTGACCTGGTGATTGTGAGAATAACTTAGCTTCTCACTGTAAGCCCGGAAAGGTATTCTAAGACACTTGAAGCCAAGCAGCGCAGATCACAGATGAACATCGATGCACGATCAGCGGCTGTCTCCCGTGGGGCAGGGAAGCCAACAGCTGTCACAACCTCAGCGCATTTTTCAAACCCTCACGCTCTGGTCACCGTTTCCAGGTCTGCCCCCGGCAGAAAAGTTCATCATGATTAAACAACGGCAAACGCTCTAACTAAAGCCATGTTTCCAGCCCCGCGTGCCTGCTCTATCTCCCTGTCTCCAGCCTCTCCCTCTTGCCACCTTTTCCTTCCCCCGTACATGCGGGGGCGGGACCGCAGATGGGACTTTCCTGTGGTGTGCTGCAGGCTCTCTGCGCCTCTCCCAGCTTGTCCCCCTGCCTTCTGTGGTCTCGGAAACCAGCTTTCGGGATGATTCACCCAGCACTACATGCTCTGGATTGTTTAAGGCTCTTTCGTGCACTTAATGGTTCTTCAAAAAATGCAGCTGCCCAGTGTCTGTCGAACTACATCCAGGAAGAAAAAGTGTGTCTCCCTCAAGTCATCTCTACTTGCGCACAGATCTAAGTTCCTATCTACATTTCAGGGGCGTGTACGTGTGTGTGCGCACGTGTGTATGAGTGTGTGTGCGTGTGTGTGTGTGTTGCAGAAGCGCCGTCACTGTGTAGAGTCTCTCAGGCTGGCAGCCTTGATGCAACGTTCAGTCTTTGAAAATCCCTATTTGGAACATTAGAAACATCTGGAGAAACCACATTTCCATGTTGAAATAAAGATAAGTTGTCATTTCTGCTGCTCATTTTGAATGTATCCCACAGCCTGACGAGAGGATTTTGCCCAGAGCAAGTTATAGAGAAAGGAACTAAAGAAGAAAAAAAAAACTTTTTAAGGAAAAAAACAGATTTTGTAGCATTCTACCAGGAGTTCTCTTAACTACCCCTCCCACCAGGCCCAGTGGGTGGGCTTCCGGGGTAACTCGGGCCAGGAGAGCGGCAAGGACCATGGCAGGCAGGGGCCCTGGGCAGGCACACTGACCAGCCGTTGTTGGTTTCCCTTTGCTAAATTCAAATAATAATTTAGACCTATGCCTAATAATGCATGTCTGTGGTCTGCACGTTTAGGATAATGCAGTATCAACACAAGGTTTCAGGCTGATGTTCTAATTTCACACTTGATTGTCTTCTTGGGCCTGTGATTAAAAATCACAGCTTTCCATGCGTCCTCCTTCCAGGGAGACAGCAGTGCATTTTCACAGAACCGCAGCTGCTGCGCCTGCAGGTGCCCCTCGCAGGGGATTCAGGAGCCCAGGCTCTGCCCAGGACAGCCTGGCGTCCAGCTGACAAACTCCCTGGGGCATCGAGCTACCTTCATCTTCCTCACATTCTGTCCCACTACCTCGGTCATCTCCTGCTAAGAGCAGTCCTTTCATTTGCTGTGGTTCTAACGCACTTGTGGGAAAAAGTATCAGACGATTTTGGCTTTGAGATTTCACACTGGAGTCTGACTCTGTGGTTTCATTCCAAAAATACCATAAGAAAGTCTGAGGAGCAGCAAAGCCAGGGGGAAAAAATAGCTGACATTGAGATTCAGTCCCAAGCATCCACAAATATTTCTAGAATCTTTTTTTTTTTTTTTTTGGTCAAGGAAACCTTTCTTCAAAGAAAAGCTTAGTCATTGAAGAGCCAGCTGTGTGAGAAACAAGTGAGAAAGATTCTCCTTGAAATGGGCCCGGATGCTGCCTGCACTTCTTTCCAGACGCCCCCCTGGAGTTCATCGGGCAAGACTGACACCGCCTCCTGGCCCCCACACTGTGCTCCAGAAAGTAGGTGTCTTCAGATGCTTCACAAAGACTCCACTGGTCCCAGGCCCGTCGATGTAGACTGAATCTTCTCATGGTCTCTTTACTGTATTGGACAGGAGTTCTTACACCAGAGATCTGGACACCCCACGGCCTCTCTGGGTCACGGTCACTGCCAGATGAGATGTCCTGTAGGCTGCCAGCCCCTGCTCTCCCCGGGGAAAGACCTCAGGGAGAACAACCCCTGACCTATCTGACCACTGCCTGCAGGAAGAGGGGTGCTGGGAAGGTGGGGAGGAAGGACAGTAACTCGGGGCCCACGTGAGGCTGGGGGAGGGTAGGGATGTGAGTAACCCACGTACATTTACGTTGGGTCGTTTCCAGCGATGAGGTCCGTAAGAGTAAATGCCAGTGCCTGGGCACTCTCTGCAGCCCAAGAATCCAACACAGAAGCTCTGCTGACATCCTGCCATCACCTCCTGCATCCCTCAGCAGAATGACAGCGCACAGCAACTGAATGACGGGTATCTCTTCCTCGCTGGGAACACATATTTCTCAAATGAATCTGAATATTTACCCTCCAGTCAATTTCGAGTTCTATAATGGCTTCCACTTCCTTGTAAATATGGGCATTTTAATGATTTCTGAGAAAGGACACAAAGAAAAAGGAGTGGAAAAAAGAAACTTTCAAGATCGTGTCACACGGCTCACATAGGTCGTGCTAAATCTATGGATGTAAATTAAACAAATTGATACTCTATCCAGTCTGTCAAATAGATCAACAACTGTTTTTTTTTCCTGTGAATTTTCCTTTTTCTTCTTTTTCTTAAGGAATGGGTAAAATGCTTTGGGTAAACAGGTAAACAGAAAGATCATTCTGAGTCATCACCTCAGCCGTCGACTGTCTGCATCTTGATGGTTTTCGACCCTCCTGAAATTTTCCATTCGACTTGGGTGGCTGGTTTTACATTTTTTCCTGGACCCCTGCACCCTGTGGGGCTTGGGACTCCACCAAAGACAGAAGTGAACTGCCACCTGCCTGTGGTCTCCTAGCTCCTGCCTGCCTGGCCACACGAAGCTGGAGGGAGGAGAGACCTGCCCCGGGAAACCTTTAAAGGGAAAGGAATTTCGTGCCAAGGCTAGTCTTCATATGCAGATGGAGAAGGCTTACTTAACCTCCTCTTTTCACATCAGGCTTTCATTTGTTAGATGGTAAAAGACAAATAATTTAACTTTATCTATGTATCTATAAGAAATTTGATAACATTTTAGAACTAGAACTAGATTGGTAGATACTTAGATTCACTTGAGAAACATTTTTTTACACTCTAAAAGCCTGAGCCAGAGACAAACCTGCTAAAATCCTAGATGTAAAAGCAAAAGACCTTCCCGGGCTTTTCTATCACAGCCCCAGACTGAAGTGTCGTAGGGAGCTTCCAGCCCCTGCTGGGTATCCATCCCTCCTGGGAGATACTTTTCTAAACCTAATAGTGAATGATGTACAGACAACCCCCTGCAATTACTACTCTGAGAGAATTAACATGCGCTTTCCGAAGATTCCTGTTGTCATCAGTGTTTTTACAGGACAACTGTTCTTACATACTAACATGGCTCTTTTTTTTTCCAGGAAATTGTTAGTTACGGAATCCAACTGGCCAACTGGCTGCAATCTCTGTGAACCGAACGCAGGTGGGACATCTCCTTTGTGACTCTCACTTTGAAAGGTGCCCTGAGAGTAACAGGCTGGTGTGGGACCGTGTTAAAGCTGCTTTGAGGCAGCGCCTGGGAACACAGTGACACCAAGGAGTGCAGAACACAACCTCAGAGGTAAATCTCTCCTCTTCACCTTATCCCCTCCTCCTGTCCACATTCTAATTCTGAGGAAACCCTTCAGTAACTTCCTAAACTTTCAACCAGCACGGTTCTCACCAGGCATCTAGGCTCGGAGGCTGTCCTGCATTCCATTGATCGCCTTCAGAGTGAGCTCTGCACAGAATGCGGATGCCAGGACCCTGCACAGAGCTTCATCCGGCCCCTTGGAAGCCTGTCTGCACAGGTCACTTTCTACACGGAGTCACATGTGACGTGGATCAACTCATAACCCTATAAAGCAACAGCACCATCAATGTGCAATATCGTAACAGCCGAATTTGTGTCTGCAGCTCGTTAAAAAGAAGCTGTGTTCTACCTTCGTTTTCTACAGAAGCAGACTGCATGTCCTTCCTGATATTTTCACTCTAAATTTAATACACTGTTTACCTAACGGAAAGATTATCCAGCGCATAGGTGCCTTCATTCTTTAGAATGCGCTTTTTTTCAGTATAAATAGTGGCAAGATTACTATTTAGAAATGATCTTCCTTAGTTTGCAGAGCCCAAAAGCTGGTGGGCTTGTCCTTATACCTTATCTTTGCGTCTGATACTGAATTACACATCTCAGTGAATCTCTCCACTGACAAGAAGCAAGAACAAGGTGATGGGCTGATGAGGGGTCAGTGCGTTTGCACACATGACATGACTGTTCTCGGGACACGTCTTTGCAGAGGGACGTCTGACTGCAGATCCACATCCGCAGAGGGTCCCTGGTCCCGGTCCCATGGGAATCTGCACTTGGCTACACTGGGGCCCATGCGCTCCTTTTCCTCACGCCTCTCAGTGGGAGGTGGAAACGGGGGTGGGGGGTGGGGGGGTGGGGTGGGGAGTGCCTCGGCCCCTCCCTTAGCTCCAGCATCCCTGCCACGTTAGCACCACGTGTGGCTGCAGAGCTTTACAACACAGCAGCCCTTTTTCTGTTTCATTGAGAAATAACTGACGTGCATTACTGTATACGTTCAGCATACGCTTGAGGCGTTCAGCCTGATGGTTTGATTCACACACGTTGTGAAATGATCACAGCAGGGTTAGCTAACATCCCTCGCCTCATATAGATACAATAAAAAAGAAAGAAGAAAAGAGGAAAAATACTTTCTCCTTGTGATGAGGACTCTTGGGAGCTACCCTCTTTCCGACTTTCACATAT
The DNA here is from genome assembly GCF_949987515.2 of Delphinus delphis. NCBI lineage: Eukaryota > Metazoa > Chordata > Mammalia > Artiodactyla > Delphinidae > Delphinus > Delphinus delphis. The sequence continues at coordinate 1,319,494 of NC_082699.1, read as the reverse complement.
AACACAGAGCAGTGTTAATTCTGTCTATCATGTGGGACGTCACTTCCCTAGAACTTTTTTACCTGGTAACTGGAAGTTTGTGCCTTTTGACCACCTTCATCCAACCCCCCTCCTTCCACCCCTTACCTCTGGTGACCACAAGTCTGATCTCTTTTTCTATGAGTTTGGTGTTTTTTTGTTTTGTTTAGATTCCACATATAAGTGAGATCGTAGGTATTTGTCTTTCTCTGACTTATTTCACTGAGCATAATGTTCTCAAGGTTCTTCTATGCTATCGCAGATGACAAGGTTTCCTTCCTTTACATGGTTGAAAATATTCCATGAAATATATATACCACCCCTTCTGTGCCCATCATCCTTTACATGGCTGAGAATACGCCATGATATATATATACCGTCCCTTCTGTGTCCATCATCCTTTTCATGGCTGAGAATACTCCATGATATATCTATATACCATGATATATATACCGTCCCTTCTGTGCCCATTCATCCGCCAGTGGACACAGGTATTTCCACACAGGTTGTTGGGAACACGGGGTGCGGCAGACACACTTTCTGAGGGAGAGGGTTCGTCTCCTTTGCGCATGTGCCTAGGCGCGGAGCTGCTGGACGGCGTGGGAGGCCTGTTTGTAACATCTGAGGCGCCCCACACTGTTTTCCACGGTGACTGTGCCCCTTTACAACCTCGCTGTGGGGACGGCCATCATCCCAGGACGGGCCCACAGAGCTGGGGTGGGCGGTGGGGTGGGAGCCGCCCCCCCACCCCGAGGCCTGCGGACGGACGGGAGCTCTGCTGACCGGCACGCGGAACCAACAAGACCCCCGCCCCGGGACTGCCGGTGTCCTCCCGCCGGGCCACCCGGGGCCAGAGGCAGGCCCGTTCCCAACGGCCACGCTGTTCCCGGCTCTGCTTTGACGCCATCAGGAGGACGGCCCAGGAAGATGCGGCCACACTGCTGAGCCCCACACGGCGTTTACACCGAGTCACCCCCGTGACCCAACAAAGGGTCCTTTCAAAGTCTTCGGACGCAAACAACCTTGAAAATGGTGAAGCATGCGCCGCTCGTTCAAACTAGGGCTTCTGTCCCCAGGAGCGGTGCAGCCCGGCTCCAGCACGTGCCAGACGGCGGCCCCCGACAGCAAGGGCCCAGGGGCGCCCGCGACGCGGGAGGCGTTGTGCGAAGGCAGTTGCTCGCTCTTCAGGCCCGCGCGTTGCTTCCCCCACTACAGCGGCCGTGTGCTTGAGCCGGAGGGACCAGTGACCCACCCACCGGGGAGGAGCGCCCTGCCCGCCGCAGCCCCAACCGCAGCCCCAGCCCCACGCTGCGGCGGGCTCTCGCCTTGGGGCCCAGACCGTCGCCAAGCCTGAGTTCTCGCGAGCTCACGCGGCTCCGCCCCCCGCTCGGGGCAGCGGCTGGGAAGGAGGCGCGCGGGCCCCGCCCCGCCCGGCCCGGCCCTGCTGCTGCGCCTCCGCGGAGCGCTGTGGGCACCCCGGGGCGGGTGTGACTCCAACCGCCCCCCCCCGGCCGCCCCCCCCCCACCCCAGGCCGGGCCGGGCGGGGCGGGGCTCTGGGGGGAGCGCCCTCACCACCCCTGCCGGGGGCCACCACGCTCTCGCGAAGCTAGTCAGCCGCTGCGTCGGCTCGGAGGAAAGTGCAGGACGCCTCGCCTGCCAGCGGGTGCCCAGCCCCACCTCGCCCCGCGCGCGGGCTGGCTGATGGCGCCCGTCCCAGGCGCTGACCTCGGCCAGCCTGGTCCACCACCGGCCTTTCCCGACCGGCAGCCCCGCCCCTCCACGACCCAGCGAGGCATCGCCTCCTGGCGTGGTCCTCCACGGACCCCCAGCCCCGGGACAGGGCACTTTGCCGTGTTTTCTGCCTGGCTAAGAGTTTACTTGAGGAGAAGAAGGTCAGGTTCAAGGTGGAGATAAACTTTAATCATCTGTGATGAGTTACCCGGCGGCTCGTCCAGTGTCTCCAAAGCGCGCTTTGCTGAGCCCGGCACCCTTCAGTGAAGTTCACTTCTGATTAGAGTCTAAAAACATATGCTCGCTGTTATAAAAACTTCTTTGTCGTAGTGAAATTTTGACTTGAAAGATACATTCATAGGGTAAAAATTTAGTTGCTAAAGTAAATTACTCTCAAATTAGTTTTTTAAGTAATTAGGGTTAGGGCCCCGGCGTGGGGGCTCTGCATACCGTGGGTGGCTCACATTTTTCCTTTAAAAGGGAGAACTTGGGTATTATCCAAGTTTTGAAAAATAATAGAACACGAAGTCTGATCTTAACTATGTAAAATGCATTCACAAAAACAACTGAAGGGAAACATAATAAAGAGTGAACACTGGATATTTCCAGAGGGAGCCACGGGTAATTTGTTATTTCCATGCTGTGAAATGCGCATCATTCACTTTTAGCCTAGAAAAAAAGTCAGTTTTTTAAATCTATCAGCTCTGTGTGAAGACCATTACAAAGGGCATATGCTGGACTTAGCAACCAAGTTACCGAGCAAAAATCCAGAAACACTTTCTATTAATGTGAAAAAAAAATTTGAGACTCAATATTTTGGGAGGTTTCTAAAGTTCTTGATTTGTATTTTCCTGCAAATGCATACAGGTCTGAGGTTGTTCGTGTTGGAGCATATTCACAGAACACGTAGTGGATTACTCAGGAGATGAGGTAGAAGCAGCCGCGAGCACAGGGTGCCTCGTATGCCGGAGCTGAAGGGTGGCGTTCCTGAGGTCTGGGACAGCAACCCGGGCAGGCGAAGAGGAGGGGGCACACAGGAAATAAAATGGGCAACATATTGAAAATCGTTGAAGCTGCATGCTGGGAAAATCGAGTTCATTATACTGTTTTCTCTACTTCAGTGTATGCTTAAAAATTTCCATAATACATGTTTAAAAAATAAAAGCACAAAACTAATCACTCAGTGAGCTACTATTCTCCACCTCTCAAAATGGCTCTAAAAAAGATCAGGAACACCAAAAGTGGTCCAGATGTGGCACTCTGAGAACCCTCGAGCAAACCAAATCCGTCTAGGAGACAAACGCTCTTTATAGTGAAGCCTGTATTTTAAAACATGGATTGGATAGAAACTTTATGGGTTTTTTATCTATGCCACAGCCTAAATCTTTTCATGCCTGGACAAACGCTTGTGTTTAAATCACGTGTACATTTATTTGGAGATGGTTTTCCTCTGTGTGTGTGTGTGTGTGTGTGTGTGTGTGTAAAACTGATCACACAAAATTCAAGTCCTCTCATCCTTTCTAGATGTGATTAATTTGGCTTAGACTACAAACAGTATAAGACTAGCCTGGGCTTCCCTGGTGGCGCAGTGGTTGAGAGTCCGCCTGCCGATGCAGGGGACACGGGTTCGTGCCCCGGTCTGGGAAGATCCTACATGCCGCGGAGCGGCTGGGCCCGTGAGCCATGGCCACTAAGCCTGCGTGTCCGGAGCCTGTGCTCCGCAACGGGAGAGACCACAACAGTGAGAGGCCCGCATACCGCAAAAAAAAAAAAAAAAAAGACTAGCCCAAAACTTGTGATGGGCGGGCAACTTTGATGTAATTGTGACCTGAGCAACACGACACATACTGTCACAACACTGTCACCACAGTGTACACATCATAGACGTCCATGTACCACTGTATACACCGGAGATCTCTATATTAACACTTCAGACCTGCATACACGGAAAGAGTTCATATGTCTCAGCTCTGAGCGATGGATGTTTTCATATTTTTTAGTTCATTTACTTAAAATGTAATAAGTCACCAGCAGTTTACGGAATTTGTTTTCTATTCAAAGAATGTTGCCTAAGAAAGAAAGGAGATGGAGTCGAATGCTGAACTATGACAATTCTAAAGTTCCTGTATAATTACAGTACATTACAGCCATTCGAGAGCTGACAATTTATGTTGAACTATCAAGTTAAAATATTCTTTGAGCTCAGTAATTATGACTTTTTTCTAATCTTCTAACACTGTGTATACAGGTTTCATTTTCACAATCTTAAAAAATGTGCATAAAATCACTAGAATGTTATCTTTAAAAAACGTTGAAATAAAGCACAGAAGAGTGAAAACACAGATATGGATACAGATACAGATAAAGATACAGATGTAGATAAGGTATGGAGATGGAGATGGGACCGGGGTGGGGATGGGGATGAAGACGGAGGGAGACGCAGGGAGAGACAGAGTCAGCGGGGAGGACAGAGTGAAAAGCCACGTGACCACTGCCTGGATCCAGACCCCGAGCAGAGCAAGAAGCCCGAAACCCCCGCTGTGATTTGCCCCATCACGACGACCTCCTTCTCGCGAAAAGGAACCGCAATCCACATTTATAACACCAGTTTGTTTGCCTGGTTTGTTACTTTATATAAATAGAATCGTACTGTATATATTCTCTGGTGTGTGTCTGCCTTCCTTATTTCAACATGCAGTTTGTGATTCACCCCGCTCCTGAATGTAGCTATTGTTCATTCTATTTCAGTGCTTTTTTAGACCTCACTGCGTGCAGATCCCACAAAGCACATATCCATTTTGCTGTAATGGACTTCTGAGCTATTTCCAACCAGGAGCTGCTACAAACGCCGGTGCTATGAATATCCTTGAACAAATCTCTCGCTGCCGTGTGGATGCATTTCTGTGGGGTGACATTTTTTGTAGGTAATACCAAACTTTTTCTGAAAGTGGTCCCTGTTAAAAGAAAGACATAGAGCAACTCGGGCTTACAGACTCAGAAGAACCAGGACACTCGTTTGAGAATTGACTTTAAAAACTAAGCCGAGTGTAACTTGCTTAAGAAGCAAACTTTTCCTTTACGAATATATTTTTCCATTGAAATGCATCACTATGAAAGAGAGGTTCTTACACTGTCTCAGCGTGGATGTGATTGAATTCTCTGCTACACTCTGAAGCCCGGGGAGGTTTGTAATAGGGCGAACATGTCTTCGGGCAAGCTTTCCTTTCCAGATGTTGAGAGGCATGAAACCACACGGGTACGCGAAGTGGCGTTTAAGTCACACATCCAAACGGCTGCCGTCCTTTAAACTGGCCATTTTGGGGAAACTTGGGCATTTACAAAAAGAGGAGACTCTCAACTAAGTAACGATGGGCGCAGCCTCCGGGTGGGCACTGGGAAGGCCGGCAGCCCACACCCACTCCCAGCGCCCGGGCCTGCCGTCTTCGAAACGCAGGGCTGAGCCTTGAGCCCGCTGGATAAGCCCTTCCGTGGCTCCCCTTTCTTCCAGGTCCAAGTCTGAGTGCTTGTGCCCGTGCCCGGCCCACAAAGCCTCTGCAGACCGCCGAGACCCTTTCAATCCAAGCTCTCTGCGCGAAGTACCATATGCCCCTTCCAAGGGAGTTACGGATACTCGCTTATCTTTGTGTCGGCCTGTGAGGCGGGCGCCGCTGTTCACAGTCCCCTCTGGACAGATGAGGAAACTGAAGCACGAGGAGGAAGATGCCTCTGGTCACAGGCGGGGACGGGGCGGGGCACCCCAGCCCGTTCCACGTGGGCCAGGCTCGCTCCCACCCGCCGTGCGCCGCGCCACTGCCCCCGCCCACTCGCCGCCTCTCGCTCCCCTTCTTCCTGTGAGGCTGGCGCCTTCCCCTCTGCAGCTGGTCTCCCTGGACCCTCCTCACGCCTCTCCTTGTCCACCTGGGATCCTCTTTGAGCCACCACCCTACTTTATCCTTTTTTTAACGTGGATATTTTAATGAAATTATTATCCTTCATGTGTGTCCTCTACTAGAGTGAGAATTCATTGAGAGATAAAGTGAGACTGTAGTCGTCGTTTTTTATCCCAAGAGTCTGACGTGGTGTTCGGATCACATCAGCAATTCAGTAGATTTTCGCTGATTGATTGGTTGATTTGCTGGAAAGGAGGGGAGAGAAGGAGGGGAGAGAAGAAGGAAGGGAAGGAGGGGCCGGCTGGGGTGTGGACAGCGGGAGTGAGTCAGAAATGCACGGGTTGGAGCTGCGATCTGAACACTTGTTAGCTGTTGTGCAGGTAACTGACTCTCCCCAAAACCTTGTTTCCGAATTTGTTTACTAAGCATAAAAATGACTATTTTTGCACAGTAATTATGAGAATTAGAGATGTATGTAAAGTGGCCTGCAGGCAATAAACACACTATGGCCACTATGCTTAATGACATTTATGCTCACAGTAGCATTTCCTTTACTCTCTGGTAACTTGTACCCTGCATGACATGAAATCAGTCATTCTCACTTTCAGGAAAGGCCACCTGAAGAACAGAGGCAGCGTTGAATCCTCCTGAGGCCGCTCCTTTCCCAGCTTTGAAATCAAACAGTCACAGCAAATGTGCGTCACAGATACTGCGAAGTTAATCATGAAAATCGCTGCAGGAATTCTGAGTGACTTCCAAGCACTGGCTATAGGTGCAATAAGGCAAGTTTTTAGATAGTGTAGGCCTGTCATTTTAGAGCATAAGTATTTATGGTCCAGTTCATGGAGGCCCCAGCACTCTCTCCTGTGTCCTCGTGTCCTGTGCGGTGTCTAAGCCCAGACCACTGGGGACATCCCTGAGGACTTCAACAGGCAACGCTGCTGAAAGCTGGGAGAGGTGAGCGAGCCCTCGACAAGCCGACGGGCATCTGTCCATCGCCGTGTGGGTGTCTACCCTTCACTTAGCTTTCCTCCTCTTCTGCCCCACCAAGAGGCTCCCTGTAGAAGAACAGCCTCAGCCCGGGGAGGACCAGTGACAAGTGGCGGCCGGAGGGACACAGCGCCTGAGCTCCCTGTGCTTGGTTATTTCACTTGGTCCCAAGCGCGTAGTGTGTCCTTACCAGACGGTCCTGTGTAAATGTCTCTCTCTTCCTAAGTCCCAAAGGGCTTGGAGCCGCTGTGCTCAGTGGCACAGACCTAGTACCAGAGGGCAGAACATGCATTTTCCTTTTACGCAACTCAGCCACACGGCGTCATCTCCAGCCCTCAGGAGATGCCCAAGCCCAAAGCCCCTTCCTACTTATTTTCTTCCCGACTCACTTTTTGCCGGCTGCATCGGGTCACACTCTTGGTTTGCATGAGCCCTTCGTGAGCTGTGTGTGGTCAGGGCTTCATTTCCCTCCGTTAACGAGATCTCCCCGCAGCCAGCACTTGGCAGACAGGAAGCGTCTGCTCCCCCCAGAAAGACGTCCGGATGAACGGCTCCCCACCTGACCCCAACACAGCCACGCACCTCCCAGACTCGAGCGCTGTTGCCCGGTTACCTGAGCGAAGGGCATCTCAAAGGATGTCAGGATAGTTGGTTATCAGAGCAAAACAGGACAAAACAGCCCCAGGGATGTCAGTGGTTCTGAGGCAGAGAGAGAGAGAGGGAGAGAAGCCCTGTTCCTACCAGACCCTCCCTCCCACCGGTAAAAACAAGCCATTACACAAAAAACAAGCCTATGAGGACTCTGAGAGGTGAAAGGAAAAAGGAATTCGGCCCAGAAGCTCAGGACCCGAGGGCAACACGGCAGGAGTCCCCTGGGCCCCCTCGCTGCCTCCCAAGCCTCTGAGAAAGGGTGCTTCTGAGGCCTCCAGTCCAGGACCACCACCAGCACAAAAGGAATTCCAGTAAAGGCTGGTTTCTCCCGGCCAAGAACCTGGAAGGGGGTGGCCAAACGACGGAAAACCATTTTGGAAACGTGTCCTCCAGGGCGGGCAAACACCAACAGAGGATACACCACTTTCTCCCCGTCCGTCTCTGTGTTTCCAGTTGGCCAAAAGGGTGTTTGGTCTTCCACATCCCATCCTGCCTGTGGGGCTGGGAGGGGCCACAGGACTGAGCAGGGAGCTGGCTTCCTTCCCCACCAGGGCCCTGTCCCTAGGCCCCTCCCGTGCGGGGGCCCCTTCTGCACCCTCAGCCGCCCCAGACGGGTCGGGGCCCCAGTCGCCCCAGGCAGACCAACCAGACCAAACAAAGGCCACAGGGGCTCTGAGCTTAAACTGTCCTTGGAGCCAGAGCCGAGGACCTACTCAGGACCTGCTAGAACGCAGGGCTTGAACAGGACCCAGGGACTCCTAGTGCCAGGGAACAGTCCAAAGTCACCTGTCACACAAGAAACAAGAAATGCCACAAACCGAGGGAGGAAGGACGACCGACAGAGGCCGACACAGAGCAGAGGCCGACGTGGGAGCAGCTGAGGAGAGATTTAAAGTTGTCGCCCTGAAAGCGCTTCATGGGCCATTTCAAATCCTTCTGAAACTGATGAAAGGTAGAAATGGAAATTCTAGAAACAAAGAAAGAGAAGTTCTCAGTGGAAATTAGGAAGCCGAAAAGTGCAAGCAGCAAAAAGGTAACCCCCCCCGAGTGGGCCGAGCAGCACGGAGGCGACAGAGGGTAGAGGAGCCGCCGGACTTCGTGACGGATCAATAGTATTTGCCCATCTGCTCAGAGGAGCGAAAACAAATAGAAAAAACGCAGAGAGTCTCGGGAACCAGAGAGAACACAGCAAAAGGTCCAACATCCATATTATCCGGGCCCCGGAAGGAGAGGAGGAGAGCGGGGCTGGGAGAGTTGCAAAGCAATAACGGTGCAAACTTCCCAAATGTGAAAAGTGAAAGACATAAACCTACATTTTCAAAAAGCTGGGAAAACCTGAAATCGGAGGAATGCGTGGAAACCAATGCCGGGACAGATCACGTTAAACTGCTGAAGAGTAGAGGAATGAAACAATGTGGATGCCGGCAGAGGAGGGAACAGTGTCTACAAAGTATCAACATTTCCAATGACAGCGGACTTCTTGTCCAGAACCGTGGGGGTCAGAGGAACTGACACAACCTTTTTTAGTACCGGAAAAAAATAAATGTGAACCTTGAATTCAATGTCCAGTGAAAACAGCCTTCAGGAATGAAGGGGAAACAACTTAGGTTTTCTCTAACATAGGGAAATGACTGTTAGCAAACCAGCCCTTGAAGAAGAGGTAAAGAACGTTCTCTAAACAGTGCGGCAGGACCGGGCTGCTCGTAACACCAGAAAGGGAAGAAAGCACCGGAATGAGTAAGCACAGGGATCCTAAATCGTGTCTGCTAACCTCCATGTGATATGGTGCTGAGTGGCTGTGTGGAGGTGATACTGAAGACAACTGTTGGGTGAAAGTGCGGAGGCCAGTGGATGGGACCCACGTGGAAGCCTACACTTCACCTTGGTGGTGAAAGATCGATGCCAGTGGGCGCGATCTGTTACGTGTACAGTGATAACTACAGCAATTAACACACACTCAAGAGCAGTATAAATAAATCAAAATGGAGTCCTATAAGTGTTCTTGTGACCCACAGAAAGGCAAGAGAAGGCAAACCAAGGAATGAGAAACAGATGCAATGGCACACCGAGCCCTGCACATGGATGACAGCCCTTAGGGGTTCTGAGGGTCCCAACAAAAGACAGAATTGGCGAGAAAGGATACAGAGAGAATCCAACAATATGCCATCTACAAGAAATTCTCCTCACGCCCCCAGAATGTTCTGGGGCGAGGCTGCCAGTGGCTTCCCCAGAGCAGGTACAGGCTGTGTGAGGAGGCAGCTGGTCCGGGGTCCTGTCTCCTGGGTGGAAAGCCGCCTGCCGGGCCGGTGGAGCCTCAGCAGGAAGCCAGGAGACGGTCCACCGCCTGCCCGTGCTGCTGCAGGGGGATCCAGCCACTCACCGAAACAGAGCCGTGTCTGTTCACATCCAGCAAACAGCAGGGGAGAGAGGCCTACAGAGGATTCTCAGAGAACCCGCCAAGCTCCCGATCGCAGAGGAGGGCTGCTCGGCACACCGACCAGGCCTGGAGAGCACAGAGGGCCAACAGCCCTGGAGTTATCCCGAGGAACTGGATACACACGTCCAGGTGCGGGGCAGGAGGTGAGACGTCAGCTCGCTGCAACATCCAGGCCTGGAGGGTGGCGTGCAGGTGTCGGGAGAGGCTGCCCCTTCAGCCCGGACCCCAGGACGGAGACGACGTGGGGAGCAGAGCACAGCTGCCCTGCAGCCCACAGCGCAGGGATGAGACCATCCAACCTTGTTGCTGTTCGGACGCGCGTGCGTCAGCCGGGCACCGTGCAGAGAAGTGGCCGGTGCGCCTCCGGGCCGCTCTCATGTTGATGACCACGTGCCCTATTCTGTGTGGAGCCCACGGAGCAACGCCCCGGCCCCCAGCCAGACGTGTGAGGAGTGATGGGTAACCTTCATCACTGTAAGCCCCCAGACTAACAGTAATGAGTTCACTCCAAATACAGCGACCTGGGCACGTGAAACTTAAAAGGTGGGAGAAGGCAGGCCATGCGACATTAATAATAAAAGGAGCAAGCAGGCATGGCTGTCTCAACACCTAACAAGGCGCACTTCAGGGGAAACGACAGCTTCTAGAGGCCAAGAGGGTCGGGCGTCTGCTGCTTGTGGGTCGAGCTGTGACCCCAGGAAGATGTGTGCCCGTCCTAACGCTGAAACTGTGGCTGGGACCTTGGTGGAAACAGGGTCTTTGCAGACGTAATCAAGTTACGATGAGGTCTTTCTGGGTCATGCAGGATCTAATCCAATATGCCTGGTGTCTTTATAAGAAGAGGGACATTTGGACACAGACGGACACACAGGGAGAAGCCCACATGGCAGCAGAGGTAGGGGCTGGGGTGATGGGCGTACCTGTCAAGGAGCAAACACTGTCGGAATAGAGACCGCTGAGGCCTGAGTGTGCAAACTAAGATTTGTGGAGTGAAAACAAGAACTAGCTGCATTCATTTTTATGTCTGATACCATTTTCCCGTAAGATGCTTAATACAATTCAGGTTTATTTTCTTTTACTTATGAAACAGAGTAGATGCAGATAGGTCTTAAATTAGACTGACTTTGATCCGAATGGGCTGTGAAATAAAATCAATTCTATTGATGCTTGTTATTATTAATCAAGTTTACAGAAAACCCTATTTGAGCTACGTACCTGCTCTGGGTTATACCCGCACGGGGTTGTCCCTGCCCTAGGTCCAGTAACGTAAGCATTATCTCATTTCACCCTTACGACAATCCAAGGAAGTCGGAAATATAACTAGGCCCACTTTACCTGAGAGCATCGAGATTTTAAGTATTTGACTAAACTGTCCAAAGTCGCACAGCAAGTAAAGAGCAGAGCTCAGAGCCCATCCTGGGTCCCCTGGACTCCAGCACTCAGTGTTGAGGTAGAAAAGCATGGACCAAAGCTGATTCTGGTTGGCGCCCCAGGAGCAGCCCAGGCCGTACCCACAGCTCTTCAAAGGCCGCAGAGGTCATGGCCAGGTGGCAGCAGGTCCACGGGCTGCCCTGGACCAAGGCCCTCACCTGTGCATGAGATGCTGAGGGATAAATACGTGCCTGGCCTCCAGGCAGCCAGGCTTGGGGTGGGAGCTCAGGGCCATCCGGTTCTGGTTCAGGATCCCAAGGACCCAGTCCCCCGCTGAGACTGCCCCCCTTAAAAGCAGCAGGTCAGTGCCTGCGGGCCGCCAAGCCCTGTGCCGGCGCTCTGTGGAGCTGAGGCAGAGCACGGAGCCCAGAACGTGGAGGCTGCGCTGGGTGAGCTCCTTCTTCCTCGCTGTAGGACCGAGGCCACGCGCCTGCCTGTGAGCCTTGGTTTCTGCATCAGTAGAAGGCAGACGGCGGTATTTCATTCTCAGACTTTGTTCGGATTAAACGTAAAAGTGCCGGTGATGATACAGGGCTGCTTCGTGGGGAGAGTGAACGAAGGCAGTGAAACTGTTCTCTGCTCTGTTTTTGCTTAAAACAGGGATCGAGATTTGGTCGTGTGAGGGCCACATATGAAATCTTGTTCGGAGTCACGATTTGCTTGGACTCTACACTGTTACGAAACGTCACTGAAAGAGTTTTCAGAGCGGCGTGAGCTCCCGGCCCCGGAGGCCCTGACCTTCCCGGGGTGTCACTCCAACCTCCGTCACTGGCGCCTTCTGCCTGCCTGGGCCTGGGGACCCCTGAGGTTTCGGCATCCTTTCTGGTCAGGTCATCACCCACCTCCCTTTGAAGAATGGGTGGGAAGATTAAAAGGAAAAGTAGCATTCCTTGCAACTTATGGGAGTTTTGACCATTTTTCCATCGTCTTCAAGACCCAGGGTGTGGGATGCGTCCTTGCTGGGCCGTCATGTCACCTATGCTGCAGACACCTGGTGGTGGGGACAGGCCCCTTGTGTGTGCTCCCAGACCCCAAAGCCAGGGCACCACGTAAACGTTTTCCATGTAAAATAATTGTGGGCTCAGTGGCGGATATCAGAAGATGGTCTCGGGACCCATGCTGCTTTCCAGACACTGAGAGCAGCCAGTGACCCCGGCCAAGCCCTCCGTCTCTGTCCCTTGGCTTCTCCTGAGCAGGTGTTGAGTGCTGAGATGCAGTCATGGACAGAAGGAGGATGTCCAGACACTTCGTCAATCGCTCCACTCATTTCACCTCTTATGGTAACACGAAATAGTGGGTCAGGAGAGGGTGCAGGGACAAAAACTCATAGAGGGGCCCGAAGTAGTCAAAACTATTCTTTACCTTAAAGATAAAACATTAAGAACGAATGCTGGATAGAAAAGCCAATAGGCAAGTTGGGTCTAAACGTGAAAATCCTTCTTTGGGTGGCCCTTCTCCTTTCTTTCCAAGTCAGTGTATACTAAAGACTCAGGGAAAATCCCCAGATGCGTATGATTACAAATCAGCCCAATTCCTGTTATCTTTAGTTTACGTATCACTTTGGAAGGTTTAATGATTTTGGTTCAAAGTTAATGCATTTGGGAATGGAGCTAAAGGGGTAAATTCTAAATTATTTTTAAAATAATATTTATTCTATGCTGCAAGAATTTGTGCTATGTATACATGTTTTTTCTTTTGAAATCTTGGCTGCTAAGTTGAGGAAGCTTCCTTGGTGAGGTCCTGGTTAATCAGTGAGACCCGCCAGCCGAATTTGCATGTAACTTGCTATAGATCGTTCTCCTTGAGCCTTTGAGTCCTCCCGGGCAAAGACCTTACGAATAAGAGTCAATAGTAACAGTTATGCAACGGTTATAACAGTAACCGTTATATATAAAAATAGCTTCTTTTTACCTACAAGAGGTTGGAGTAATATGCTAACTGCTCAGTTTAGAATAAAAACCCATTGAGTTGATACATCCAGTCTGTTCTTTTCAATTACGGTAGCCACGGTCTTCAAATGTTTGGTGGTGGAGCTGGCTGGAAGAGGAAAGTCGGCCGAGACACGACTCTGTGTGTGTGTGTGTGTGTGTGTGTGTGTGTGTGTGACACAAATTGCTGACGTGAGCTTGGAAACACTGGGCACTTGAGGGTGAGCCCCTGTCTGCCCACCCCTGGGCCTGAGGATGGTGTGACCCCAGGTACAGCCACTGTTGACCAATGAGGTTGAAGGAGTGACCAGAGCTAAACGTGAGCCTCAGACACTGATCAAACTCCATCAACCGAATGATCACTTTAAGTTTTCTGTTTCCATCTATAAACAAAACTATACTGACTGTTACCTCGGTTCACTGTCAACTAGCCAAATCCTTCTCCCGTACGTATGTTGCTTAAAGAAACAGCACGTTGGATTCCGAGACTGCCACATACTGTGTGTCATGCTTTCAACTGAATGTCATGGGGCCAAAGCAGGAAAAAAATCCTTCCAGTGAAACCTTACTCTTGCTTTAAACAGCACGGATCTTACTGAAGAGATACATATTTTCCAAATCGAATTAAATTTCCTCTTTTATTTAAAGTGTTTCTCTTGTAAAAAAGAAATTCAGACCCCAATATTTATTCTACTGACCACCCTGACCACGCACAGTTTGATACATTTAACTGTTTCCATCCTTGTTCTAAGTGCTGTCTTGTAGGTGTAATTTTCATGTGGCATGTTGCCCAAGTGGATGAGTTATTAATATAAAAATCTATAAACAAAATGTAGTTTTCTAAACAGCAAACAAGTCTTAATGTGTTGCTATATACGACCAGCTTAGAAATTAATTCAAGCATTCAGATTTTAACAGAAGATGCAAATACTAGCCAGATGCTTAATGGCGTTGGAAACTTTGGGTCCATTAATTTTATTAAGTTGGGATTAAATTTGGGTCTATCCTTTTTCTTAAATATTTTGCATAATTGTAGATTCATGTGCAGTTGTGAAAATAATACAGGAAGTTCCCATGGACACTTGGCTCTGTTTCTTCCAAAGGTGACCGCTTGCAAAACTGAGATACTGTGTCAGGACCAGGATGCCGACACCAGTACAGTGTAGACACAGACGTTCCCTCACTGAAGGGACACTGCCTCCCGTCACCGCGTAATCTGTATACGCGCCCCACACTCCGCCTGCCCCTACCCTGGCCCAATGCCATCACTAACATATTTCTATCTCCATACGTTTGCCATTTCGGGAACGTTTTAGGAATAGAATCACACAGTGTGTAATCTGCTGGGATTCGCCTTTTTCACTCAGCACAATTCCCTGGGGACCCATCCAAGCTACTCTACGTACCAGTGGCTCATTCTCCTCCACGGCTGAGTGGAATTCCACAGTATAGACGGATCATGGTGCGTTTAATCATTCACCCATTGAAGGACATCTGGGATGTTCCTGTTTTCAGCTATTGCAGGTAACGTTGCTATAAACATTCAGGTACAGATTTTTTGTGGATAAAAGTTTTCATTTCTCCAAGAGCGGCTTTGCTGGGCGGCCTGGCAGTTGAAAGCTTAGTTCCGTAAGAAGCCGCTACACTGTTTCCAGAGGGGCTGCGCGGCTGGACTTTCCCACCAGCGATGCGTGAGGGGCCAGCCTCCCCACGTCCTCACAGGTGTGTGTTCTAGCCATTCTAACGCGTTCATAGGGAACCTCACTGTGGTTTGACTTCCACAATAGCTAGTGATGTGGGACATCTCGTCATGTGCAAATTTGTCTTCCCTGAATCGGTGTTTTCATATCTTCTACCAGTTGTCTAATCTGATTAGTTATGTTTTTACTGTTGAGCTTTGAGAATTCTTCATCTATTCGAGATACTAACATTTGCGGCAAATATTTTCCCCAAATTGTTATCCTGTCTTTTATTGCTTTTCACAGGGTCTCTGACAGAGAAAAAAGTTCTTAATTTTGACTAAGCCTAATTTATCAATTCCTCTTGATTTCTTCAGAGTGACTTTTAGGATTTTGTCTTGTACGTCTTTCTCGGGGGTGCCCGTCAAGTCTCACGATCTGCACGGGTAAGCTGTCTCAGCCACAGCCAGAGGCAACAATGTACCAATTCCAGGGAAGTGGGGAAGCCACACTTCCACCCAGGCCCCTTGACTCACTCACTCTTTCAATGCAGTTCTCATAGGTGTTACTTCAACCTGTCAGATGGTTTGATAAAATTTGCCTCGATCATTAAGTATGATTTAGGTAAATCACAAGAAGAATTATCTACTCCATTTACCTCCATTTTTACCCATTCTGAGGTTCACCCCCTCCTTCTAAAGCTCTGAGTATTTCTTAATACCGTTTCCCTTCCGCTTGGGGAACTTTCAGTGTCCACTCTCGAGGGACTGGTTTGCTAGCAACACGTGCTCTGAGTTTTCTTCCCATCCCCCTTCATTCCTGAAAGACATTTTGGCAGATAACAGAAGTTGTAGTCTCCGCTCTTTTCTCTCAGCAATTACAGGAGCCTGTGCAGCTCCCCTCGGTCTCCAGGACTTCGGATCAGAAATCTGCTCTCGTGCCAGTTGGTTTTTCCCTCTGGCGGCTTTTAGGACTCTTTTCTTTGCTTTTTGTTTTCAGCAGTTTGATAATGTGATCTGTCCCGGCATTGGTTTCCACGCATTCCTCCGATTTCAGGTTTTCCCGGCTTTTTGAAAATGTAGGTTTATGCCTTTCACTTTTCACATTTGGGAAGTTTGCACCGTTATTGCTTTGCAACTCTCCCAGCCCCGCTCTCCTCCTCTCCTTCCGGGGCCCGGATAATATGGATGTTGGACCTTTTGCTGTGTTCTCTGGTTCCCGAGACTCTCTGCGTTTCTTCTATTTGTTTTCGCTCCTCTGAGCAGATGGGCAAATACTATTGATCCGTCACGAAGTCCGGCGGCTCCTCTACCCTCTGTCGCCTCCGTGCTGCTCGGCCCACTCGGGGTGGTTTTAGCTTTTTGCTGCTTGCACTTTTCGGCTTCCTAATTTCCACTGAGAACTTCTCTTTCTTTGTTTCTAGAATTTCCATTTCTACCTTTCATCAGTTTCAGAAGGATTTGAAATGGCCCATGAAGCGCTTTCAGGGCGACAACTTTAATCTCTCCTCAGCTGCTCCCCACGTCGGCCTCTGCTCTGTGTCGGCCTCTGTCGGTCATCCTTCCTCCCTCGGTTTGTGGCGTTTCTTGGTTCTTGTGTGACAGGTGACTTTGGACTGTTCCCTGGAGTTTTGTCTGTGGTACCAGGAGTCTCTGGGTCCTGTTCAAGCCCTGCGTTCTAGCAGGTCCTGAGTAGGTCCTTGGCTCTGGCTCCAAGGACAGTTTGAGCTCAGAGCCCCTGTGGCCTTTGTTTGGTCTGGTTGGTCTGCCTGAGGCGACTGGGGCCCCGACCCCTCTGGGGTGGCTGAGGGTGCAGAAGGGGCCCCCGCACGGGAGGGGCCTCAGGGATTCTGGGACAGAGGACGCGTCCCAGGCCAACAAGCACTGTGGCGAGACAGCCCAGCTGCTGCCCCGCTGTCGCTGTCCCTAAAGAGGGGACGTGTCCCGGGGTGAGTGGTAGCTTGTGGCTGAATGTACGGCCCGCTGTGTGCAGGTGCCGGGGCAGCTCCTGCGCTGGGACCTGCAGAGCACTGCCAGGTCTGGGCGCCTGTCGGAGGGTCTGCGAGGTCCCACGTGCCTCTAGGTGGGGAAGGGGTCTCCGCCCTGTGAAGACACAGCGCCCGCACGGGCGAGCACCGTTCTGACGGTGTCTCCGCCGGGGCAGCGGGAGGGAAGGACAGCCCCACCCTGGCCTCTTGGTGTCGGCAGGACTTCTGCCACTCCTTCTGCCTGTGTCATCCCGGGGGGAATAAGCACACCTGGGTCTCCTCCTTTGGGGAGGGGCCCCGAGCCCCCTCCGTGCTTCTCCTCCACAGTGCGGGTGGATTTCATCCAGAAAGCCAGTTATAAAGGAAACGGGAAGACGTAAGCGCATTTCTAAGCACACACGGCTCTCTTCTCCTGTCCATCCACTCGCACAGGCTGCAGTCCCTAGAGAGCGGCCAAGCGGACCAGGGTGTCGGCTGGCCCTTGTAAACCCCACCTTCTCACCTGCCCCCAGTCAGGTCGTGGATGTGGCTCCTGCCTCATCGTGACAGGCCGACTCAGGACCCTCTCCTCCCACAGGCCCGAGGGTGGTGGCCCAGCCAGTCCGCACCCACCTTGGACGTCTGAGCACAGGTGGGCTCCCATGTCAGGGACCTCCCTGTCCTGCTTGTGGGCTCAGAGAGCTGCCTGGAAACCTTCATACCTGGAATCATTTCCACTCTTACCTGGAAGAGCCAAGGCAACCCCTGTAGAGAGAGTGATGTGTAAGAAAGTACAGAGCATCCCTTCTACACGCGAGCAGTCAGTGCCGTGGTCATCACACTGGTTTCTAATCAATCGGAGTATGACAAGGAATTCTCATCGTAGAATTTTTGTAGCTGTCGTCTTAAAATATGCTTCTCATTTACACTGGATGAAGATTTTGCCTTAACCTTCTGGCAAATAAGCTCATTTTCGTCTTTTCTCTCTAACACTTTCTTAGTCTTTGTGGCTGGGGTTGGGGGAGGGGTGTGTGATGCCAGGGTCCACCCCTCCCCTGCCTGCTTCAGAAGGGTGCTCTGAGGGAGTGCCGGAGGCATGGGAGGGACAGGAGGGGACAGAGAGGGATTTGGGGACGCTGCCTCTTCCCCCAGGGGCCCGGGCCACCCGGCCTAGGAGCTCATTTCATGGAGGGACCCATTCAGGCAAGACCCAGCCCCAAGTCAGTGCCACCAGGGAGCCCGCCACGGTCCCCTCCCCAGGATCCGGCTCTGGGAGCGCTTGGAAGGGGCCTGGCCTCAGGACTCCCGTCTGGTCCCCCTTTCCCAGCCCAGTCCGCTGCCGGCCTGGCGCTCAGAGGAGGGGTGCTCCCTGGTGGCGGGGCCCTGGGCGCAGCTGGGAGCCCAGTCCTGCTTCACTGGGGGGGTACACTGGGCCCACTGGCAACCTCATTT
The DNA here is from genome assembly GCF_949987515.2 of Delphinus delphis. Lineage (NCBI taxonomy): Eukaryota > Metazoa > Chordata > Mammalia > Artiodactyla > Delphinidae > Delphinus > Delphinus delphis. The sequence goes on along the minus strand of NC_082699.1, from coordinate 1,301,320 downwards.
CCACGAGGAAAAGAACCCTGACTTTAAACAACCAACTCACGACTCAGCTTTGAGATCACGACGAGTTCATCAACTGCGAAATCCCAGTGATTAAAACTCGGTGAATAATGATTTTGTCTCAGCAAAGTTGCTGCTTATGGAATATCACTGGTGGGAGCGAGGACCCACCCTGGAGGAGCAGGTGTTCTGGGTGTATTTTCTTTGCTAATTCTTACGTGTTTTAGCTGTTTTCCTGGGAAACCAGGTCTCTATGCCTCTGTCTCTGTCCTTCTCTGAGACTATCTGGAAACGCCGAAAGGAGCCGAGTTACTGCCAGCAGAGGCTAAACGTGCCGTCTGTGTGTGAATCGGGCAGGAATAGAAAAGACGGGATTAAGTATGTCTGGAAATACCAAGTCCCTGGACTGGTAACCTCAAAAAAAAGCAAAAGAAAAAAGCTGGGCTTCAATCTTCATGTGAAGCCCTTGCCCTGCAAACCCCACAAATTATCGTCCATTAAGTGACCACACGTGACGTAACCCCGGCTCTGCTGGTCTTCGTAAGTCCCTGCAGAACCACAGAAAATACAAGTGGCTGCCGGGCCACTGATGTGAAAGGGAGAGATGATATCACGTCCTGGCCACTTTGCTGCTCAACCGAAACCTGTTTATTCCCATATGACCTGGGGAAGCACTTTGCAGACGGGGCGAAGAATCCACTCCTTTGAGCACGTTTGATCAGTGCTTCCTAAAGCCAGCCTCCCCGTACAAGCAGCAAACCCAGTACAAAAGCCCAAGGAAAGTAACTTTAATCTTAATGAAGAAAAACTACAAAAAATGGCCCCAGTCTCCTAACTCTTAAGATGTCAAGTATAAGAAGAGTGCTAGCTAGTTTTCAGAAATTTACTGACTTTCCCCTGCAGTAAGGGGGTCTGTCAGGCTGGCGATACCGCCAGTAAGAGGACCCATCCCCTTCACTCTGCACTGACCACCACGATCTCCCACCTCTGGAAGGCCGATGGCACCGTGGCCAACGCGAGCCCCTTCCCCACCTCATGGCTCTCGCGGAATCAAAGGCATCTCTGCGTGGAGGAAGCCCAGGGTCCTCAGTCATCTGTGGGTTTCTTTCCAACGTAAAGTTTAATTTTAGCGTCACTACTTAGAAAATACTTTTTAAGCAACATGTGGACACAGCTGTTTCTGCTTGGTAGAGTTTAGAGCTTGCAGTGAATTACATCTTCCTTTAAAAGGGGGCTGCTTTCTACTTCTCTGTGAAAGCAGAAGTCAAATAATTACAAACTGATAATAAACACGTCTGAACTTTCCTCTCCAGCCCCGAAGCCCCGGCGTCCGTCCATGGCCTCTGCTCCTAGTTGGTCTTCCCATTTTTTAGGAGAGAACTTTCATCTGCTCTAAAGTATGGACTTAATGCACAAACACCGTTTAGGTTTTACCACTCTTCATTTAGTTTGATAAACAAGAAGAAGGAAAAAAAGAAAGAAAGAAAATGCTACCAAAATGGAAGGGTCACTCTCTCACCAGAAAAATTCTGCTGTCAGGCAATCTATTAACTATGTAACATTAAAAAGGAAAGTGAATATATTAAAATGCATTGTCTAGGGTGGTGAATGTGGAAACTTTGATCTGTCTGCCACCTTTAAGAGATCATGATATATAGTAACCTTTAAATATATGGCAACCTGGGCTTCCCTGGTGGTGCAGTGGTTAAGAATCCGCCTGCCAATGCAGGGGACATGGGTTTGAGCCCTGGTCTGGGAAGATCCTACATGCTGCGGAGCAAATAAGCCCATGAGCCACGACTACTGAGCCTGCATGCAGCAACTACTGAAGCCCACACACCTAGAGCCCGTGCTCCATAAGAGAAGCCGCCGCGTGAGAAGCTCACACACCAAAACGAAGAGTAGCCCCCGCTCACTCCAACTAGGAGAAGCCCACATGCAGCAACGAAGACCCAACGCAGCCAAAAATAAATAAATAAACAAATAATAAAATAAATAAATTTAAAAAGATATATATATATATATATATATATATATATATATGGCAAGCTGCCCCACAGAAGTTTCTGCAGTGATGTGAATGGTCTGACCAATGCGGTAGCTGTTACACGCATACCTGTTGACCACATGAGATGCAGCTGGTCCCACTGAGGAGATAGATTGTTGATTTAATTCAATTTTAATTTATTTGGAGTGAGATAGCACCTATGGCAAGTGGCCACCACACTAGAGAGTTCATCTACGGAGTGCGATGGGGTTACGGAAGGGATTAAGATCTGGATGGCCCAAGTGACAACACTGTGTGTGGAAGGAGAAACAGCAGGAGGTGTGGGGAAGGTGCGGGCAGACAGAGTAAAGTCAAACTAACAAACACTTGCTGACACTTGGCGCAGATGACAGCTGAGGTGCCCTGAAGCACGTCCCAGGCCATGGTGTTTTAACTCTGACTGTGCACCACCGACAGTGAGCCCTCGTGTAGTGTAAACTACAGATCTGGGCGATGATGACCTGTCAATGGATTGTAACAGATGTACCACCTAGGGGGGATGTTGACACTGGGGGATAATGTGGTCAGGGGGGGATGCAGGAGGTGGGAGGCACCTGGGAAATCTCTGTACCTTCCTTTCAATTTTGGTGTGAATCTAAAACTGCTCTAAATAATAAAGACTATTAAGAAAACATCTCAGATGGTTAAGAGGGACGTGACCAAGATGTGGTGCGAAGGGTTTCAGAGAGCAGAACGGAGCAGAGTGGGCGGGAGAGGGTGCAGGGAAGCGAGAGGTGGGCTGGAAGTGGGGGTAAGAGGTGGGCTGGAAGGGGGTAACAGGTGGGCTGGAAAGGGGGTAACAGGTGGGTTGGAAGGTGGGGGACGGGTGGGCTGGAAGGGGGTAACAGGTGGGCTGGAAGGCGGGGGAACAGGTGGGCTGGAAGGCTGGGGACAGGTGACCAGGCAGTGCACGGCCTGGATGCCACACTGGGGCAGTGGGACGTTTCTTGTGTAGCCATTTGGAAGGCTGGTCCTTGCAGCCCTCCCTTTCCTACCGTTGCCTTTGCTTCTGTGTGATCAGGGCACTGCCCAGGCGCAGCAATAAAGAAGGTTCCCCGTCCCTCCGGGCAGCAGGCAGCATCTTCTCATGGACCGAGGAAAGGACGTGGTCGGTCGTGGGCGCTGAGCCGGGTGTTGACAGTGGTGGATGGGCCATCCAGCGTGGAGACCCCGGAAGACGCCCCCCGGAAAGACGAGGGGCAGCTCGCTGACGACCAGAGCTCAGAGCGAGGGGCTGGTGCCACTGTCAGCTCCTTCTGGGGGGACACAGTGCACCTGCTGCTTTCACACAGTCGTCGAGGGAGGGGCTGCCGGGACGTGGAGGACCCCCAGGACCCCAACTTCCTAGAAGGCGTGTACAGACCACCGACCCTCAGACAGGTTTGCATGAAAGGTCACCGGCATTTTATGCTAATGTCCTCTGAAACTTTAAAGACTGTCATCAGAGTCCAAGGGGGCAGACTTTGGTCCTTCTCAGAGAGCTCACCTGGACCCCCGGGTCTTCACGCCTGAGTCTGCCTGGCTGGGACAGGAGGCCACAGGGCGGGCCCAGCGCTGACTCAGCCCAGACAGAGCAGGGCGGCCACCCTACCTGGCCCAGGAGGTGACACAGTGCTGAGGAATGCAGGCCCCTGGGAAGGCCAGAGCGGAGAAGAACAGTCACCTGTCACCTGATCTTCCAGGTGGGAAGGGGGTGTGGTCACGGCTGGGCCTGGCTCTGGCCCCGGGATTGCGGCAGGAAGCTGGCCCCTGCGGGTAGGATGCGATCCCCCCAGTGGCCAGGTCCTTCCTACTGGACCCTCCTCCCATGTGCCGATGTCACGGCAGGACCATCATCCCCTGTTGTTGGTTTGAATGGTGATGCCGTGTCACCTGTTTAAAAAGCGCTGCTCTGTTGCCCACGAGGAATCTGACACTTTGGGCTCCACCTTTCCTCCAGGAAAAGAGTCAGGATGGAAGCAGCTAAAGCAGGACCGGGAGAGGCAGCCAAGGGGCTGCCACGGTCTCGGCCCAGTGCATCCGCCCAGAGCCCCTCTGTCATGGACATGGCACGGGGCCCTCCCCAGGCACACATGCATTCATACACACGTGCACATGTAAACACACGCACACACGACACGCACGTAAACGTGTGCACACACAGCGCACACGTAAACACAATGCACGCACACAGCACACACATGTAAACATGCACGCGCAAACGCTTGCACACGCATACACACGTGCAATCACATGTGCACACGCATACATGTGTAGACACACATGCGCGTGCAAACGCATACGTGTGCGTACATGCATGGCGCACACCTGCACAGACACGTGCACACACACACTCCTATGGCTTCAAGCAACCCCATGCGAGTCTCCAGAAGGTGCCTGACTTGTGTGCAGAGGGAGGGACAGAAGGACAGAAGGACAGTGGTGGGGTCACCCACCCAGAGCCTGGGCAGCTCTGAGGAGGACGTGCCCTCCTCTCCCCTCAGGCAGGTGGGTGCAGGGGGGTGTGGAGATCCCGGGGGGCGGTGCCCTGATGGTGCTGGGAGCGGGGTGACGGCGGAGAGTGAGGGCTGGACCGAGCCACCCTCTGCAGGGAGACCCCGGGCCCCCAGCCTGCCGCCAACATCATCTTTGCATGAACTTCAGCGTTGCCCTCACATCTCATTTTTTTCCAGCTATTTCTTGAACAAATCTTTATGCTGGTAAATGTCAAAGGCCATTTTCCTGGGTGGATATAGAGCCTGGGTGGAGAAAGCACATTCCACTCTCTTCAAACCTCCTGGGGCATCACTGAGACCTTAAACAAGACGTCCCCAAGCAGATTCTCCGTGCGGCCGCATCCAGGGTGCTGTCGGCGGGTGGAACATGTCCTGTGCCCGGGGCGGGGGGGCACTGCGGCTTCCTCACCGCAACAGTCCCCCAGAGCCGGCCTGGCCCCGCCAAGCCCTTCTGCCCCCGGGGCCACACTGGAAGCAGGCGGGCCTGGCCTGAGTGCCCTGAGGCCTCTGTGCCCTGAGGCAGCGTGGGGTGTCTGGGCCGGGCGTGTTGGTGGGAGAAATCGGGCTGCCGTCTGTGGTCCGTGGTCTGTGGTCCCAGAGCCCTGCACACCGCGTGCTGTCCCCAGGCCTTGGGCTTTGCGCTGACCCCTTGGCCTGGCTGTTCTGTGGGGAAGGCCTCCCGTGGGAAGGTGGCCCCGCCCCGGGCCTCTTAAAAGCCTTGGGGGAAAGCTCTCATTTGCCCCAAACAGCTCCAAGTGCAAAGCCAGCCACTGAACTGTGCTGGGACCCTTCTCTGTGGCCATGGGGTGGCGGGTGGCTCCGGGACAGGTGCCTCGTGCTAACGCCACGCCGTACCGGGCACCAGGACTCGCCGCGGGGCTGGGTCAGCTCCCCAGCATCTCTGGGGGCCCCGACCCCTACGGGGCCGTCTGGGGGCCAGCAGCTTGGACGTGCGTGGCCCCAGGCTGCGCCCACACTCCCTCTGGGACTTCAGGCCCTGTTGTCCCCACCCATGGTGCTCACCTCGCTGGACGCCCCGGGCTTCCGAGCCTGCACTCCGGCTCTGGTTCTCCTGTGACCCGGACGGGGAGAAGGCATCCCTGCTCCCCCAGACCACGCCCCCTTTCCGGTTCTCGGGAAGCAGGACCAGGGGCATCCTTCTCGCTTGCAGGAAGGCAGGCGTGCTGTAAGGGACAGGCTGCTTAGTCCTGGTTGTGTGGGGCTGGCGGCAGCCTGGAGACCCAGGGAGGAGCTGCTGCTGCTGCCCGAGGGGGGCCCTCAGTCTTTTCTCTCGTCAGGCCTTCACCTGATTGGACGAGGCCCACCCACATGGCAGAGGGGCATTTATAGATCACATTTTTAAAACATCTCCACAGGACATCAAGGCTGGGTTTGACCAGGTGTCTGCAATGGTGAGTCAAGCCCTTCGCGCTTCACGCTGCTCCTGCCGGGCTCTCTGTTTCCCCATGTCTCTCTCTGACGGCAGCTGGGGAAGAGGCCCTGCTTTTGAAGGGGCTGTGATTAGACTGGGCTCCCCAGGACAGCCCAGGAGAATCTCTCCATCTCAGGATCCTCCCTCACATTTTACAAGGCCCTCTGCCAGGTAGGATAACATATTCCCTGGTTCAGGGCATCAGGACGTGGGCACAGTTGGGCCGTCGCTCTGCCTGTCACAGTCTGTTTTACCTTCTTGTTCTCTGATGTGTCTTTTCAGGCGGCTTCAGCCTCTGATTCACGGTGGGGGTGGGATGACGGGGCACAGATGTCCTCCAGAGTCCCTGATATTCCCTGAATACCACCGAGGTCCCTCAGTGGATACGTGGATAGGTAGGTGGATGGACGGAAGAAATTTTTATTAAAATCCCCCTGTGCCTTAGTGTGATGCTGGCTGCTTTCATGTATGTAATTTCATTTATTTGGAAAAAGAGGTCTTCTCCTCTGTTCTCACAGATGAAGAAGTTAAAGCTCAGAGTGTGAAGCTGCTGGGGTCACCCAGCTGATGGAGATGCGGCTTGGTGGGCACGACCCTAAATCCAGACGTACCTCCCCTTTCATAAGTACTCAGTTCACGTTTTCTTTCTACCCTAGACTCTCAGAAATCAATGGAAAATATCTCAGGTTTCCCGGCTGTAGTTTGTCACCGCAGGAGATAAAAGGGAGAGATGAGCGGTGTCATGGTAACTTGCTCTGGAGGCAAAGAAGCATCATAATGACAATGCTTGTCATTGCGAAGCATCTTGTGGAGATACAGGCTATTACTGAAAAGGCAGGAAAGGGAAACCTGTTCTGTTGTTGTCTCACGTTGACTGCGGCTTATGATGCGCCAGTATCCGTGCTTAACAATTTAGAGATATCATCTTGTCTCATTTCCTAAAACCCAGCAGGATAAAATCTCTTATCATCCCATTTCAGAATGGAAGTGACTTGCCCACGTTCACACAAGACATAAGCAGGTGCTCCAGGAACTGAACTCAGATCCATGCAGACCTGCAGGCTGTGCTTTTAACAACGGTGTCATATCAGGAAAAAAACCCTGATACACGTCGTGCTTTAACAAAACTAGCCCATGATATGAAAAACATAATGAATTCTCTTAAGATAGTAACATGTTTTCCGCTAGACCATCAAAACAATTTTTACAAAGAAAAATCCAACTATTTCCTTCACCAGATACGGATGTTCTCTGCTGGTGACACCAACCTCCTCCTTTTGGAGCTTCTATCAAAACATTAATGAGGGCTTCCCTGGTGGCGCAGTGGTTGAGAGTCCACCTGCCGATGCAGGGGACACGGGTTCGTGCCCTGGTCCAGGAAGATCCCACATGCCGCAGAGCGGCTAGGCCCATAAGCCATGGCCGCTGAGCCAGCATGTCCGGAGCCTGTGCTCCGCAACGAGAGAGGCCACGACAGTGAGAGGCCCACATAACACAAAAAAAAAAAAAAAAAAAAAAAAACATTAATGAGAATTTATTTTAAAAGCTGTGGGTCGGGCTTCCCTGGTGGCACAGTGGCTGAGAATCTGCCTGCCAATGCGGGGGACATGGGTTCCAGCCCTGGTCTGGGAGGATCCCACATGCCATGGAGCAACTGGACCCATGAGCCACAACTACTGAGCCTGCACATCTGGAGCCTGTGCTACGCAACAAGAGAGGCCACGACAGTGAGAGGCCCCTGCAAAAAAAAAAAAAAAAAAAAAAAGCTGTGGGTAGAAGCTGCTGGCCCTGAGGGGGGCAGCGAGACAGGAACACACGTGGCCAGAGTGTCCCCACCTCTGCCTCAGGAGGCAACTCAGGAGTGAAAGAGAGAGAGGGGTTCAGGGAACTTCCGCTAAAAGGAAATTGCTCTGAGTTCAAAATTCTCCAAGCAAAGAGCACAAAGGGTGACAGGGGACAGTCCAGAGATGGGTACAGAGGAGAGAGCTCTGTGCAGAGCGACTGTCTTATCACCCGGTGGCCCCGGTCACCCGCAGGGCAGGGGGTCAGCACTGCTATGTCCCCGGGCTGGAAATCCCCCCCAGGAGTCACATTCTCTGCTGCGTGGACACGGCCCCAAAGCTCTGCTCCGAAAGGCTCCACGGTGAGATTTTTCTGTTGTATTTCAGGACGAGAGATAACGTTAGCCCTGGTTGTTTCCCATCACAAGACATCACTATATCCTGTCAGCATCTCCATGACAGAGGAGTTAGAGGAAAGGAAATAGAGCGAGAAAAAATGTCACTCGTTAATCTAATGTCTTTTCTACACAGTAGAAGTTCCCACCCCATAACTGGGAGCCTGTCAGAACAGAGGGTCCCCCGTTCACGTATTAGATTTGAATATATATTTAAAGATCGAGGAACTGGATTCTTCTGAAACCTACCATATATGTCCCACACTGATTTAATCCCCATAGTAGATTTTTGTCATTATAAGAGTCAACGTGTAGGAATTATAAAGTAAGACCCTTACACAACCCAGAACCCGCGAGAAAAAAGCCTACAACTTAAATCCTCTTAATTCACATCCTCTTATGTGAATTGCTGTTGTTTCACTTCATGGTGACCATCCAGGTATAAACAGACACATACAAGTAAGGAGTAGCAATGACAATGGTTTGGAAAGCAGTGCTTTCTATGATGACAGCCGGGCGAGTCCGTCAGGTCAGGGCTCTCACCTGTGGGAGGTTTCCTCTCCCACACCTGGGTCCACATCATCTGTGCACCTGCTGACTTGAAGCCCTGGGCTCTGCCCGTCTGGCGGAGATCGTGGGCTGTTCTGCGCCCTCCCCACACACCCGCTTCCCATCCGGGCAAACTCACTGAGCTCCTGTTTGCAGTGGCCGGTGTGCCCCACAGACCTCATCATCTCCTCTGCTCCTCTCGCCGCCTCTGCCCACCGTGTGCTGCGGCCTCGGGGACACGGAAGCAGTACCCTCTCTGCTGCTTCAAACCGTGTCCCCTCACCTTCCACGTCTCACGTTTCTGCTGCAATTTCCATCGCCTCCAGGAGTTAAGATTAGTTCTATATAAAGAAGTCAATCCAGAGCTTTCAGGACTCCAGGAGAAAGGAAAAGAAAATAATTTCTGGTGTCAAAGTATTCATACTAACTTTTTTTTTTTTGTGGTATGCGGGCCTCTCACTGCTGTGGCCTCTCCTGTTGCGGAGCACAGGCTCCGGACGTGCAGGCTCAGTGGCCATGGCTCACGGGCCCAGCCGCTCCGCGGCACGTGGGATCTTCCCGGACCGGGGCACGAACCCGTGTCCCCTGCATCGGCACGCGGACCCTCAACCACCGCGCCACCAGGGAAGCCCTCATACTAACTTTTATCTTTTAATCCTCCAATTGAATTTAGTATTAGTAGAGTTATCATCAGTGGAGTACTAACTGTACGTGTGTAGTTAGTATTAGTTCCAACTAGTATATCTTATCTTTCAAAACAATGAAATTTTAGATTAGTTCAGGTGCGAATCTCTCTGAATTTCCTTTGACATTTCAGACTGATAGAATGCAAGATTCATGTATAGTTTGTAAATCTATTAGATCGAGCAGAACAGTCTAATCATCTGAAAGTTATTATATGTTGCCCCATCAGTATGAAGTATTTTTTAAAATATAAATGCATGTTTGAACTTCGATGTTATCTATTACAAGGTCTAAAGATTGGCAGTGCAGAGTGAGCTTTGGAAAAGGTCATAATTAGTTGTACAGATCTCCCTCAACTAACGATGAGGTTACATCTCGACCGACCCATCAAAGGTTGAAAACACTGTAAGTCAAAAATGCAGTTACTACCCGACCTCCTGGACCTCGTAGCTCAGCTCGGCCGCGTGAACTGTGCTCAGAGCATCCGAAGCGGCTGCGGGCTGCCTGGGAGCCGTGGCCGCCACCGCCCGGCTTCACGTGAGAGCATCCACAGAACGTTACTAACCCTGGAAAAGAGCAAAATTTGAAGCACGGTTTCTACTGAATGTCTATCACTTTCACACCCTCATAAAGTCAAAAAGTCCTAAGTCGCATCATCACGAGTCGGGGATTATCTATTTACTGAATGTGTTTGCAGCCCATTATCAGTCATCACACTACATTTCTCCCTAGAATAATGATATAAATAATATTCGTCACCAGCCCTTCCGTCCTATCAGCTGGATGCTGTCATCGTACCCATTCTTCAGATAAGGACGCAGAGGCATAGGTGAGGCTAAAACCGTGTTTCCATTCCTCAGCGAGTAAAGGGGGAAGCTGCTCGTCACATCCAGCACCTGAAGTGTTAAACGCTGGGTGAGGGACCTGGGTGGTACCTGCCCGGGGAGAGGCTATGTCAGAGGCCAGGCACAGGGCGCGGCCGCCGGGACCCCAGCTCCCTCCCGGGCTCAGCTCTCAAGCTGCTGTCCACATGCGTGTGCTAGGCCGTCCAGCTCCTCTTGGAAGGAGAACAATGTTGAAATACGCTTCGGTTCCATTTGGGACTCACCCTGGGTCGGTGACGACTTTCTTACGAGGGCCCTGAGTCAGTACAACCACCTGCCAAACACTAAAAGACATTTTGGAAAGAGCTGCTCAGGAGCAAGGCTCTCCGTCCTGAAATGAACGCTTCACAGCCGACCGGGACAGAGACACGGGGGCCGCTCAAAACACTCTGCCGGGTCCCGTCGACTCATCCGGGGCCAGGGGCAGCTCCAACGCCAAGTCGTGAGGCCTCCTTCAGACGGGGCGTCTGCGGCAGCCCCCCCGGCCTTCAGGAGCCAGGAGCCTGGTCCTGTGCGGGCTGCTCTCCAACACAAGGTCTGCACACAAAATGTCCTGCAAGGAAAAGCCTGGATGTAACCCTGCAGGACAGAACAATTGCGCTGAGGTCCTCTGGGCCCAACTTACAGCACAACCAGCAGAAAGGCATCTCTTTAAGAAAGCAAGCCATTGCTTCGAACGAGCGCGGCTACAGAACGTGCTGGAAAAAGTCTAAATCTCCAAAGGTTGTCAGGCAATCTCAGATCCTACGAACACACACACACACACGCTGACTCAAAACCAAATAAACGTGCGACAACATGTTTGGGCCTTACTAACGCGTACTTGTGTGATAAGGGTTTATTTCCATTCCAAGTCTAGCTATGCTGCTGCTACGTACGCAGCCCGAGTGGTACCTTGCAAATACTTGCAGTTTTTGGAGTGTGAGCGCAGCAGCATTCTCGGGGTGACCCACAGTCTGTTCCTTGCACCCACCTCAACAAGACGCATCACGCCCGCCTGGTGGACAGCACGCGTCCAGATTGCGTAACACCTGCTCAGAACAAATGTTTATTCTTTCCCTTTGTGTCCCTTGATTCAGTTAATTACGCTTCTTGGCATGTTGTCTAGCTCAGCACTGAAAAAGGAATCAAGCGATTTTATCAAATTACTGAAAGCAAACATTGTTCTTTCCCTTAGAACAGTGAGACTTTCTTATTCACCTTTAAAAGGAAAAATGTACAGGAATAAAAATTCTAACATTCTTACATATCTTGCTCATGTCCAAGTGTTCTTCAAATGAATGATCTAGATGCTTCCAGAAACTCTGTATTATCAACAGATACCATCTTTCCAGAGGTCAGAGAGGAAAACCTTTTGTAACGTGCACCCTCATGGTAACAGGTGCCCAACAATTCTGGTCAAGTTCGCAGCACCACCCCCCAGAAAAGACAGAGAGAGAGAGAGAGAGAGCTCTCTGGTGTGGTCCTTACTATTTGCCCCTTAGAGGAGAGCACTTTTGACACTCTCTTAGGCGGATGAGACCTCGTAATTGTTCTACCCTCTGAGTCATGAGTCCCAGACAAACATGTAACTGTTAGGACAAGACCTGCCAGGGCTCTCCCTCCCTGTCACCCACAGCTGACATCTCAGGACGCTGCTGGCCCCAGCGCCCAGCGTGGCAGGGCCCCTGGGGACCTCCCCAGCCTGTCTGGGGCAAGCTGCCACCTCCCGGGCTGTGAGCCGAGCTGGCTGTTTTCCCAGCCCCTGCACCCCTGCACCGGGGACAGCCGGGTGGCCCCCCAGTCTAGTCTGGTGCCGGGTCTGCAGGGCACCAACCGCATCCTCTCAACCCCAGCCCCAAACTCACGAGAACTCGTACATGGCTTGCTCTGCGATGCCACCCTACCACAGAAGGGCACCGTGCATACAGGCAGGCACACGTACCCCGACAGTGGAAGGGGCGGTCCTCGCAGCAGGGTCCCTTTTCATGCCCTCTCACTAACTGGTGGGCCAAGGGCCCCCCTTCCCTTCTCCGGTCCAGCGACAAATTGCAGGACGACTGGTCCTCCAAGTCAGCTTACTAGTGGGTCAGAAAATAAGACAGAACGAAACAAAACAGACAGCATAAATCAAACCAGCTGAGTCCCCAAAACTACGTCACACCATCTTCCCACAATCTGAGTGAAACCAAACCTTTCATACACTCGGAGTTCAGTTAATGCCCTGTGAACAGATGAACAACTGAGTGAGCAGATATCCTCGACGTGCTCCCTGCAGCCTCTCCCCTCCAGCACGCGCTTTCTGGAATAATCCCTCTCGGGCTGAATCATGGCAGCTGGTGGAAAGGGCAGCTCTTCGCAGGGAAACTTGGGGGGGGCGTGCTTCGATTTCACGGATCTTACACTCTACAGAGTGAACTCTATGCTTTTCCCGAGGTAACAAAAGAGACCTCTGTTTAGCAAATTCCTTTGCAAACTGCATTTGTGAGATATAGTTTACAAGTTATTGAAAACAATCCATTTGGAAATTTTTCAGCTGTTACTTGTTTAAAGATGGGGCACTCCAACTGAAATCAAGTCTGAGCTCAATCTAAACATCCCTTAACAACCAAGGCTTCGCCCGAGTCGGCCGCCTTCATTCGGGTGGCCTCGGAGCAGAGAGTAGGAAGTCCTGAGCCGCCGGCAAGGCCACGCGGGGCGCCCTGTCCCCAGCCCAAGGCGGCCCTGCCCTGCGCGGACGCACATCCTACCCCGGGTCCCGCAGAGGCGGACCCAGAGCCGGGGCCGGGGCGTGGAGTTGACTTCGGATGTGATCCCCACACATGCTGAGGAGGTAGGAAGTCGAGTCAGAAAAAAGAGGAGAGTCACAAAAGAGGAAGCAGCCGGTGGTCCTGGGGTCACCTCCGCGCAGACCCCGGGGGACAGACAGCTCAGCGCCCGTGGGGGCCGCGGAGGCTGGACGCGTCCCCACGGGCCCCTTTCTTGGCGGGAGGGGATGGCGCCGGCTTCAGGAACCCAGCAGGACAGTGGGGACCCGGCTCAGTTCCCTGCAAGGAGGCCGTCGGCGTCCTCAGCCAACTGCCGCCAAGGGTCCCTTTCGACTCCTATTTGTCTCCTTCCAAGGACGCATTTTCCCTCCGTAGATTGTGAGTCGACTTCCTGACCTCTGCTGTCTACTTACTTGCCTTCTTGTGTAAAACACTGTCAGGGAATAAAGACACAGACGTAGAGAATGGGCTTGAGGACACGGGGAGGGGGAAGGGTAAGCTGGGATGAAGTGAGAGAGTGGCATGGACATATATACACTTCCAAATGTAAAATAGATAGCTAGTGGGAAGCAGCCGCACAGCACAGGGAGATCAGCTCGGTGCTTTGTGACCACCTAGAGGGTGGGATAGGGAGGGTAGGAGGGAGATGCAAGAGGGAGGAGATATGGGAACATATGTATATGTATAGCTGATTCACCTTGTTATACAGCAGCAACTAACACACCTTTGTAAAGCAATTATACTCCAATTAAGATGTTTAAAAACAAAACACTGTCAAGGACCTCACAGAGGTTTATGACATGTTTCCGTGGCACTCTGCAAGCTTCCACAGGTAAGGGAAAGCAAGAGGGACTTATTATCTCCACAACGAGTCTAAACAGAAATTGACTAGGTATCAAATCAACTTTGCAGATACGGAGACAGAGGCTCACAGAAATTAGGCAAATTCCTTCAGTGCAAAGAACCAGGTAGGGCCCAAGTTGAGATTGATGGTTATTCCACTTACCGGTAATTTCTTGCAAATGTTTCAGGGAGCAGTAACATCAGTTTTTACATAAACTTTCTCAAAGAATAGAGAACAGAGACTAGCGGTCAACTCATCTTATGAGACCAGCATAAATCTCATACCAAAACCCGACAAATGTGTTGCCATTTTCAGACCAATCTCTCCCATGGACAGACACAAAGATTTTAAACAATATATTAGCGAGTAAGTCCAGTATTATAAAAAGCATAATTCCTGTGTTTCCTTTAAAAATGCCTTTTTTTCTCTGCAATGTCAAGTTTAGATTTCTTGTTACATTCATGAGCCACTGAGGGATTAGAGAATTGCTTCCTTGGTCAGAGGAAGCAGACTATTGAGACCATCAGTGAGATCCCTAGGCCTAGTTTTCTGATGCATTTAAAATATTACAGTCTCCACCTTCTCTCTTTCAGTTTCCCCCGGAAACCCCACAGTATATCACTGATTAGAGGCACAGGTTGACGGAGATCTCGTCTTGGCCACACACCGGTCAGTTCGCACAACGAGCTGGACCTGCAGGGAGGTTAGAACTGTCCCCCAGGGAGTGAATCCAGGACACCGGCCTCCACTTTCGACGAATAAACTCCTGACGCTCTTTCAGTTTCCTTTCTTCATGGACAGTGCAATCTGTGGAAAGTGAATTGTTTTCCACGTCCATGTCAAATTTCTCAGTGTATGCAAATTCCAATTCGAGTCTCTGTTCTGTCCGCTCTGTCTTGACAAAGCCCCCAGGCGCCTGTCTGTCTCCTTGGGCTGCGGCCAGCTCCACCCCAACCAGCTGGGCCCCCGACCACCCAGAGCACGTGCCTGCAGAGACCTCGAAGCTGACGAGTCCAAAACCAGAGCCCGTCCCCTTCCGCTCTGCTCACAGCCCCTGCTTTTCAGCTGGAGCAACCCCCCTCCTCCGAGGCCAAAACCGAGCAGCCTTCACCCTTCTGTTACCAGGAATGAAGGAGCACGTGGTTTAGATGTATTCAAACAGCTGGGCGATCACTGAAGCTTTGATTCCATTTTAATTTCATTCTCCTAATGTGTTTGAGATGTTATGAAAGTACTACATAAGTAAGAGATGACTTCAAATTCAGTCTACAGTCTTAGAGGTCGGTGGTCCCGTGGTGAACTCGCTTCGCAGCTCATAAAATGACTTCTGTGTAAAAGTTATGCTTCCAAGTTTTTTCATTTTCACTTTGGGAAGTACTATTTAGGTTGTCCCCATACCTTGGCTATTGTGAATAATGCTGCAGGGAACACAAAGATACAGACGTCTCTCTGAGACAGTGTTTTCATGTCCTTCGGATGAATACCCGGGGTGGAGTTGCTGGACGGTATGGTAGCTCTAGCTGTAACTTTTTGGGGCACCTCTACACTGTTTTCCACAGCGGCTGCACTGGTTTACATTCCCACCAACAGTGCACAGGGCCACAGCCTCACCTACACTTGTTGTTTGTTGTCTTTTTGATGACAGCCATTCTGACAGGCGTGAGGTGGTGTCTCAGTGTGGTTTTGACCGCATTTCCCTGATGATTAATGTTGAGCATCTTGTTATGTGCCTGTTGGCCATCTGTATGTCTTCTTTGGGAGTCTATTCTGGTTCTCTGGGTTTGAAGTTTAAAGACTATGAAATCTAGGTAGAATCAACAAGTGAGTATCAATATTTAAGGATCAGATGTCAGCGTTTTCCCTTTCTTCAGTGTTTGAACACTGCTGACTGTTGCAGATACCAAATCCCTCCTGGGTGGGTGGGAGGGCACAGGGGAAGGTGCTGACACGTGGTACCTGCAAGGCCTTTGGGGAACGGAGAAGGGGAAAGTCTCAACCTGCCTGAAAAGGGGAGGGAAGCCTACTTCGGGAAAATGAAAGGCCTTCTATAGCAGACCGGAACACGAGGCAGAACGCACAAGCTTCGGGTGCCCAAGCAGGGGGCATCTCGGGGTGACGACAGCCCGACGTCCAACACAAAATCAAATCGCTTATTATCCTTTAAAAGCACGAGAACGACTTATGCTCAATTCCACCTAAACGCTTTAGAAAATAATTCTCAGCTATTTTACTATCGCTGGGCGGGAAGAGCCATTGAGCAGATCCCGACAGGGTGGTGATTCCCTGGAGGAAGGTGCCCATGTGGCCGGGAGGCCCTGGGCCCCGTCACCGGCCCGTCTGCCCCAGACCTTCCTGATGCTTCTCAGAGCCCAGCGGCGGCAGGCCAGCCCTGCCCGAGGATGCTCGCTTCACTCACCCAGGAAGTGGACTCTCACTGGATTTTGCAGCTCAGTGTGGGCTGCTGTCTTCCGACCTCTGTTGCACTTAGTCATTCACGCTGCTCTTTAAATTATATGAATTTAGTCACTTGGCTGTGTTCCAGCCTGGGAACCCTGTGTCAGGGAATTGTTTCAAAGCCTGTGTTAGGACAGGGGCCATGGCCTGCAGGCATGTTTGGCGGTTGGTTCAGGCCCTTTCTTGCTGGGTTAGGAGGTGAATTACCGGGAGGGTTGGGGGGAGGGGCAGGTGCACTGACAGCTTCTCTCCAAGGACGCCTCCGGGTGACAGGTGGGGCGGCCAGCGCCCGGCCGGCGAACTCTGGGGGACTGGCCCCGGGCCCGTGGAAGGAAGGCGCCAGCGACAAACACCACGCCGTGTCCACGGGGCCCGGACGGCCAGGGTGGTGCTCTGGAGGGATTTCTCTCCTGAACGGCAGGATGCGAACAATCAATAGGTTAGCAAATTGTTAGGAATTCGCTCCAAGTCCAAAAATCTGAAAAATACCGCAAGCGATGCCAGAATTCCTCTGTCATTAGTGGAATCTTGCGTCCCCTGGAGCAGCACAGCTTCAGGCTTGTTAGGAAGGGATCGCCTGCTTCTTGCAGTTTTAAATTACGTTTGCAAAATGCTTCCAACTGCAAAATCAAGAGACGAGTCCCCCAAACTCGACTTTGTCCAGGGTCCCTGAGCGTCTATGGAACATCGTGCGTGAGTTTAATTCAGAACAGCCGACAGCTGGTGTAGGGGCTGGGTCTCCAGCCGGCAGGGCCTCACGTGAGCAGCAGGAATGCCCCCTCCACGCCGCCACCCTGGAGAGCCCGCCCCCCGCCAGCGTTTGATGACACTCAGCTGACGGGTGCGAGGACGGGGCTGGGAGGTCCCCAAGGGCCCACAAGCCCGGTTGGAGCCCTGGATTCTGGGACTGTCTCCCATCTGCCCAGAGCTGGCTTTGGGCCTCCTGGACCCACTGCCCCAGCAGGTCAGGAGGCCGGGAAGTGTCGGCCCTCAAAGTTCTGGGCCAGGGTCCTCCCTTGAAGTTTACCAATCAGGTTCTTCACTGAAGTAGCACAAACCACCCTCGAGTGCCCTCCATGACTGGCTATAGTCATTTTCCAGAACATTTCCACAGATAAAGGGAACACTTAAGGGGCATGAGAGAGGAGATTCAAATCATCACTCCTTGACCTTCCTGAGGAAAACAAAGGACAGCTTAAGTTTATCGTTTAAACTTACTTACTGTGTGAGAGAACCTTGTTTTCTTTTATTGCTTTTCTTAGCTATGTCTTGGTAAGAACTAGCCTATTAGACCTCTGGGCATAATTTATGTGACGTGGTGAGAAATTAACCTGACTTTATGCATATTTGAAGAATATGACTGTAAAACTTGCTTGAAGTTGACTTAGTCATTATAAGTGTCATTAATAGACAATGTATATATTCGTTTCCTTTCTAACCTCCACTTTACCAAGGCGCTCAGCAAGTACTTCTGAGTAAACGGCCTTACGTTACATCCACATCTGACGTGGACGCGTGGCTATGCCTCTTCGCAGACCCCCTTCCCACCTGGATGACTGTCCCTGAGAAGGTCTCCAGTGGAATCCAGCTTTCCTATCTGAACGGTGCGAACACTGTTCATTGTGTGTAAATGGAAGTATATCTTTAGGAAATACATTCCCTGAATCAAGTTCCTACAGGAAGAATGGTTTTCAAAAAAATATCTATCTCATTCTTCTCTTGAATTCCTTATTCAGTAACGAGGAAATAAAAGGAAATAGATTCAAAAAGAAAAGAACAAATCAGGAAAAGACAGAAATTTGAAAGGGAAGAAAAAAGCTGAATGAGAGGTTATATTAATCCAGTTAGCCATTCAACAAAGATTACATGTCTGATAGTTAAAGAGTTCTGGGGATGTAGGAATGAGTCAATCATAATTTCTGCCTTCGGAAAGTTTATAATCTAAGTGAGGAAATAAGCGAATAAGCAACTGACACGACGGGGATGACGGCTGTGGCACCGGCCCTGGGGGAGCCGGCCACGTCGGCGGGGCTCAGAGACCACGGTGGGCTCGGCGTCGGGAGAGCCCTGAGAAGGGGCACCTCCCCAGCCTGGAGGGTCAGGGAAGGCTTCTCTGGAGAGGTCATGCCTAACTCAGCTTGTAAGGCGAGTTACAATCAGCCAGGAGGGAGCTGACAACAGTAAGGTAAAGACTTGGAAGCAATGTTGACACATAACCCACAAACGATTGTATCCAGAATATATAAAAAGCTCTCGAAACTCAATGTTAAAGCAAACAGTCCAAGTTGTTTGGGTGAGAGACGTGAACAAACATTCCACTGAAGACCACCTACAGATGGTAGATCAGCCCATCCCTAGCCCTCAGGGAAACACACATTAAAACCGTAGTGAGAGGTCACCTACCAGAGTGGCTAAAATAAAAACCAGTGACAGCCCCAAGCCCCAGGGAGGGCGCTCCCCTCACACGTTGCTACTGGAACGTGAGGGTGTGCAGCCACTCGGGGCACAGCGTGTCGGCTTCTTATAAAACTGGACCTTCAGCTATCATACAACCCACGTGCACAAGGCATTTATCTATTCCGTTTTTATAGCCCTGAAAAATGTGGGGCACATGGCTGTTTCCCAGGCTGAGCCAGAAGTGGGGAGTGCAGGAGGCTGTGGGTGTCATGCGGGCTCTGTGAGAGCCACAGGAGGGGTCGTGTGGGTCCATGACGGCGGTGGGCAGGTAGGAGTGGGGCTGAGAAGCCGCACAAGCGATAGGATGGGACGGAGCCTAGCGCACACACACCAGGAACACGGGTGAAGCTGGGAAGTGGGAGTAAGATGGGTGACTGCATCCACGTCACTCTCTCCTGCTTGGGATAAGAGACTATAGTTCCCAAAATGGTACCACTGGGGAAAAACAAATGTGTGGAAAGGATCTCTCTGTACTGTTTCTTGCAGCCAGATTTGAATCTATAATTATCGCTATAAAAAATCCAATTAAAGTAAAAACATGTTAGTTACTGTAACTAATAAAACAAGATTTATAGACAGCATGTGTAAAACCTTGAGGGGGTTATTCCAGAGGGGGAGGGACCATGGAGAGGGAAGTGTGCAGCATCTGAGGGGAAGCGGTTGCCTTTTGCTGGGTGACCCTGGGTAACAGCAATTAAAAGCTCAGTTGTGGGGAGTGGCGGGGACTGTCCTCAGGGGTCTCACTTTTCTGCATCAGAACTGGCTCAGGCTCCCCAGCGCCATCTGGCCTAGTAGAGACAGAGAGAGCGGTCCCTATCCGAGCTCAGTTTTGCCCCAAGTTACTAAGGGCCTTTCTGGGAGGTGGCTGTGTATTGCTTTTCAGAGAAACACCCAGGCCTAAGAGTTCTCAGGCTTCAGGAACATTGTCAAGGGTCCTAATGTGAACCATGTGATGTTCTAAAGACCAGACGAGGATGCTGGTTGGTAGACAGACCACGAAGGCCTTCGTCAAGGGACAAGGTCAAGAGGAGGAAATTTTGAGTCTCTTGCTCTGAAACCTCCCACTTTTAGTCGCGTAGTTAAAGCAGATCGCTGAGAAACAGACCTCGCGGAGAGCGGATGTGATGCGTGCCTAGGAAAACATGCATTTCTCTACATACACGGATTCTCTTGGAAACTGAAGAAGAACACACGAATAAATCTGAATTTAACCAGACGTAGATATTTTCTAACATCTTATAGGTGATACTAAGGAAATATTTCAAGCCAAACCAAAAAGAAACATCACTGGGCAAATGAGGGTATTTCCTTCCGACCGCCATTTTCCTTTTCCTGTCATTAGTCATTGTTCACAAAGACAATTTCAAAACTCCCCAAAACTTTCTTTTTGTAATATGCTTGCTTTACACAAATTTGAAGGTGTCTCATTCAGCACATTTTATCATCATAATTTGCACAAATCTACAATGTCTGCACAGAACGGAACTGCAGTCTGGTGAAATGGTTCTTCAGTTTGGGGCCTGACTGTCAAACGTCCCTCCTCAGTGGCTTATCTATTGTACCCAGTTTCTACCAGTGCATTCCCACTGACGTATGCAATGGAAAGTCATTTATTATAACTTGGAATCTCCATTATTGAGGAAAATGGCAATGTTTCAGCAGAGTTCTCATTCAACTCGATGGCCAAGTGTTCATTTCCAGCCGTTCTGAGGCTTTATTTTCCCAGCCAAGGAGGACAGCACACGGGGGGCTGAAAGGGGCTGACAACTGCCCTGTGCAGACCTCCTGCCTTTACCTCTGGCCTTTACTCCCGTCCACCCGCCTCTGGGTGGGACGCTGTCCCAGGACAGAGCAGAAAGGGAGGGTCTCTTCCTGCCAGGCCCCTGAAGCCCCTCCCCAGGCCTGAGCCTGCTGGACCCAACTTCCTTCAATGAGAGACATTATGCCTTTTTTCTTTGCGTCTGTCCACCATCACCCCAAAATTCCTAGCACTGGGATTTGACATAAAAGTCTGCACTCAGAGTCTTACAACTTATGCAATTAATTTAGCATACGTTTAACTGAGTCTCTTAGGAAACTATCCCAGTGTTATTGCATTTTAAGTTGTAATTACAGCTATTAAATGAATGTCTCTGAAGGATTTCCTTGATCCAGTGGTCACATGACAGTTTGAGGGTCAGAGAGCCCTCGTCCGCGGCTCTGATGCCCTCGGGGCTCACGGGGACCCGCTGAGTCCTGGTGAGGTGTCAGTGTTCTTCTGAACAGTTCATCGGAGGAGAAATCCACCTGCACTGTTTCAGGATCCAGGGACTTACACTCTACTCCATTTCTCTACACTGAGAGGCACTCGTTTGCTTTCAACTTTGAACAAAAATAAAGTGGTGGGAATGAAATCGAGTGAGAAGTAATATTTCTGAACAAAAAAAGCTAATGAAATACTTGCCCTGAGTCCTCTGAGATAGGTAGGTTTATTTTTTTTCTTGGGATTTTAAACAATTCCTCCCTGTTCTTTCCCAATGGGGCCCCGCGCTGCCCATCAGACTGCTGTGAACCTTCTCCCTTTACGGCCTCTGACACCTGTTCCAAGATGCTGTCCAGTCCTGCTTAGCACAGCACTTCTTTTCAAATCCAAAGTAACAAATAAAACTATTTAAAGAAAGTGTCATCTCAAGTCCTTTTTAATTCTTTTTTATATATATAAAAAAGGAGACAGAGAGAGAGAGGAAGAAAGGGAGAGAGAGAAAGAGAGAGAGACATAAATCTCTGAAAAGTAGCTTTCCTCCAGATGTTGGAAACCCAGATGTTCAAGTCCTTTTTAATTCTTTTTTATATATATAAAAACGGAGACAGAGAGAGAGGGGGGAAGAAAGGGAGAGAGAGAAAGAGGGAGAGACATAAATCTCTGAAAAGTAGCTTTCCTCCAGATGTTGGAAACCCAGGATGTGACGATGAGAGACAGAGCTCGCACACTCTCCAGAAGCCTTCCCTTCTTGCCCACTGTGTCCTCCGCACTCCTCTTTTCTGCCTTCGAGACCTTATGCTTCGCCTTCTAATTATTTTTGTATCTATTACAATTTGGGCAACATCTGCATTTACAACTGGCTTGGGAGTCTTGGCTGACCTGGATATAAAACCTCATCTCTATGAGAACGATTATCATGATGTTACGGCAGCGAGAGCATGATGAGAAGTCCTAGGAAATGAAAAAGGGAAGAATCATGAAATCCTGAAAAGAAATGTTCAAGTCTAGCATTTTTCTCTGTGTCATTCATACAGATTGATTCACCAAAATCGAGTTGTTTTCATCAGCTGATTTCTTTTGATCTCGGGACGATTTATCTGACATCTTTAAACATGGAACAAGGGAGTGGGGTGTGTAGAGCCCAGAGGGGCCGGAGTGTTGGGTTTCTCTTGAGTTAACAGGAAAATAACCCCGATGGCAAATGACTTCAGCTGAATTCGAGCTAATAGCACAGAGACGCAAATTGCTTCTGGAAGAACCGGGGTAAAACGCTTACTAAATAGTTTTCTTCCATTTCGGCTAGTAAGAGCCCCGTGCAGAACAGAAAACACAGTCGAGAGTGAGAAAGTACAAACACAGAGAGCCAGCCAACAGGGCACATGGCCCTGGACATGCGCTGATGTTTGCAGAAGGGCGTGAGGTGCTGGAGGCCCTCAGGTTTGCATCAGAGACGCCCTCGGCCTCCAGCCAGCAGCCTCTCCCAGGCCCCGCGTGCCCATCATGGCATCACTTCGAAAATAAGCAGAAGGAGAAAGAAAGAAAAATCTTGCCATTTACAGGTTTTAACCTTTAAGTGCTGAAGAGGAGGTGAAGTTGGTCACCCCACTGCTCCCCAGAGCCCCCAGAGTTCCCCACTGCTCCCCAGAGCTCCCCACTGCTCCCCAGAGCTCCCCAGAGTCCCCCAGAGCTACCCAGAACCCCCAGAGCTCCCCACTGCTCCCAAGAGCCCCCCAGAGCTCCCCACTGCTCCCCACTGCTCCCCAGAGCCCCCAGAGCTCCCCACTGCTCCCCAGAGCTCCCCAGAGTCCCCCAGAGCTCCCCACTGCTCCCCAGAGCCCCCCAGAGCTCCCCACTGCTCCCCAGAGCTCCCCAGAGCTCCCCACTGCTCCCTAGAGCTCCCCACTGCTCCCCACTGCTCTCCAGAGCTCCCCACTGCTCCTCAGAGCTCCCCAGAGCTCCCCACTGCTCCCTAGAGCTCCCCACTGCTCCCCACTGCTCTCCAGAGCTCCCCAGGCACCAGGCACCACAGGCAGCAGCTGTTTCCTGGCTTTGGTGGAGTCACATCCAGCGAGGGATGGGTCAAAATCAGCCCTCGGGAATTTGACTGCGTCCCCTGGATTGGAGAGAATCCCCCTGGGAACATCTACAGACGCCCTAGGTGCTGAAGGTCCGAGTCTCTGTCTTGCACTTTTCCACAGTAGACATTAAACCAAGCTCGAAGCTTCAAAGGAAGGCTATTCAATGTTTCTCAGCTGCACCTGAGGGAGTCTCCCCCTGCCTCCTAGGTGGACGTCGGGCACCTATGGGGTGGGCATAAGGGGGGCCCAGTGGAGGCTGCCCAGTGGTCTGGAGAGAAGTGATGACTGCGTGGCCAGGAGCAGCAGGAAGGCCTGTGGGAGACGTGGGTGCCCCCCTTCTGCCCTCCTCCCAGATAGGCTCTAGTCTCAGGTGTCCGTCTGTCCTCCGAGGGGGTCAGCAGGGACCTCGTCTCAGGTCAGCCCTGATTTTCTCAGGTTCGTCCCTTCTGGCCTTTGGGGCAGGTAATGCTTCAAGGGGGTTGTCCTGCGTCTCAGCGGGGTCAGCAGCGTCCTCAGCCTCTGTGCTCTGGCGCCAGCCCTCACCAGCTGCGACAACCCCAGACATGCCTGCGGCGGAATCACCCCGGTCCAAGCCGGCAAGCACAGGGTCCTCTTCTGAGGTCACCATCCCCCGGGCTCGTCACTCAAGCTGACACAATGCCCTGGGGACAAATGCCCCCCCACACCAGTCCCTCTAAAATGAGGGAAAAGGCTGCAGCCTCGTTGGCAGCAGGACTCAGAGCCAGCCAGATCTGCTGGTCCTGGGCAGACGCTGAGGACAGCAGGGCGTGCAGAACAAGAAGACGATAGCTACGTCCTGGAGAACTCACGCTGAAGCCGGTTTCCGGAGGGGCATCCTGACCCCGGCTGGTCACGTCGTCTGAAATGATCCTGCACGTGGATCCAAGGAGAGGCCTGCCGTCCACGGGTCTGCGTGACTGGACGGCTGTTTAAGGGCAGAATTCTCCAAAGTTCCGATCGCCATGCAGCCTCCACCTGAGCAGGTGTGTAACAGGCAGTCCGTCCCTGCCCATCCCTACCTGCACGGCTTTGCCCCTGCCGGCAGCTGCATCCCTGACAACCATCCTCACCACCAGCATTCGTCCAGAGTCTGTCCTCTTCCTACAACCTTCACTGCTTCCGCTCTGCTCCAAGCCTGCACGGGCTGTCTTGGCACCGGCCATGGGCCTCATGACCGATCTCCCCCCACCCACACCCACTCCCCTCCGTGCTCTCAGGAGTGGCTTGAGCCATCCTGTGGACAGAGTGTCACTGGCTGGCTGGTCCGAACAGCCCTGGTCTCCAACCTGCTCTTCTCCCCGTGATTTATTCTGCTTCGTAGCAGGTGTCACTACCTAACACACTCTGTGTTTCCTCATTCGCCGTGATCGCTGCCCACCACCCACCAGGGCGACCCCTCTGGAGGGCAAAGTTGTGTTTGTCCTGCTCACAATGACTCCAGAACCCAGAACGGCGCCTGCACTTAGGAGCCACATTCCACGGATGGAGGAAGGAAGGAAGGAACGTGTGCTCAGCACTGTGTTAACTGAACTTGTTATCATGCTTCCGTGGGGAAAGAACCAGTCCTGCACTTGACACACACCTAGAAATTCTGGGGAAGGGGAGCGTCGCCTGGGTGAGGTCCAGAAAACTAACCAGCTGCAGGAATCCACGTAAACCCCCCGCCCCCCGGGCCTCCAGCTTCAGGTTCCCACGTGAGGACCTTGGAAGCCATGGCTCCATCCTCAGTACAAGTGACAACCCGAACAGACTGAAGGATGGCAAGTACTCGTGGATCCCTCGCGGGGACACGGCATCGGCGCGAGTCCAGGCCAGCGTGGTGGTCATTCTTTCCCGGAGCAGAGCACAGGAGCAGACACTGCCGTGGATCCAGAGTAGGACCTGGATCGCAAGGAAAGGACAGCCGGGGCCCCACGTGGGCGAGTCTGAGAGTTAACGCTCCAGGGGGCCCCAGCCCCAGGCCTCATGATGTGGTGGAATCCTGGCCGGGTTCCCACGGTAAAAAGCAGAGAAAAGTCCCCTGGGCTTCTGGAAGGGGGAGGCGAAAGCTCTCTGAAAAACACCAGAGCACCCTGTTCTTCTCAACAAGGCCTGGCCTCAAGGAAAACTAGTTAACCAGAGTCTAACCAGCTGGGGTTTATCAGAGACCAACTGCCCCGGGGGAAGGGAAAGACCCAAATCCAGCCAGCTCCAGCCAGCCTGACCCCAAGGGGCTGGGGAAATAAAGCCAGATTAGGAAGGAAGAAATAAGACCACCTTGTTCACAGTTGACATGATCAACTATGTGGAAAATCCAAACAAACAAAAAAACGGCATAAACTTAAAAACCATGAATATTTATAGCTTCACGTACATGTGTCTCCTCCCAACGCAGGCTCTACGCGCTCACACGAAGGCCAATCAGCTGGACTTTCCTCTCTGTCCTTCCTCAACGTACCCATCTCTAGGATACAAATGCCAGCTCTAAGATGTAAAAGAAAGGGCTGTCTTGGGCACTCTGCAAGTATTTGGGAATAAACTACTCCCACATAGACTCTGTGGCATAGAAAGAAATTTGACCCGATTCCTTGAAGAGTATAACATCATAAAACCTATCCAAATGTCTAGAAACTGCAGACAGAACCTTGAATCCAAGACCTCGGTCCAAGGTCTCAGACTGACGCCGCTGGTGTCCAAAACCGTCACATGAGGTAAAGAATGATGTTTCTGTTCCTGTCACCTCTTGTCCATGTTCTATTTATTTTCCAGTTCTCCTCCCCCGCATGTGTATACACCAAGCATCACTCGTTCGAATTACCCTTTGTTATTCCTAAATACTGGCAAAAACAGATGAACAAGAAGATGGTAGAAACAGAGTTAAGAGATGCTAAGTGCCTCAACTGCATTGAAATTCTGGGAGTAAAGCCACATTTTAGGAAGTTTGGCATCAAGTCATCAGGTTAGAGATACAATGATGACGGGATACAGAAGCCTCAGAGAAGGATGCCACATAATGGGAAGCTGCTACGTCGCCTGGACCAGGGTTCCTTTAAAGAAGCACATGGTGATCTTCTCTTAAGTGTAAAGGAAGCTAGGAGATGAGAAAAAGGCGTGTCTGCAGCCCTCAAGGGACAGAATTAACCCCCCACCCCCGAGTCCCCAGGTTACAAATCTGAGTGTCACTAGTTCATACCATTTCCAGCACAAACAGCTGGGGGCAGGTGCAGGGCAGCTGTGAATTAGGGCTGCCGCTCCCCGAGGGGCTGAGTCTTCAGGAAGCAGGCCCTTCTCAGCCCTCTCTCCCCAAGAAATCCGAAGAGTTTTACCCACTTCATTTTGCTTATTTGATTCACACCCTCAAGGGACCGTAGAATTTCAGGATTTTCAGATGAGGAATCAAAACGATAATTTTTCAAAAGATTCAGATAATTAATCCCAGATCCAAGTTCTAATATTTCTGGTTATCAAGAAAACTCTGCTTCCCTTGAGGTCCGTCTCTTGTTCCGACTCCCCCTCACTTACCCCCGGAACCCCTCGTTATGTGTAAAGGAAAAGAGCAAGCCAGTAGTAGAGGTACAAATACATTTGCATTTTTTCAACGTCATGCTATAAATCACAGTCAATGGCATTCTTTGATGCCGCATACCTTTAAGAAGACAGTGATTGGATGATATTATGTAAAAATACATTTTCAAACCCGATCTTGGATGGCAAGTCAGTGGGACCCAGTACAAACGCACAGGAGGTCGCAGCCACGTTGCTGGTCTAGCCGCAAGGCTGGGCGCTGGCCAGGGCACTGCTCTGAGACCTGCCGGCACGCCGGTGACTCTGGAGAGGACGGGACATTTTCCCAGAATGGGCTTTGCTGGGGCCACTGCCCCCGCCCACCAGGGCCACGCTGCAGCCTCTGGAGCAGGCAAAATCAATGTCCTCCATGTCGCGCAGCCCCTTTCCGCCCACGTTTCCGTCCACATCACCCTCGCTGTCTTGCGGTAAATGCCTGTCCCTGCCTGACCCACATCCTCCCAGCCACCTGGAGCGGCCAGGGGCCAGTAAGCCTTCAGAGCAAGGTGTCAGGACATCGTACCGAACCCCTGCGTAACCCAGCATCTCCTCCGGCAGCAGCGGGCTCAGGGGAGGAAGCGGGGATGTCGCCCTGCGGGGGATTATCCTGCCGGGGGCCCTTCAGCGTGGCCTTGTCACTCTGCAGGCAGGTGCCCTGGGTCGGGGGGCTTTTCTCTGTCCTGCGGGGACAGTCACGTGCATTCGGTGCCACGAGGGGAGGGGTGACAGGACACAGCCTGTCGGTTCCCCCATCTCAGGCGACAGAAGCCCAGTAGTCCTGCAGGTACACACGCCCGCGCGAGATGACACGTCTGCACAGCGTCTCCCCGCCTTTCCTCACGGATCCTCCACTAGGTCACCTTCCTCTGTCAAGGTGTCTTTCATGTGCATCGCTACACAAAATACATTTAAGACTTTAAGGTAAAATCATGGAACGGCACTGCTACATACACTCGTTTATTAGGAAAGCTCACCGTGGGCAGCCGGAGAAGTCTAGGGGCGTTTAGGTCCCTGCTCAGTGCTCTCCACCGGATCTCACGGGTCTTTTTAAATCAAATTCTGGCTCTTCCAGACCCTTTATTTTGAACATTTCTGGCATCAAGTTTGGCCCGGGAAGTCACTGTGTCATAACTGCGGAGAGTCTAACAGAGACCCCCTGCGGTCAGGGATGACCAGGTGGCCGCTGCCGGGTCCACGTCCTGCAACTGCACGGGCCGCCACCTCCCAGCTGTGCGACAAGGTGCAGCTTTTCCTGTGCCCCGTAGCCAGGTGTGGTGGGAAGGAAGCTTGCCCGCTCCAGTCCGGAGCTCACGGACACGTGTGAACGTGGGGCTTGGCTCCCAGGCACAGCCACACCTGGCTCCCTCCACTTCGGCTTGAGCCGCGCTCCAGATGGACCCGCGCGGTGTCCCTGCGGAATACGGCTCAGCCAGCTGTCGTCCTGGAGCCGCCCCCCTGTGCCTGCGTGAGTCACCACCCACCACCGGCGTGAAAACGCGGTCTCAACGCTCGACGCGGGCGGTCAGAAAATCCTTAAACTCATCGATCAGTAACGCGGATCCACATTTTATAAGCTGGTCTAGAAGGCTCCTCTCTCCGGGTTGCCCCCGGAGCACCGAGAAGGCGGAAATCTCGGACAGGCCCCCGGGGGTGGGAGGGGCCGTCAGGGTGAGCTGAGGTCCGTGCCCCTTCCATCCGGGCCTTTGGGAGCAAACCCGGTATATTTTCAAATTTTTACTAAGTTTTTTCCCGAAGAGCTAACACTCCTTATAATTAAGCTTCTGGAAAATGTATGAAAATCAAAAGTCGGATATTTTCCCCCACAAGGATCATTACTTAATGCAGTTCTTTCTAATTAAAAATTTGTGTTTCTTACGGTTGGAGATGGAGTCGGCAGCAGGAACAAAGGGAACGTTGGCAGGTGCCAGTCCCCCACCTCACCCGGGGCTGAGCCCACGGCCCACAGGACCCCGACGTGACTCTGCGACCAGACGTGGCAAACCCGGAAGGCCGTCCCTCCTCTGCCACCCGCGGTGGCCACGCCTCATCCCTCCTTCCTCCAGCCTCTTCCCCTCCACCCCGAAGTCTCCCTGAACATCCCCCCGTGCGCTGTCACGCTCGCTAAGACTGGGAAGCAAAGACGAATTGCCGAAAACCGCCTAGAAGACGCCGAAGGCAAGAAGCGGGGAGAGAGACGTGGACCCAGAACAGGAAACAAGACAGGAAAGGGCGGAAACCTTCAAAACACAAAGGAAGATTAATTCCGTCAAACCCCTTCCACAGGCTTCGGGACGAGGGGTCATAAGTGGAAAGATGCTTCAGAAACTACTGACGCGGCCGTGAGCAGGCGGGAACAAGGGAGAAGGAAGAGGCTCTGTAACACCTTCCGCGGCTTCAGGGACAGAAGCGGCACCGCCGCCGGCATCGCAGCCCAGAACGCACCTCGGGACTCCACACGGATTTTCTGCCTTTCTCCAACCTTCTCCGATATCCCACAAGCCTAGCTACGATCACCTGGAGAAAGTCACGCAGAGCCGCGCGGGTCCAAGCTGAACGCCAACTCCGCCTCACGCAGGAAAAGCAAAGAAAGAGGATGGAAGCTCCACCACCTCGCTGAGCTCACTCATCACCAGGATGGGTCCAAGGAGTAAATACAAGCCAGACACAGGGACAGAGCGCGTGGAAAGGACACCTGTGAAGAGGACGGGACCTTGAAGACTGCGTGGTGGAGGAGATGGCCTGTGTTCCGTCAAAATGCAAACTTGGATCTGCAGGCGGGCCCGAGACAGAGCTGGCCCAGCGCTGCCCCAGGAGATGGCTCTGGCCCTGCCTGCGCCCCGGCCAAGCCCTGCGGGCCACTCCTCCCTCTGGGCCACCCAGACCCGGCCTCTGTCCAGAGCTTCCCTGGAGTCCTGGTCCGGCTGCCATTTCTTTTTTAAAAAAATAAATTTATTTATTTATTTTTGGCTGCGTTGGGTCTTTGTTGCTGCGTGCAGGCTTTCTCCAGGTGCGGCAAGTGGGGGCCACTCTTCATCGCGGTGCGCAGGCCTCTCACTATCGCGGCCCCTCTTGTTGCGGAGCACAGGCTCCAGACGCGCAGGCTCAGTAGTTGTGGCTCACGGGCCTAGTTGCTCCGCGGCATGTGAGATCCTCCCAGACCAGGGCTCGAACCCGTGTCCCCTGCATTAGCAGGCAGATTCTCAACCACTGCACCACCAGGGAAGCCCCCCAGGTGCCATTTCTGACACCTCTGACTCCAGACGCTGCTGGCCACCCAAGTCCCCTCATTCTTCCTTGGAAAAGTGGCCTTCTTTGGGCTGCAGCATCCTTCAAACCCTTTGGTCAGTGAGGCCTGAAGCAGGAGCCCTCGCCCAGCACCATGGGGATAACACAGACTCAAGGCGTCTGGAAGACAGGACACACACCTCTGGCAGATGTGTGCACGCCCACATCCCTTCCTGCCGCTCCCCTTCTCCCGACCCCAGGACCAGCTCTCCCACCGTCCTCACCCTGTCTCCCCCTGCCCCCTGGGCAGTGCTGACGACGCTACAACAGGGATGCAGAGGGGCCTGGACCGCCCCCAGGGGCCACGTGCTGAAGTGGATGGAACTCGAGGCGGAGGAAAGAACACCAGCACCATCTCTGGGCCGGGGCTGGGCATCCGGAAAGGGTTTCTTTCCAGTAACACCAGCCCTTCCTCTGCCCCGACTGTAGTGCAGAGACGGAGTCAGCCCAGGACAGGGGAGCTCATGCAGGTCGCAAGCCTGAACAAATGCCGGGACTCGGGTGCAGACTAACTCTTGCCCCATAGTCAGGGCTGAGCAGGTCGTGGAAGGGCTCCAGGGGCGGAGCAGACAGCACCGCTGAGGGCCGTGTGCCCCGAACTCCTGCCCAGCCCCGCGCCCCCCAGGGCGAGGCAGGGCCTGCCCGATGGGGCCAGGCGGGGCCAGCCCCTCCCCAGAGTGAGCCTGGGGGCCTCAGCCACGTGCAGCCGCTCGGGTGGAAGGCAGACCGGAGTGCTCGCCCGAGCTCCAGCCCACGCGGGACGGTCCCGGCCCGCCCAGCGGCCAGCGCACCTGCGCGCAGTGCCCACCCCCGCCGCCGTCCAGGCCGCCCTTCCTATGCTCTTCTGGTGCCCCATCATTCTTTGGAACAACTTGATCCTCTGCGCTTCCCTTTGACACTTTGAAAATCACACAGAGAAGCCCTAAACTGTTAATTTAAAGTGAATATCGGTCCAGTGTCCCAAGCCCCTTCCTTTAAAAGCAGATCAATAACCTGGAAGAATGAGGTGCACTTTGGCCCCACTGGCCTTCACGTGCCGGGAAGGCACCTGCAGCCAGAATCACGAGGAAAGCCTGCAGGTCCCACACCCGCTGGGCCCGCCCACCTGCCACCCCCCCCACCCCCCGCCGCCTGCCCATCCCCCCTCCTGGGGTCCCACCACGTGCCCATCCCCCCCCCGCCCTCATTCCCCCGCCACCTGCTGTGAGTCCCTGAACCCTTCCTGAGGGCCGGCCCACCTGTTGCTCCTGACCCTTCTGTTCTCTGCTGTCCCACTGGGTCCCAGCCGGATTATTTCCGGGGCTGACTCATCCGCCCGGCTGTCTGGCAGCCATCCGCCCTGGCCGGGCTCCACTGGGGAGCGGCTTGCAGGCGTGGACTCAGCCGCCCGGCGCTGCAGGGCCTGACCCGCTGCTCTCACTGTGCCTCCGACCGGGCTCCCTGCGTCCAGAGCATCCGCCACCTGCTCGGAGCCCGGGCTCCCGGGTCAGCTGTTCCCGCATCTGCTCAGAATCCGCGCGTTCACGGTGGAATTCTCTCCCTCTGTCACGGCGTGGAATCCCTAACGCCAGGGCTGTGGCTCAGACCCAAGTTCA
The DNA here is from genome assembly GCF_949987515.2 of Delphinus delphis. Lineage (NCBI taxonomy): Eukaryota > Metazoa > Chordata > Mammalia > Artiodactyla > Delphinidae > Delphinus > Delphinus delphis. Next base: position 1,269,790 of record NC_082699.1, on the reverse strand, counting down.
CAGCCACGTGATATTTCGTGTTCTGTGAAAGTTAGATAAGATGTGGAGCTTTCAGAGATTCAGGGCGCAAGCCTGCCGGTGCGCATCCTCAGAGGGGCCTGGGCCTCCTGGGGTTGCTCAGGGCGCGCGGAGGACTGGCGGGGCTGACGGAGGAGGGGACCGGGTCTGACGCTTTGCGGAGAGAGGAAGGGACTAGATGTGGGGACAGGACAGATTTCCTTTTTATCTTACTTTTTCCAGTTTTACTGGGAAATCGTTGACGCGCATTGCTGTGTAAGTTTGAGGTGTACAACGTGATGACCTGACGTACGTAGATTGTGAAATGATCATCACGTAAGTTTACTGAACAGTCAGCATCTCATACAGACACAGAAAAGGAAGAAAAAGAAAAACTACATTTCTCCTTGTGATGAGAGCTCTTAGGATGTCCTCTCTTAGCAGCTTTCCTCTACACCGTAGGGCAGAGTGTAAACTATGGTCACGGCGCTGGGCATCACAGCCTTCGTCCTATTCTTCCTGCAACCGGACGTCTGTTCATTCCGACCACCTTCCTCCAATGTTACCCCTCTCCTCTCCCCTGCCTCTGCAGACTGCAAATCTCATCTCACTAGCAGTTCGGCGAGGTTTTTAATTTTTATTTTTTAGATTCTACATATAGTGATGTCACACAGTATTTGTCTTTCTCTCTGACTTATTTCACTTAGTTTCACACAATTCCCTCAAGGCCCATCCATGTTGTGACAAACAGCAATATTTCCTTTTGCCTCGTGGCGGGACAGCGTCCCGTTGTGTACGTGCTCTCCACACACCCTCTTTATCCACTCATCCACTGAGGGACACTTAGGCTGTTTGTATGTCTCGGCTATTGTAAACGGTGCTGCAGTGAACATCAGCGTGCGTATATATTTTCGACTTAGTGCTTTCCTTTCCTTTGGATAAATACCCCAAAGTGGGGCTGCTGGCTCCTAAGGCAGCTCTATTTTTAACTTTTCGAGGAACTTCCACACTGTTTTCCACAGTCGCTGCGCCAACGTTGTACAAGACTTCCCTTTTCTCTACTTCCTCGCCAGCCCTTGTTATTTCTTGTCTTTCTGACGATGAGCATCCTGACAGGTGTGCGGTGCCAGCTCATGATGGTCTTGACTTGCATTTCCCTAATGATTAGTGATGCTGAGCGTCCTTGCAGGTACCTATTGGCCATCTGCATGCCTTCTTTGGAAGAATGTCTCTTCCGATCTTCTGCCCATGTTTTAATTGGATTATTTCACTTGTTGCTATTGAGTTGTATGAGTTCTCTATATATTTTGGATATGATCCCATATCAAATATATGGTTTGCAAATATTTTTCCCATTTGGTAGGCTGTCTTTTTACTTTGTTGATGGTTTCCTTTGCTGTGCAGAAGCTTTTTAGTTTCATGTAGTACCACTTGTTTCTTTTTTATTTTGTTGCTTGTGATTTAGGTGTGATTTCCAAGAAATCATTACCAAGACCCATGTCAAGGAGATTTTTTTCCTATGTTTTCTTCTGAGTTTCACGGTGTCGAGTCTTACATTTAAGTCTTCAATCCATTTTTAGTTAATTTTTGTGTAAGATGGGGTCCTTCTTTTACATGTGAATATCCAATTTTCCTAGCACCATCTACAGAAGAGACTGCCTTTTCTCCATTGAGTGTTCTTGTCTCCCTTATCAAACACTAGTTGTGTCTATAGGTGCTTAGGGTTTATTTCTGGGCTCTTGATTCTGTCCCGTGGTTATTTTAAAGTAAATCACAAAAATTTCAGAAGAGCCCCTGTTTTCAACACCATCAGAGCAGAAAATGTAAGAAAACTTTTTTCTATTTACTTAGAATAAAGACAGGCTCCCATCTTGCATTTTCAGGGCCCTGCCTCACCCTCATCCCAGCCCTGGGGCTCCAAGTAAACTTTATTTACAAAAACAGATGACTGAAAAAAAATAAATAAATAAAAATACAAAAAAAACCACAGGCGACTGGCCAGCGCACCGTAGTTTGCCTACGTGAATTTTTTTTTAAATACTGCATTAACTATTATTTATCTTGGCTCCAGGTTTGAGGGGGGTCGTCTGTTCTTTGGGGTCCCCTTAAATACCATGCCTCACCCTTGTCCGGGCACACCGCGTGACCCCCCCATCCCTCCACAACCCCAGGCCTCCCCTGGGGTCTCACATCCAGGCCAGGCACTCTCTGGGGCTGCCCCTTCGGAAAACGTAAGAAAACTTTCAATTAGCGGATACAATAAGGCTAAACGATACTGCCATACCATAATAAAAACTACAGTCGGCGACTAGACTCTTTGGTCTCTTTTAATAACGAATAAACATGCAATTTTATCTTACCTCGTGCTTCCCTGACAGCTCCTGCATGTGGGGAAGCGGAGGACTCGCCGTGGTCCCCACGCCTGTTTGGATGCTCGGAGGCCCCGTTCTCTGTCCCCGGGGCCCAGACAGAGCATCGCGGCATCACAGGATGGCCGTCCTGCGTGTTAACGGGCAGACTTCTCAGGGCTGAAAGCACCTGCCAGAGGTAGTTCACATTTGCACTGAGCCCAGAGTCCCCCGACTGCCTCACTTTTTATGCGCTCACAAAAGCCAGATTTAATCAATCACAAGAACAACACGAACGGGACGGTTTGCTCACCCCGTGCGGCGCGCGCTGACACTCCCCCGGCGTGACGGCGTCCCGCCGCCCTGCCGCTCGCGGACACAGCTGTGCGTGCACAGGGTACGCCCATGGGGGAGGGGGATGCTCTAGGGTGTACACAGCAGTCACAGCGGGAGAGTCACTGAAATACAATACCAGCCCCCGAGGGGTCGTAAGTTATTTTTTGACACTTATGCATGGTTAAAGAAATGGAGTCCACCTTCGGGAAATAATGTTTCTTTATGTCTCATCCTATCCCACTTTCCCTAGAAGGTGGAACGAATGTGTGGCGGTGTAAATCACGGTGGTGGCCCTGGGGCAGCCCTGCGGCCCCCTGGCCAGCTGAGCTGAGAGTGCAGACGGCGGCCCCAGCTGTGGAGGCGTCAGCAAGGAAGCAGGAAGGAGGGGGCCACCGGGCGCAAGGTGAGCACGTGAGAACCTGCCCGGGTCTAGTGTTCCTCCACTGCACCCGTGAAGCTCCCTGGCCCACGCTCCCTGGCCTCCCTGCCGCCAGAGCCCTGTCCCTGTGCCCAGGCTGCCGGCCTCTGGCAAGGTCAGCTGCCCCGCTGGGGGCAGACTAGGAACGTCACAGCCCGAGTGACTCGCGCTGGTTTCCTGCTCTTAGGTCCGCCCAGCGGTCCCTGCGTTTAAGGAACACGTGGCCGAGTTCACTGCACACGAGCTGATCCACTACTCCCGGGTTGATGCACTTCTCAAGTCCCCCTCACGTGCCCTGTGCCCTGCCACATGCCAGACGAACACACCCACGAAAGCACGTGCCCCATGCTCTCTTGCAGCCAAGCACAAGGAAAACAATCACCTTTCCACCACGCAAAGGATTATTTGCTTATAACTACGATGAACATGTTGAAGGAAAATAAATGTTGCTGTGAGAGTTTAAAGCAAGGGTCACGGGGAGCTCTGTGTCTACGTTTCCTGACAGCAACAGGGAAACTGAGGCTCCGGGGAATCAGGAGAAGTCGTCCAGGCCACAAAGTGCTGGCTGGGCGGGGGTGAGAGGGGCGGGAAGAAGCCGTTCCAAGACAGCAGAGGAGTGTGTGAAGACATCGCCCGAGATGGGCTTGCAAACGGCACAGAACCAAGGCCAGAGTGGCTGGCAGCGCCACCAGACACCACTGGGCAAGGGCTCTGCACAGCCCACATTGTCCACACTGGGAACCCTGCAGCAGGATGGAGGGCAGTGAGTGTGTATGCACGTGCACAACTCACATCGTCTACACTGCAGTAAGACAGCATGGACGGGAGGGCAAGCAGCAGCTGAGGCAGGACCCTTGTACCCTTAGGAAGGCGTCTGGCTGCAAGGAAGAGAAAGACAAGGCAAGCTGGCCACGCAAACATGAACTTACTTCTCACGGGAAAAGGGTGGGATCGATACCCCTGGGCCACCTGCACCCTCCGCCCCTGCACCGCAGCACCTCGTGATGACTCAGCACCTCCGGGACCACTTCCCTGTCCCAGGCAGGGAAGGGCTGAGGGGAATGGGACAGGGCTGTAGGGCACGCAGCCAATTCTGCCCTCTCCTCCCAGGACACCTTTCCCGGGGAGGTGTGGACAGCACTGGTGGGTGCCGGGCCAGCTGGAGATGCCGGTGTCTGTCACAGCCTCGCTTGACCTTGCTGAGGACGGGAGGCTTTGAAAGTTGAAGATCTCTAACCATTCACATTGTTCCACCTTTCTGATGAGCGTATAAGCTTCTGGGAGAGGATGAGCAGGTCCCTGGCCCCTGGACCCTAATTCCACTCCAATCGTTCAGACTCCTCAGGGACACGCAGGAAAGGCACGCGTGGCCCCAGCAGCCAGCACCACGCTGGGTGCCGCACACCAGGAAATCCGTCTCTGTCCATGGGGCACACACATACCAGGGGCCACCAGGCGCCACCCCGGCGCTGACGTCGGAGGGTCCCGACGGCTCACCTAGGAGCCTTCCAGCCGGCAGCTCACTCTCCGCTCACTCAGCTCTTCCAGAGGGCAGCTGACGGGTCAGGGCTCCTCCAGGAGCCGTCTCTACGGAAGAAATCTCCTGCTACAACCTGGATGACGGGTCGTGAATAAGACACCACGTTCCTGTTACTCCCTAGAGTCGAGGCAAAGGGGCCAGGAAACCACATTCCCGCCCGAGCTGCCAGCCTCATCCTTGTCTGGGAACTGGAGACGCGAGGGGCACGCCACGGTTATCTTTCCTCTTTGCTACAAAGAGCAGAGTTAAATTCATCCCAGGATGAATGTGCGCTGTTACACCGTGAGAAGTCATACCCTGTTACAAAGCGGAGGGTGCCGGGCCCTCATCTCCCCCACCTCCTCCTCACCCTTGACGGCCTGATGGACGTCCCCGAGCGCCCACGAGTCTTTCCACCCGGGATCGTCCGCAGGGAATGATCGATGGCTCGACATGCCTGCACGAGAGGACACAGGAAACTGGATGACTGAAAGCACATTTTCCTTTTTAATAGTCCATGAAATGGAGGTGTTGCGTGTCTTGAGAAAATCTGACATTTTACCAGGGTAATGCAGTAGAAAGTCAGTCTCTAAACTGCTTGACCATCCACTTTACCGTTCCCTGGACGATTGTTCTGTTTCCAGTCAGGTAGCCATTAAATGCATGGCGAAGCCAAGAGGGTGAAGAATATGTAAGCAGTACCGGAAATGAAAATTACAAGTCTACAGAAAGCTGGAATACAATCAGGTAAAGCCACCCTGAATTAGGTAAAAATGGTGAAAACATAAAGTAAGGTGTTTTGCCACCATAGTTGCTTGGGTAGAAATAGGTGAAAGAAGGACCAATTTTTGCGCATCTCAAAGCGGTGATAAATCTGGTGATGAGGGCTGCCCGGCCTCTCTCAGTCCTCATGGTTGTCCTGTCTGCGTCCTCAGCACCATCACTGTCACCTACAGGGTCAGGTGACCTGCACAAGGTCAAGGTCACACAAGGGGGAGGGGGAAGGCGGTTCTTGACGTCAACTCCAACTCTGGGTTGTTCTGCAGGTTAATATCACCTTTCTCTTCAAAAGATGAAAGAAATACTCCTTCCAGTTTTGTTTCTTCTCACATTTTTAATAACAACAATAAATGCCAAAATCTGAGCACAGTATATCTTTCCATTAGGGTTGCCTTCAATTTCTCTCGTCAGTGTCTTATCCTTTTCCAAGTACAGGTTTTTACCGCCTTAGTTAGATTTACTCCTGGGTAATTTTTTCCCGTCAGTATGATTGTAAATGGGATTGTTTTCTTTACTCCTCTTTCTGATTGTTTGTTGTTAGTGAACCGTGTACAGAATACATTTTAAAAGTGGGCATAGGACCTGAATAGACATCTTTCCAAAGATGACACACAGATGGCAAGAGACCCATGAGAAGATGCTCAACATCACTAATCATCAGGGGAAATGCAAGTCAAAAGCACAATGAGACACCACCTCACACCTGTCAGAACGGCTGTCATCAAAAAGACAACAAACAACAAATGTCGCCGAGGGTGTGGAGAAAGGAGAACCTTCGTGCACTGTGGGTGGGAATGTAAATTGGTGCAGCCGCTGTGGAAAACAGTGTGGAGGTTCCTCAAAAAGTTAAAAATAGAGCTACCGTAATACGATCCAACAGTTCCTCTTCTGGGTATTTTTCCAAAGAAAATGAAAATACTAATTTGAAAAGATACGTGGACCCCTATAGCAGCATTATTTGTAATAACCAAGACATGGGAGCAACCTAAGTGTCCATCAGTGGATGAATGGATAAAGAAGATGTGGTGTATAAATACACAATGGAATATTACCCAGCCATAAAAAAGACTGACACCTTGCCATTTGCAACAACATGGATGGACCTAGAGGGTATTATGCTGAGTGAAATAAGTCAGAGAGGAAGACGAATACTGTGTGATCTCACTTACACGTGGAATCTAAGAGATAAAAGCAGCCAGCAAACATAGCAGAGCAGAAACAGAGAAGGGGGGAGGGGAGGAGAGAGACAGGGGAGGGAGATCAAGAGGTAAAAGCAACAATGGTAATATTACGACAATTCTATAATAAAGAAGTTTGGTTGTTTTTAATGAAAGTAAGGACGTCATTGTCATCACATAATATGACATACTTATCAAGTTATTAGTGGCATTTTAGGAGGAAAATTACGTAAAATTGCAGTGACATCAGGTATCAACATTCTCGTTGATGCCTGTTCCTTTATTGATTCAAATACATCGAGTCAAGTTTCAATTTTTCATCAAGACATCCTGGTCCAGTCTTACCTTGAACAGGTAACCTGATCCACAAATAAATGACTAGGAAACTATGACAAGGTTAGTTGTTAGGTAAGAAGGCTTATGGTGTATAAATCTTTGTTAAGAGGATAAAAATGTGTGTGTGTGTGTGTGTGTGTGTGTGTGTGTGTGTGTGTGTGTGAGATGAATGAGTTTTGGGAGTGGGGCTGATTTAACTTCAATTCAAATATGGCCGAAATGTCTCTTTTTCTAGAAAGACTGAAGGTAAATCAGTCCCGAAACTCATTTCCATTCATCCCTTGTGCACTAACTATATTCAACATGTTTTGAGAGAAGGGGACCACATGCCTTTTGATGTCTTTCTCTTTAAAAGTCAATCTTCCTACTGTCAGAGACAGCAATCCACTTGGCCAGCATAATATAGACCCCGTGTGGTCTGGACCCTGGATCTTGGTAGCAACCGTGGAACTCAAAGAATTCTCCAATATGTGGGTGTGAGAGTGTGTGCACGTGCACACCATACCCCCATACAGGACTGAAGTAGTAGAAATATCTTATACTAATACTTGGAACCAAAAAAAAATGCTGGTCTACAGAAACAATACCATTTTCTAAAGATGTAAAGCCAGAGCTCAAAATTATTTAAACACACTAAGTATATACAGATCACTGATCTAATATTTATGCCTACTTCCTCCATAAAAAACGGGCTTATCCTGATACATATATAGAAGACTACATATCTACATATGCATATATATATAGAGAGAGAGAGAGGGAGGGAGGGAGAAGAAAAAAGGGTTTCAGTTCTCTTTGACAAGAAAAAGACATGCTATGTGATTATTAGCAACACTGGTGAAATTGAAAACAAATTCAGAATTGAGATGTGTTCCTGGTGGACTTCTGGTGGTTCTTCTGTCACATAGTGACTCCCTCTACCTCAGGTAATCTTCTTTGTTCTGAAGTCTGATATATCTGATAGTAATACAATATAATCTGATATTAGTATAATATCTGTCACTAATATAACCTCATTTCTTTCAGATACTATTTGCATGATATATCTTTACTATCATTTTACTTTCAACCTGCCTATATTGCTATATTTGAAGTAGGTTTCTTATATCCAGTGTATAGTTTGGTCATGTTTTTTCATCTACGTTGTCAATGTCTGTCTTTGGTGTATTTAGACCAATCAACTGTAATGTAATTTCTGTTCTTGGGGTAAGTCTGACATTTTATTTTCTGTTTTCTGTTTGTTCTCTCTGGTTACCTGTTGTCATTGGTGACTGTCTGTGTTTTAGTAGGTTCAGGCTGGTATAACAAAGTCCCATAGGCTGGGTGGCTTATTTGTTTGTTTACTTCTCACAGTCCTGGAGGCGGGGAAGCCAAAATCAGGGTGCCAGCATGGTGATCTTCCAGTGAGGACCCTCTTCCAGGGTGCAGACGGCCAGCTTCCCTCTGTGTGCCTACCAGGGAGGAGCAGAGGGAGCAGGTTGTCTGCCTCTTCTTACAAGGGCACTAATCCCACCAGGAGTCCCCACAGCCATGACTTCTTTTCCCGCTAGAGGCCCCACCTCCAAATACCATTACGGTGCAGATTAGATCTCAACGTATGAATTTGGGGCCAGTGGGGACACAAACACTCGGTCCACAACAGCCCGTTTCTCTGTTTTCTTTTTCCTGAGTTCCGCTGGGTTACTTGGGTATTTTTTAGGAATCCAGTTTTATTTATCTTTAGTGGCTTTGAGTGTATCTATTTAATGGTCATTGCAGATGTCATACTGCACACCGTCCCAGTTCGCTGGTGCCATTACCTGCCCAGTTCCGTGATGTGGAGAAAGCTTGCTTCACGTCGCTTCCATTTATCCTCCCACGTTTACAATTTAATTATTTTCTTAAATTTTACTGAAGTATTGTTGACTTACAATGTTGTGTTAATTTCCACAATTGAATAATCTGATGTGTGTACTCTACATAAAATTAGAACCACATAAGATAGTGGTAAAGTCTTCGCTTCAACCATCAAACGTAATTTACAGAATTCAAGACGAGAAGGAAAGCCTACAGTACGTACCCATAGTTTTGCTCTTACCGTGCTCTACTTTCCTTCCTGATGCCCCAAGTTTCCTTCCTTATCATTTCCTTTCTGTTTAGAGAATTTCCTAATAGTCGTTCCTTAGGATATGTCTTTTGAAAACATATTCTTCTAGTTTTATGCTTCAAGATATGCCTTTTTCCCCCAGTTTACTGAGACATAATTGGTATGTAACATTGCATACCTTTCAGGTGTAGAACGTGTTGATTTGATGCACTTACATGTGGCAAAATGATAACCACCATAGTGCCAGCCGTCACCTCCATCATGTTTCATAACTACCATTTCTCTTCTGTGGTGAGAGCATTAAAGATCTACTCTCTTAGAAACTTTCAAGTCTATCATACAGTATCCTTAACTATAATCCCTGTGCTGTACACTAGATCCCCAGAACTTATTCACCTTCAAACTAGAAGTTTGCACACTTTGACCTACATCTCCCCATTCACCCCAAACCCAGTCCCTGGAAACCACTATTCCAGACTCTATTTCTATGAGTGTAGCTTTTTCAGATTTCATGTATAAGTGATATCACACAGTATTTGTCTTTCTCTGTCGGTCTTATTGCACCTTGAGGACGTATAACGTCCTCAAGGTCCTTGCATGCTGTGGCAAAAGCTGGGATTTCCTCCTTTCTCATGGCTGATGTTCTATTGTATACACACCACATCTTCTTTATCCGTCCATCCATCCACTGGCTGCACTGAGGTTGTTTCCATATCTTGCCTATTGTGAATAATGCTGCAATGAACCTGAGGGCACAGATACCTCTTTGAAACACCGTTTTCGTTTCCTTTGGGTTTATACCAACAAGTGGGATTGCTAGGTCTTAAGGTAGTTCTATTTTTAAATGTTTGAAGAGCCTCCAGACTGTTTTCCACAGTGGTTGTGGCCACTATATTTTGGAAACATATTCTTCTAGGCTTTACTTCTTCCAATATGTCTTGATATATCTGAACATGTGCTTTCATTCTTGAAGAGTAGTTGGTTGATATAGAATTTGCAGATGACAATTCTTTTTTTCAGCACTTGACAAAGGCCATGCCAAATACAGTCCCAAGCAAAATCCCAACAAGATATTTTGTGGATATTCACAGACTGATTCTAAAGTTTATATGGAAAGACAAAAGATCTGAAATAACACCTCAGTGCGGAAGGAGAGCCAAGTCTGGGAATAGACACTACCTGACTTCAAGATTTACTGTGAAGCTACAGTAATCAAGACAGTGTGGTATTGGTGAAAGAACAGGCAGATAGATGAATTGGAACAGGTTAGAGAGCCCAGAAATAGACCCACATGAATGTGGTCAACTGATCCTTGACAAAGGGGCAAAGGCAATTCAGTGAGAAAATATAGTCTTTTCACAAATGGTCCTGGAACAACTGGACATCCGTGTGCCAAAAAAAAAAAAAAAAAAAAAGATTCCAGACACAGACTTTATAACCATCATGAAAATTAACTCAAAATGAATCACAAGAGCCAAGACACGGAAACAACCTAAGTGTCCATCAACAGATGAATGGACAAAGAAGATGTGAGATAGACAGATAGATGATAGTGTGTGTCAGAATATTATTCAGCCATACAAAAGGAAATCCTGCTATCTGTGACAACACAGATGGACCTGGAGGGCTTTATGCTAAATGAAATGTCAGATAGAAAAAGACAGACACTGTATGATCTCATCTATATGTGGAGTCTTGAAAAAATGGAAGAAAAGAAAGACAAACCAAATCCACAGAAAAAGAGATCCGAACCTCAGATCCGTGGTTATCAGAGGTGGGAGGGGGGGAGGGTAATTGAAGGAAGGTGGTCAAAGGGCACGAACGCCCAGTTATGCGATGAATAAGGACGGGGGATGCACAGCGTGGTGACTACAGTTAACACTGCGGTATGGAACATGAAGACTGTTAAGAAAGTAAATCCTAAGAGTTCTGATCACGGGGAAAAAGAAGTACTTTTTTTCCGGCTCTATATGAGATGATGGACGTTCACTGAACTTCAGGAGGTGAGGAGATAAATAAACCTTGGGACGTCCACACAATGGAATGTGATTCAGCGCTAAAAAGAAAGGCGCTCTCAAGCCGCGGCAAGACACAGAGGAAAGAAGCCAATTTGAAAAGACGACACACGGTACGGTTCCAACAATATGATATCCTGGGAAAGGTGAAAACTACGGAGACGGTAAAAGTATCAGGGGCTAGGGAGAGGGAAGGACGACCAGGTGGACCACGGAGGACCTTGAACCCTGGCTGAGCTCTCCTACGGCTCTTCTGGTCCTTAGACAGCAGCTTTAGAACCGCATTAGAGCAGCAGAACTGGGCTCGAAGTGAACCCAATGGGCAGACCTGGCTCTCCCGGCCTCCATCTTCTGCTCTGAAGAATGGGGGTGATGACGCAAACCCACTGCAGAATGGCGCTGGTGGACGCCCGTAAGTGCGGTTCATGAGCCACTTTGATTCACGTATTTGTTTAAGGACTCTGTCTGACGTTTCTCCTGTTTTCTTCCCTCGGTGTATGTGTCACCTTCAAATCTGACGTTCTATGTCCTGTCCTTCTTTATATTTGTCCTTGTTCATGTCATCTCTCTACTCACGGGTGTGACCTTTTTGAACCTGACCTAAACAAACACACACACATACACATGCATATACACACATACACGTATACAGCCACACACACACACACACATACACACATATACACACATATATACATGCACACGCACACCATGCACACATGCACATACAGACAGACACACACATACACGAGTAGAAGTAAAACTGGAGAAATCTGAATAGGATTGGTGGGTTGTATCAATGTCACCACCCTGGTTGTGATGTCGCAGAACTAGAGTTTGCAAAATGTTATAAGTTGAGGGAAACCGGATAAGGCCTACGATGCGAGTCTACAATCATGGAAATAAGAATTTTCATTTAAAAATCTTGAGCAGCTCCTCAGAGCATGCCCTCGGGAGCAGCAAGGAAGGCAGGCGGGAGCAGCCTCGGGGCCTGAGCGCGGCCTTTACGTGAACCAGGGCACATTCACGGTGGAAGGACGGGCCAGTTCATCGCAGCAGAGCAATGACCCTCATAAACAGAAGCAGGATGCGGAGAGGCAGGAGGAGGCGGCCGCGTTCCTGCTGGGACCAGACGCAACACCTCTGCGGAGCTAGAATCTCCCCTCTGAGGGTTCCCAGCAGCTGCTGGAGGCCAGGGTTCACCTCGGGAACAGCTTCTTATTTTCAATAATTTCATTCGTATTTTTAAGTGATGCAAGAGGCAAGCCGTCTCACCTAAGCATACAGTGTGCTGACTAGCGGCAGAGGATGCTAAATAATAATTTTTGAATTAAAGCAACTAGAGAGACAATCAGGGAACTTTTGAACTCTGATCCCGAGGGCTGTGCAGTCCAGTTGACACTGGGCCGTCTCGAGGGAAAGGGCAGGGCGTGAAACCCCTCATGGACGCAACCGTGGGCTTGCTTCAGGAGCAAATTCAGGCCTCCTGTGCAGGTGAGATGCGTGAGGAATCATAAGCCCCCAGCCCTGCCTGACCGAGACCGTCTGCCAGTGGGGTCCGGCCAGGCACCGCCCACAGCAACAGTATCAGCGTCAGCATCAGGGTGAGCGGGGCAGCCTCAGGGCAGACCCCTTGCGCAGGAGGATGCAAAGACTAGGGGTCCGGGAGGGCCACTGTCTGCAGACGCCAAGGTCCGCCCAGGCTTCCTCTTACACACAGTGCCCCTCAGATGAGGGTTTATGCCATGAGAAAGTTCAGATCCATCACTTAGAAAACCGAGCCACCCCTGGAGGCCCTGGGCTCCGTAGCACTCACTCCGGAGCCTGGGCTTTCCCCCTTTCTCTGCACCTGTGGCCGTGTTGCCTCAGCATCTGCTCCCATCACACGATCCAGGAACAGACGCACCAGGGGAGCAGATTGCATCTCCTCACCTGGCCGGGCATCTGTCTGTCCTGCTGCGGCTGGAACGTGACACCAGGTGGGCAAAACGCAGCCCCCGCACACGTCTGGAGGCCCTTTGTTCCACTCGGTGCCCCTGCTGTCGGGCCCCCCGAAGTTCAGGGGTCCAGGCCTCTATCGTGTTGGCCTTTCAAGACAAATGGCAGATCCCAGATCCCAGCGGGTGACACTCAGCTGGACCATGTGCCTCCTACACAGGGGTCCTCCACCACGGATCTCAGAGCCAGGGAGGAGCCTGGGGGCCGTGTGCTCACGTGTGTGTGTGTGTGAGCATCCCACCTCCGGCCAGGAGGCCACTTTAGGATCTGGTCCCTCGCTCTTAGCTCCCTGAGGCTCGTTTTGCCTCTGAGCTGCCTCTTTGAAGCTAAAATCTGGTCTTTCCTTGGGGGGTCCTCGGGATGCTGCCACCTGGGCCGGCACGTGGATGCTCACTGATGGAGCTCTTCCCAGGTTCCGGGCCCTGTGCTCCAAGCAACAGAGGAGGTGGGTACGTGGGGCCTCACCTAGCTGACTGCGGCGCACCTGCCCCCATGCGAGCACGGCCACCCCGGGCGCCAAGGGGAAGAAACAAATACGGGATCGCGTTGACCCGAGCGATGGCAACAGTCTTGTGAAGTAGATGGGCTTTGGAAAATGGTTAAGATCTCAACAACTGGCAAAGGAGGGGGGGCATGGAAATAACTGGAAAGGAAGTCAGGCCCGAAGAATGAGGGGCAGGGAGGAGACGAGGACGCAGGCACGCAGAGCTCCCGTCCAGTCCAGCGAACGTGAATCAATTCTGCCTCCGGCGCTGGGGTCGCGGAGGGTCTGCTGGGGGGCACAGGCACTGGAGATGATCTGGACCCGCTGGAAGCGAGACTCAGAGTCCCTGGGGCACTGTGTCCCGGGCTTTCCCACCTGGGGGTCAGCCTGCCCCACGCTCAGCACACAACCCCTGGAGACCTGCCCAAATGGAGCATTCCCCAGGACCCAGAGAGTGTCGTCGGGTGGTGGGAGAGGAGAGGGAGCCTGGCCTGGACACTCTGTGCCCTGCTCCCCTCCCAGCGGCTGCAGGCTGCCTTCCTCCTGGGGGTCCCCAGTTACTCGGAAGAGAAAGCCGGGGCCGAGAGCACGAGAACGCTTCCCTCTCAGCACCGACGGCTCCCCTGGGAAGCCCCAAAGCCCGTGAACTGGCCAAACAACAGGGCAGAGGCACCAGCTTCCAGATCCAAGGATGAGTCACATCCTCTCTCAGGCCCGAGGCCCCGGCCCTGCTCCCTGAGGACGCTGGCGCTGGAAGAGCTGCCGCGGGCCGAGCCAGGGCCAGGCCCGTCCCGGCTCTGCCGCCCCGTCACACCCACCCGAGCCGGGGACCCACAAAGAGCCCTCTGTGCTCCCGGCCGCGAGCACCCTGTCTGCAGTTGCCTTGTAGAAACAGCACTTTTAGTTTTGACCAGGGTCTGTGGGCTAAAAGCTGAGGGAAACAGAATAAAAGAAAGGCAGCTGGACGCAACAACTCAAAGCCAAATTCTTCGTAAGTATATACTTTTCAAAACTATGAGAAAATGGACAAGGCTTTTGGAGATTCCTGTGGTCAAATCCAGTGACCACTGACTTTAGGGACATCTCGTTTTTCTGATGACAGAGCACAGCCAGCACCCGGGGGCACCAGGATACTGAAAGCGCCTCTCACAAAGCCCAGGGGACGAGCTTCTGACTTTTCAGTTGAGAGAAAAACGCAGACGGGAAGGGGAGTGTTCCTGTCCGCCCAGAGCCTGCTGGGCCACCCGCCCCTGCACTGTCCCCAGGCTGACCCCCGTGCATGGACGGCGTGTGCGCAGGGGCCTGGACGGCTGGCAGCTGAGGACGGGGCTCCTGGCTGAACTGCTCTCCTCGCACAGAAAACTCTCTGCCTCCCACTGGCCACGGAGCCTGCAGGCACGGAAGGCTGAGAAAGCAGGGAGGAGAGTGATTCATTCTGAGCTGAAAAGTGACTCAAAAAGGAAACTGCAGGGTGAGCCAGGATGGCGCAGTTCAGGGTAACCCACCGAGAGCAGGCCCCATGGCAGGAGCCGTCAGGGAACATGCCGGGCACACCCAGGCCTCGCCGCCACCCGGGTCCTGGCTGTGCGAGCAGGCCCCGTGGCAGGAGCCGTCAGGGAACATGCCGGGCACACCCAGGCCCTGCCGCCACCCGGGTCCTGGCTGGCCTGGTACTTCTGCCCACTCCCAGCCACCCTGCTCGGGCCCCTAGACTCGAGGAAACAGTTCAGATGTGAAGACAGGACACACATCCTCCTGGACGCTGGGGCCCAGGAGGGCGGCGGGGAAAGCAGGGAGGCCGCGTGTGCCCCAGCCCTAGAGCCTGCGCTAGAGCTTCCTGCCTCAGCTCGAAGCTCACTCCAAGCCACACGCAGGAAAAGGGCCAGAGCTCCCTCCTGTTCTAACGATTCACTTTCATTCTTTCTTTTGTCTTTTCTTTCCTTCTCTTTTTTTTTTTCTTTCTAAGATAAAGGGACTTTTATACCTTAAGCCTTAAAATAGCTCAGGTACTCTGTGAGTCGTTTCACCCCTGGAAAGTAAACATTAGAGTAAAAACTAATAGAATATTGTAAGTCAACTCTACTTCAATCAATCAATTACAATCAATGAGTTTATTTACAAATATGTTTAAAAATAGAAAGTAAAAATGAGGGTAAAGTCTACAAAATTGCCATTTTGGCGAGTCGACGACGGGTGAACATCCTCATTTTTCAGTCTAACGGACGACCTGGGGGAGCGGCCAAAGCTGCTTCAGAAGCCGCCAGCTACCTTTCAGCAGCCTCCTTGGCATCTCAGGAGACGTTAGCTTCTACCAAGTGCCCGTCGTTGTTCCTCACCTGGCGGGTCTCCCCGCAGGCCCCCGTGCTCCCTGGAAGATGGTCAGCATCCTTCCTTCTCCCCACACGGGACGAGCTGACTCCGGGGCTGCACAAGGGCGTTGACCTCTGGGCAAATCCACACCATGCCAGGCTCTCGGGGTTATGCAGAGCCTGGCACTGACCCCAGAGGAGCCTAGACCTGGCCTCTAAGGGAGGGACAGAGGGGCCGCCAGCTCGTGCTACACACAGGACAGGACACCAGGGCTTTGCCACCGGCAGCGCCGGTGGTGTCGGCTGAGTACTCTGCCTGCCTTCCTTCCTTCAGTGAAGACTCATTAACTGTTTACACGACGGCAGGTGCCTGCTAATGAAGTCATCACGGCTTGGTCTATCCCGAGAAAGCTGAGATTCTGCACAAAGACAGGCACCCCGTCGCCACCTGGGCGACGGGGGGTGTGTGCGGTGAGGATGGAACGGACTCGCAGGTGACGGGTGAGGGAGTGGGTGAGTGACCAGGAGAGGAGATGTCGGGGAGGCAGTCGAGGTGCTGGGGGCAAAGCAGTGAATGCAATGGACGCCAGCTTGACTCTGGATCACGTGGATTTGACAGACATGATATTCTGAGTTGCATTTAGAAAAAAGATACAGTTTTTTAAAAAGAAAGCAGGATAAATAAAGTTGTATTTAGAGAAATATAATCAGGGTGATATTTTCAGAGGAAGCAGGAACGTAAGGATTTTCACCAAAAGGAGCAGCTTGGGGTCATGGAAGCACATGGAACGGGCATACACAGCCCAGGCAGGAAAGTTATGAGATCAGACCTCTCAGAATCTAGAGCACAGGGAGCGATACTCAGTATTTTGCAATAACCTATTATGGAAAAGAACCTGAAAAATATATGTCTATGTATACCTTAATCACTTTGCTGTACACCTGAAACTAACACAGCATTGTAAATCAACTACACTTCAATCAAAAAATTTAATAAAATAGGGGCTTCCCTGGTGGCGCACTGGTTGAGAGTCCGCCTGCCAATGCAGGGGACAGGGGTTCGTGCCCCGGTCCGGGAAGAGCCCACATGCCGCAGAGCGGCTGGTCCTGTAAGCCATGGCTGCTGAGCCTGCGCGTCTGGAGCCTGTGCTCTGCAACGGGAGAGGCCACAACAGTGACAGGCCCGCCTACCGCAAAAAAAAAAAAAAAAAATTTAATAAAATAAATAAATAAATAAAACCGTCAGAATCTGATGAATTTTAGAAAGAGGAAAAGAGTAACACGTCCTGGCCTCTGCTTAGGACCCCGTTAGAGGGGTGACCAGCACCCCCAGACCTGCCCTAGTCAGCAACACGGAAGGAGAACAGAACGGAAACAGGTCTGACGGTTCGCTTTGCCTCCGGCCCAAATCTCCCGAGCAGCCCCACGGCTGGCGTGAGCGCTTGGGGGCGGGCTGAACGGTGGAAAGGAAGAAGACTGCCCACCCTGCAAGAGACCCCTCCCCAGTGCTCACTTCCCCCACGGGTAGGGCTGAACGGTGGAAAGGAAGAAAACTGCCCGTCCCTGCAGGAGACCCCTCCCCAGTGCTCACTTCCCCCACGGGGCAGGCTGAACGGTGGAAAGGAAGAAAACTGCCCACCCTGCGGGAGACCCCTCCCCAGTGCTCACTTCCCCCACTGAATATTCTCGACATCTCTGTCAAACAGCAGTTGACATGTGCAGGCGGACGCACTCCTGAATTCTCTGCTGTCTTCACTGACTGCCTACTCTTAAGCCAACAGCACACCACCGCGATTAATACAGAGCTACAGGAAAAGTCGTATCAGACAGTGTCAGTCCTCCAATAGTTTTCACGTGTCGGCTTTGTGCTGATTTTCTTAGGTGCTGTGTTTTCCCAAATATACTTTAGAATCAGCTGATCTATTTCTTTTGAAAAGTGCCCCCTGAGATTTTGATTGTGACTGTGTGATCGCTATATCAATTTGAGGAAAATCAACAACAGAATGTCCTCCAATCAATGAACATGAGCATTATTCTCCACTTACTTAGGGCTTCTGTCATTCCTCTCAGCGGTGGATTCACATGTCTTTTCCTAAACTTACTCTTGTGTCGTATTTGGTGTGTTGGTGTTGTACACGGGATATCTGTGTTCTGTTTTCCAGTTCTTTGCTTACTGGTAAATAATGTAATTGATTTTTGAAAACCAGGCGTTATCCTGTGACCTTGCTGAATTCACTATGGGTTCCAGAGAAGGTTTAGTATATCTGTGTAAACCACCATCACATCACCTGCAAATGAAATAATTTTACTTCTTCCTTTCCAATCATACGCCTTGTGTTTATATTTCTTACTGCACTGGCTACAACCTCCAATAATAGGTTGAATATAAGTAATGAGAGTAGATATCCTCATGTTAGTCTCAATCGTTGGAAGAAGGCATTTAATGTTTCACCACTAAGTATGGTGTTAGCTGTAGCTTGTTTTTTTTTATATAAATTTATTTATTTTATTTTTGGCTGCATTGGGTCTTTATTGCTGCGTGTGGGCTTTCTCTAGTTGTGGCGAGCGGGGGCTACTCTTCTTTGCGGTGCGCAGGCTGACTGCGGTGGCTTCTCTTATTGCAGAGCATGGGCTCTAGGCGCACAGGCTTCAGCAGTTGTGGCACGTGGGCTCAGTAGCTGTGGCTCACGGGCTCAGTAGTTGTGGCTCGTGGGCTCTAGAGCACAGGCTCAGTAGTTGTGGCTCATGGGCTTAGTTGCTCCGCGGCATGTGGGATCTTCCTGGACCAGGGCTCGAACCCATGTCCCCTGCATTGGCAGGTGGATTCTTAACCACTGCGCCACCAGGGAAGCCCTGTAACTTGTTTTTCAGTCGATATTTTTTACAGACTTGAGGGCTAAGACCCACGAGCTGAGGTAGCCCTGCCAGGGGCCTGGGAAAGCAAGAGCCTCAGGCCACTGTAATTTGACCCTAATGGTACAGCAATCTTATTCATTCATTCGTTCTTAAATACGTATTGAGCACGATCTATGTGCCTAGCTCTGTGCTAAGTGCCAGAGAAACAACAGAGAGCAAAGCATCCTGCCTTCGTGAGACTCGCATGCTCGTAAAATGGCATTATTCGAATGACACGGACATCACGCCTCACTGCAAAGTGTGATCTGTGCTCTGCAGGAAAGCATCACAGCAGCTCCCGACCAGGCTGGGCAATGGGAGGGGAGGAATTCTGGGGGAACTTGAAGGTGGCAGAGGGTTTGGGCACGCAGACGCCCAGGATGACCGCCAGGCTTGGTGGGGGGCTGCGGGGGTGACGTCCACACGCAGGGGCAGCAGGTGGACGGAGTGAAAGGAGGGCAGCCCGGCCGTTCCTTCCTTCCGTCACTCGGTAAGTATCTCATTCATGCTTGAAGGCACCAAGCCCTGTGCCAGACAGGCCTCCACGTCAAAGCTTTTCATTCATATTTTAGGTCCCTTTTCATGCAGAATCCTGAGATTCCAACACAAGTGGCACATTTATACAAAGTACAGCAGCCAGGCAGTGAACTTGCATCTTTCTAACTTTTGTCACACGCAGTCGAGCTCAGCAGACGTGCTCTGGGCTAAACGCACAGAAACAGCTCCCTAAGCAACAGGTGGCGTCTTGTTCTCCGTCTGCCTGCTTTTCCGCTCTCTTTTGTTACACGTGTTTTTTGCTTGATTTTATTTTAATGTCAGAAAGAAGCTGTTCAGCAAACACATAACGTAGAGGGTGTGGGTGTCTTTCTTGAATAACAGTCTCTATGTTTTTCATCCTGTGAGATTCCAGACCCTTGAAAATCATTTAATAAGTAGAATGTTTTTTCTTCCTGCAAATATACCCCCTTAACTGTTTATTCTAGCATAAAAGCTTTCCTATGTCACCAAATAAACACCACAGAAAAATTTCAATTGAAAACAGAAATGCTTATGCTTTGTCTCATCCCCACCGGTGACTATATTTATTCATTTCATAAGTCCTTCTGAAGTGGTTCCTGTATGGTGAGCCAGACACTCTGATAACTTAGCTAAACATCTTTTACTGCCTTCAATTTATAAACGTGATTAGAAGATTCTTCTTCCTTGAAATTACACGCATGCAGATATTAACTCTATATACATATAGGTACATATGTGCAACTATGCAGCTGTAGACGATCACTTGCAGATTCTTAAAAAGTAATTACTTATTACACTGCAGAGGATCTTCAGTGAGTCTAGATAAGAGACGCAAGCGCTTCAGCAAGAAAAAGAACATAGTATCTGTTTTGCATATTGTATAATAAATTATCTCATGGAACTTTTACATGTGTTTCCCCTGAATTAAATCTACGACGTGAAAAAGAAGAAAAAAAGTACTGGGGAGAAAAGCAAAATCAATGTCTGAGCAGACTTTTCTCCCAGCCTGAGCTCCGTGGTCCCATGGCCGGGAGACGGCGGCAGGTCGCAGGCTGACTCAGTCCCATCTCCACCGTGGCTGCTGCCGTCTGCCGGGCTGGACTCGTTTTCTCATCACTGGCTTCTTAGGTCTGTGCCCTATTGGTGGCTTCAGTCAAGAGTCCAGTCCAGCCCAGGTCCGAGAAGCGATCGCCAGTGAGCAGGGCACGAGAGGCCAGCCCATCGGGCCCCTCCACCTGCCCTGCCGGGGCCTGCCTGTCCGCCTTAGCCCCCGCTGGAACCAGGTAAAATAATGAACCAGCAAACGAAATACTGCTGCCACACAGGTGGGGGACAGGTAGAGGGAGAGTGTGCACCTGGGATGAAGCCGGCTGCCCTGTCTGAGTCCACTTAAAACCAGAGCCCTCAACCAGTGCCCAGTAAGCCCCTGTGATACTCTCCAAGTCAGAGGCCTTTCCGGGAGCTCCCTCCGTGGCTGTGAAAGCGACTTCCTTGTCTTGCAAAGTTATGAGGAGCTTTGAACAAAGTCTGCCTTAGTGACTGTAAGAAATGGTTCTCTCGAAAACGTATAAAGAGCTTTGAGAAACTCTTCATCAAAATATATTTACGGAAACTCTTTCTTAAATGTTTGACCTGAAGTTTCTCAGACCTGGAGATTTTCAGGTTTTCTCTCCAGACGAGAAAGAGAAGCTGCTCCGGGTTGAGAGCTGCACTTGCAGCAGGAACGCACCACGGCGACAGTAAAGGAGCTAAGTTTGCGCATGCTCTCTTTTTCTAACATTATTTATTTGAGAAACACTTGAAATATCTGAGAAACAAAAGAGTAAGACTGCGAAAAGTTCATAAAACTTGAATTAGGCAGGAAATTACAACACATTGCCTTTGAAAGTAACAACGCACCACAGAGCTAAAGAGAGGCTGCACGTGACCTAGCAAAGTACAAACATCTCTGCCTGGGTCACTCTGGAGGTTTGGAAAAAGAAAACAAGACCCTGGAAGTGAGGTGATATTGAAGGAGGAAGGTGATGAACTTGTTTTCTTACAGCACCATAAAGCCTGTGAGCAGCTGAACTTCCATGAAGTCAGTGGATTATTGCAAATAATTTTAAGAAAAAAGGATTTGTTTTAATGGCTCAGGCGGCAAAAAGGCCAGAATGGAATCTTCCAGTTCCATTCATTTGACCTCTGTTCATTCTTCTGGGTCCTAATTCCAAAAGTCACATGTCAGCAGTGTCTTTCTGTGACAAGGGGAGAAAATCTGCCTCTTTTTTTAAGTCTCCATTGAGAAGAAAACTGCTTCTGTAGCACCCCCCGAGCGAGAAGATTCACGCACACCTGTCCTGGGATACAGGCTGAGGCTGCGATGCTGCCTTCCCCGGGCCGAGAGCTGAATTCGCACTCGGAACGTGCAGGTCACGTGTTCAGCCCAGGCTCCCAGCCTCTGCCCGTGTCATGGCTGTGATGTGCATGCTGTTTTCCTTATGACGATCCAGATCAGCGGCTTTCTCCTTTGCACGTGTCCTTTGACTTTTAAATGTTCGAGTGCGTGTTCCAAGGAGGATGTTGCTTTAAAACTAGCAGAACAAATATGAAGCAGGATGGATGGTCAACACACAGTGACTTGGAAGACAGCCCTGGCATGAAAGCAACTCAGGGTTACGCTTACGATGCACACACTGCTGCCAGGCATTGCGTCCTTGAACGCTGCAAAGCCCTAAGTGTGTGTCTCTATCTGGGAAACAAGTAAAGTCTCCACTAATTTCTCTTGCCTCTTCCTGAAGACCGGTTGTCTGTGATTAGGACAGAAAATGTGGTATTTCGAAGAGTATCTGGCTCTTTGGGCAAAAGAATAGTCTTTTTGTAAGTGGGAGTTTGTCAAATGAGAAATCTGGAGAGAACGCATAAGTCAACACATGATTCTGTGCGCAACTTCACTCCAGGCGCCAACACGCTAGGAAAGTATGACCACGATTACATCAGGTCATTGTGAAAAATCTCTACGGACAGTAAAATGAGAAATCCTGAGCGTGAAATAAATGTGCTTCCCACTGTAAGAGGACTCGCCAGGCAAACCTCTAACCATACGTTTCCTTTCTAGCTAAGACGCCTGTGTCCCCTCGAGCTGGCGAATCCTTTGGGCCCCGCTCTCTGAGGAGCAGAGCTGCCTTCCATTCAGGCCTCCACTCCCTTTGCCGTTTCACCTTCGAAGGACAGACATCGTGGCTCGGGAAAGGCCACAACTGCGTGCCTTAACCGAGCGCCTGGACCCCTGACTTTCCCTGGCAGCTGGGTCCCCCGGGGAGGTGGGGGCCCTGGAGAAAAAGCAGGACCTGCTAGCCTTTTTCCCTGACCTCAGGGGGTCGGCAGCCTCCTTCACGCCCCGTAGCCGCAGCCCAGCCCTCAGCGCCTCTGGCACCTGCCAGTACCACCCCGTCCACCAAACTCCCAGACTCCACAGCGCCTGGAGTCTCCTTATCCACCACCTGGAAAATCCAAACTGCACTGAGAGCCGCCCAGCACCCCAGCAGATCTAATCTCAGCAAGAGAGCAGACCATCCGATTATTCCAAATGGGTACGTTCATTGTAAGAAGAGAGGCAGATGGACCAAATTACCAGGAACTCTGCCTGCTCCGGTGGTCAGGGCGGTGCTCCCAGCGTCCTTCACGTGAGGCACTTCGGTTGCAGGAGTAGGGGCGCAGCTCCGCGGGGCCAGGGGACCCCAGGCGGCCCGGCAGAGCGTGGCCTGGGGAAGCCATGCCAGCTCGGAGCCGGAGCACAGCTGCAGGGAGCGGGCGGGCTGGGCAGAGGGAGCTTCCGAAGGGGACCCTGGGGGCTCCTGCCAGGCGCGGCAGTGGCCGCGCCAGGTGTGGGGTGTGGCCATGGGGAGCCTTCCTGATTTGGAGAGAGCAGCGGCTGTGAGGACAGCGGCTCCCAGGGCTCCCAGGGTCCCCTGGATTCATTCCAGGATTGAGGAAATGCAGGAGAAACTGTTCTGGGGGCGGCGGTGGCGACCGCAGAGGCCAGGGTGCCCGCCGCCGCGAGACAGGGCAGATGCGCAAGGGCGCGCGGATACACGGGAAACTGGGAAGGGGCTCAGAGCCTCGGACAGCACTGTGACGCGCCCAAGGTCCCCCGGCAGAGACTCCATCCCCACCCCGGCTAGAGGGGAAACAGAGCCCCGAAGTGAAGACTTGGAATAGAAGAAAACAGTGGCCACATTTTACAAAACAGCTCAAAATTCTTGTTGAACTGATTGTATTACACAGAATAAACACATCAGCTCCGTGGCTATGCTCCATGGCTCTTATTTTATGTTTCCCTTGCCGGGGACGGGATTCTGACCCAACAAACAGACCGTTATGAAATAGCGATCCACACCCTTTGTGGTTGAATAAGAGGAACGGTTAGACACAGTTTCCATTTCGTAGTCCCCCCGAAACTAGACGTGAATTTTCCAGTGTTTCTTCTGCCGCATAGTAGAAGAGGTATATCTGAGGGCCCAGGCATTAAACACGGCCGCAGGAGCCCTGCCCGGGGCCACTCCTCAGCTGTTACAGGGGAACATTACACAGCATTTGAAAGATAAATGTCCATTTCCTTTAGTGCCTTGCAGACCACATGCCACTTAGATGGACTACGTTCTGAAAAACCAATCTACTGATTAATTTAAATTACATAAATTCAATTATAGTAACTGCACCTTAAGCTTTTAAGGTAACAACAGAGTAGATTATGTTTTGAGGGTTTTTTTAATGAAAGATGCAAAATAAAGTATCTGTGTTCTTTCTTCGAGTTCCTAGATTCTTGTTCCCAAGTCCAGGAGACAAAGGTCAACAGCAAAACAAGCGCAGAAGGTGACAAACTGTGGGAACTGGGCAAACTTGAGAAGGAAGGACACAGGGTTTAAAGTGTTTACGGTAGCACTTGAAGAAAGACAGAGAGGGTGACAGAGGTGTAAGAAACCAAAGCTTCCCGTGAATCTTGGGACCGAGCCGTGCCCAGGAAAGGCCTTCTCCTCCAGCCAGTTCCCAGTGCTGGTCTGTTCCCTGGTGCTCTTTGACCTTGGTCGGTCCAGAGGACAGAATTTGGAAATGAAGAGCAAAAACAACAAAGAAGACAATTTTGGGAATAATTGAAAGAGACGCCTCCTGCTTTAGCTGGTGTTTACAAGCCGTTCTGTAGAGTGAGGGTCTCACGTAAAACATCGATTCTTTGAAGGAGCTTCAATACTGCTCGTCTCTCTTTTGATGTTTAAACTTGGTCTTTTAAATTTCAGCTTTATTGAGGTACAATTAACGCAACTGTAAGATATTGAAAGTGTG